>NC_067475.1:143425051-143768176 GCF_947179515.1 Apodemus sylvaticus
CTTTTTCAGTGCCAGCATCCTTTTCCCCCTTTATAACTGAACCTCTTGCAATGGAACTATTAAAATGTTTTGCTTTCTGATACAAATACTACTGAGACATCCCATGCTGAGTGTATGTTTTTTTTCTTCCATGCCCCTTCCTCTTTCTCTCCTTTCTCTCCCTTTCCCTTGTTCTCCTTCCCTCCCTCCCCCTCCATTCCTCCATCCATCACCCCCTTCTCCCTCTTCCCTTCTCATCTTCCTACCTCCTCATTTTCTCTCCTGTAGTAACAGAGTAGAATCTATCAATAGGCCGAGTCATTGGTGACTTGGAATCCTTGTAGTTTTGTTTTCATTTACAAGTTAACTATGTTCTCTACATTCCAAAATTTCTATTTCTTCTGCTCAGATAAAAGTTGGACCTAAAGAGGGATGAAGAAGGTTTAATTTGCTTATAATCTATTTGCTGCGCATGAGTTTTAGCGAATACAGAAGTTTTCAAAGACAGAATGCTGAACATATGCATGGATTCCAGTGCTGCACTGAGACGTACTGTGTGAGCAGCTCTCTAGGGAATTTGCTTTAGCCCTGGCCCAAGCCACTGTGATGTCTATGCTTCAACAGTCCTGCAAGAATTGGTTTGATGGGGACTTAGGCTACTTTGCAGAGATGTGACACAATGCTACACACAATCCTGAGTGAGAAACAAATACCAGTTACCAAAGACATTTCTGAGCACCAGGAAGTGTAGTATATGCCAGTCAGATACATCTTTTCAGCAACATCAGTCCCGCAGACCAACCTTCGTATGTATGGCTGAAATTCTTACCTCTGAGTTAAAGTGATAGTGCAGTGTCACATTCTTTGGGCAAGCATCTTAGCTAGCCTTTGGTGGCCATCTCTTGAGGGAAAGAAAATCACCTGACACACTAGTTCTCAGTTCCTCTTCTTTGTAGTTTCATTTCTGGAATATGTTTGTCAATCAGTCATCATTATGAATTTTGTATGGACTATACACGTTGTAGAAATGTAGCATAGGTTACTAACTTATTATTCCATCCAATTTAAACACCATGTGACCTAGCACTCTCTCTTCTGGTAATACATGTGTTATGGCATCAACATGCTCAAAGAGTCAGTGGGCACTATGATCTAGCCTGTTTCATGGTGTCTGTTATGGAATACCTTGCACATATACAAGCACACACCAAGCACACTTGGAAGGTTCTGTGCCTGGTTCATGCCTTCTTTCCTCCATCCCTGTTCTTCTTGCTTCTTCTTCATGTGTTTTCCAAGTCGTCCTAATTGATGTCTTTTAGATTTCTTATCATTTCTTCACTATGTCTTCACCCAGTAGGTCAATTCTTCATCTGTAAGAAGTAGGCACAAGAATAGAACTTATTTCATGATATGCCTTTGAGAAATAAACCAGATAAAGTAGATAAAGTTTTGCATCCTATACTGTGAATGAAAGAGTATTTTCTATTTTCTTAAATAGTTTTTTAAAAAATGTATTAAATTGAAATATTTTTAAATTTAAATTTAATACTTTAAATACGTTTTAACTGGCTTACAAAATTGCAACCTGAGATTTTGGTAGATTAACAGAAAGTGAATTATAAGAGAAATTAAACAGAATAGCAAAATATTTTTTTATAATTTGATTCAGTAGTGTTTTTAAGTTGAATTACTTAAAATTTTTCTTTCATTTCTACTTATCTCATACCAAACTGTGATCAAATAGTTGGCTCAATGATAGTTATCCATTATCTCCAGGTAGATTACTTTGGAGTCCCTATCAGAGGGCCCTGAACATTGTAGATGTTTAATAAATATTTGTGTTTTCACTAGAAACAAGCAAGGTACCAAGAATTCTTTTCTTTTCTTTTTTTACCTTTCTTATTGTCTTAACTGTATTCATTCTCAAAATAGCTCTTCACAAAAATTTCATGATTAGCTTTGACCATTTCCTTTCTTCTTTGATGTCTTTATTTGTCTTGTTAACTTATTTTGAATAATTATTAAAATTTAACTTTTAGGATTGAAGGTCCTCTTTTTCACTTTCTTACGTTCTTCATTTCATCAAAGATATCCTTTTCATCAAAGATAGACTCTGTTGCCTCATTGGCTGTGTGTCTCCAATTCACATAATTTGCCACGAACATGACATAGCTCTTATTGGTTCAAATAATTGCTACCAATTTGTGTTCCTTCAATTTACATTACTAGAAATTGGTAACAACATTTCCAACAAAATTCGAGACAGTAGATTTATTTTCTTCTTAGATTTTACCTTAGCCATCTTGTTCCAAACTATCCCACTCAGGATTTAAAAACCTTTTTCTTCTTACTTTCTCCCAGCCATCTGTTTTCCATGCCTTCAGATCTTCAGTGAGGATTCTTTTTAGTCTGGTCAAGTTGAATTATGCCGTATGTCACATATGACAGGCAGGCTGTCTGTCTTATCTTCATCTTTAAGGAATATGTCTTTTTGTTTTTCTGTAGAGGAATGAGTTATTCAAAACTGTGCACTAAAGATTGCTGTTAAGAGTGGAAGCAAGTTACCAGTGTCCTCACATTAAAGATGTCCGAAGACACAAAAGGCACCATGACAATTTCTGTTTTTTTATGTCATGGAACAAAGAGTTGGTATCTGATTCTCTATATTCTGAATATTAATCTTCTATCAAATATACACCTGGAAAAGACTTGTGTATAGGCTTCCTGTTCATTAGACTTATTATATCTTTTGCTATGGAAGTTTCTAGCTAGGCTACTCCCTGACATATGTCCAAAGCACTTGATATTTTCCTAAAGAAACACTTGCTCAGCCATGGCCACTGCTGCTGTATTCACAATAGCCAGGAAATGTCCTTCAAATGACAAATAAATAATGAAAACCTGGTATATGTACACAATGGAATCTGCTCAGCTGTAAAGAAAAATGCAATACACATAAAATATAATAAATACAGATGAACAATATGTATACTATATTAGTATATGTATATACATGCAATAGCTATGTATTACATGAAAACCCAAATATATGTGTAAAAGTACTAATAGAAGGCAAGGTTGTGAAGTTGAGAGAGGATGTAATATTTGGAAGGGACGACTGACATTAGGTAAATACAGTACTTATTTATATATAAAAATCTTTTTAAAATATAGATTTAAAAGGACAAAGGTATGGCATCTCCCAAAATGGAAGCAATTCAGAAGGTTGTGCCAACGCCAAAGTCCAAATGCCTTCTACCAAGAGAATTGTGATTTTTATCTATTATTTGTGAAGTGCCCACTACCATCTACTACCCATCACCCCCCTCCCCCAAACCCACCTGAAATCTCTAAGTTTTTTCTTGTGCTTTTCTTGTTTTTTACATGCATCTCAGCTGGGAAAGGCTTTCAGTGATTCTTTGCCAACTGGCTTCTTCCATAGGTTAGACCCTCTCTCTGCAACCAACCTTCCTGACAAACTCAGGCATCAGTAGCTCTAACTCTCTGCGATAAATCTCTATGTTCACTAAAAAGGAGCAGCTTTTCAAAACAATCAGTAGAACATTATTTATTCTAAGCACATCAAAGACAATACAAAATATAAATTGAAACATACGCATGCAGTATTTTTTCAGAATATTTTGTAAACCATGTCCATCCCCCACTTGGATGTCTATAGTTGAATCACTGATTTCAACTTTCTTTTGTTATAAAATAACAAATAATAACAAAAATAACAAAAATAACAAATAAATAAATAAATAAAAATAACAAATCTGTTATTTTTTGTCACTTTCTCATACTTTCCATTTGCTATACTAAATTTGACATTCTAGCCTAAACTACAGATTAAGTTACTGGTACTTAGAAGATTTGATTGAAGCTTATCTGATAAGTGATATTCATTATATCATCACTATCTTTATTAAATCTACACATGAATGACTTATTCCAAGAAAGTTCCTTTGCTGATTTAATGCAAGAGGTTTCAAAGTGTGATTTGAAGATCACTTAAGGGCTCCCGATAATGTTCTCTCAGCGGTATATCTCAGTGTAGATAGGTTTTCTTCTAATACTTTGTGCTGAAGAATATATGTTAATGGATTGGAGAGAGAAGCAGAATATGACAATCGAACTGTCTTATATTGATTTTGGCATAAGGACACTTGTAAAGTATAAAATGACACATATTTCAAATCATTTGTTCTTGAAAACAATTATTTTACATAAATATTTAAATTATTATGCCTAGGTTTTTCATTATATAGAAAGATGAATTAATATAAAATAGTATTACTTTAAAAGTTCATTTTTATTATGGTTATATGTGCACACATTTATTCAAATATAAGAAAAATCTAGAGTCCTCAATAATTTCTGAAATATAAGCAAAGAAAAAAATTTAATATCTAATGAAGCAAGCAATGCCATCTACTGGATATGTTGTTCTTTCTACCTCTCGCCTCATTGTTTAATTTAATAAATAATCACAATATGTTCCATTTACTAAGGGTATACATAAGCATGTATACATGCTGTAGATAAGCATGATACATACATTATCTCTATTATGTTTGGGAAACTACAAATTAGCTTTCTCCCACTCAAATTTACAGAGAAGTAACCTGCTATTAATGAAGATATATAGGAATCTCTTCAGCCTTCCCTGCAGTAGAGTGATAGAGTCATCTCCTACTTAATGCCAAATCTGTGGTATTTTCTAACATTTACAATCATGTTTCATAAATTCAAATTTTTCATCGAACCATCTCTCATAGTATTTATAACAATAATCTAAGCAAAGAGTTAATAAAATGATCATTGGGTAGATATGGTGAGCTCTAATTCTGGAAGCTTTTAAAGGTGATGATTAGTTTGAAGTTGGCCTATTTAGGACAATTTATCTATATTTCTTTTTGTCCCCACATCATTTTCCTTTCTGGATCAGCTACTATAGACAGAGGAATAATATTGGATTGGAAAATCAATAGATTTCAAGGAATAAACACAATTAATTCAACTGCACTTAAAGTAAGCTTTCTAAACCTAATTCTCTGCTAATCCACCTGTAGATGCTTATCTTGATGTGGAAATGGTTCATTATTCCATTCCTGATAATGTGCTTAGTCATTCCTTAACAGAGAGCGAGGATTTTCAAAGTTATCAGTGCATAATTAAGCTTTGTTCACTTGACTAGCCTGCTGTCATGCTTGCAGGGTGCTGGGTTTTGCAACTAGGGTGACCCATGAGGAGTTACAGAGGTTGCTGCTTTTTGTAGACAGAGCCAATGCTGAAGACAAAAGCTGAGGAGGAAAAACCTGAAATGAATAATTCATTTCACTTGCTCCTTAGAACACAGGGCAAGGAGCTTTGCAGGACAACTGACTCATCCAGTAGCACCCTGTAAATCCTGAGCTAGGACAGATGCAGTGGATGACCAGCCGTGCAGCTGGCTTGGAGAATCTCCCCTCCAGTACGCAAAAGCGCAGGCGCTCACAGAGGAAGGGAATTTGTAACCGAGACCATAAATATTAGCTAAATTTGATCTAAAGGCTTCATTTTTTTAAAAAATGAAAATGTCAAGTAGGCAGTTCGGAATCTCCGAGCACGGGGAAAGAACAAGCCTGGATTAATAGAAGTGAATATTTTAGGTTAGATATGAGCAATGTACCTATACATTTTCAGAGGAAAACTACAAAGAAATAAGCCCCAAGATGTGACTGCTAAAGTTCATGGGAATCCTGTAATTAGAATTAGACACGAGGGCAAGAATGACTTGAGCATTCAGGGTCTGATAGCTCATGAAGTGAGGGAATGGATATTTTGAGGGAGAAAAGGTTGAACCATCCAGAGAAGGCTGGAAAGGGAAGGTATGAGAATGACTGGGAAGGCTGAGAACCAAGTTTTGTCTCCAGACTATTTATTAAAGCATGTCTCCAAATTTGTGGAGAAACAATGCATACAGGCCCTGATCAAGGAGGTTGTAGTATGTTGATTAACGATTCAAATATAGATCACTACTCTGTAAAACCTGCTATTTAAAAAAAATGTTATTTGATCGACTTCTGATCATGGACTGGTTAAGTACTATCAGAAAAATAGATACATACAGCTGTGTTTGTGAAGTGTTGTAACTTGGCTGGTTTTAGAATCTGTTGGGAGGTTCCCAGAGACTTAAACTGAAGAGGTAAGACCCATCCAGAATGTGATTGAGACCATGCCCTGGACTGGAGTCTGACTGCCTAAAAACAGAGAAAGAATGATGGGAGCGATCATCTCTCTCTGCTTCGTGATTGTGAGGCAGCTGAGATGCGCCACTCTCCGAGGTTACACCTTTCACTAGAAGGCAGTGGACTTCGCCTTCAGACTGGGAGCAGCAAGAAACCCTTGCTTAAACACTCCTTCTCAGGCATTTTGTCACAGCAACAAGAAAACTAATAAATATACTGGGAATGAATAGGAAAGGACCCAGCAGATCTCAAGTTTGAGACATTCTTTTGAAACGGATGTAACTCAGCTAAAGTCTGATGCTAATCCCAGAAAGATGCGCAGAAGCAGCGCCTGGGGGTGGGTCAAGCCACACCACAGACCAGGGTTGTCTGCATGGTTCCATTTTATTACCATACCTCTGCCCTTTCTTTTCTTAGCCTGGAAAATAAGAGAATATTTTTCTCATTTCATTTATTGTTTAATGGTTTTGTTATTAGTTTAATGGTTTGGATTAGACACAAGCTAAAGATATAACCTATCAAATTAATCACTGTAATTCATACTTAGATTATGGTGAGAAATAATAACAAATTTAGATTTGAAAAACTATATACAATTAAAAAATAAACCAACAGATGGTAGACACCTCTTGGAAAGGCTGTAACAACAATCCACTTATCTAAGTAACACCACGGGATAAGACATTTCATGTAAATATTTTTTCTAATAAAGTTTACAGATTTAAGCACTGGCATTAAAAAACTTAAAAAGTTTTTATATGATAAACTTTCAAAATTGAATTAGAATATTTATTGCCTTCTTTATTCTTATAGCATATATACTGAGTTTAAAAATGTGTAGAATATCATTTAGCATTTTGAAAATAGACACATATAAAGAAAAGTTAAAATATCCAGTTCTAATCTCAGTCATCTAGAGATACAGAGTTATCACACTGGCTACGTTTCTCTTTCCTCTTCCCCCTCCCTCCTTTCTCCCCCCACCTGTCCTTTCTCTTTTTTGGCTTTTTTTCTCCCCACTTCTGGTCCCTCCCTTCTGTTTCCTCTCATTTGTCCCTTTTCTGTCTGTATATTTCCAAAACTTGAAATATTTTTCCACATTCCATGTGACATAACCATAACATTCCCCATACCCTTAAATATACTAATGCTACCTAATTTTAATGGCTGCATAATACCTGATCAAATGTATACAATAGAATTGTTGAAAAAATATAGACATAATTAATGAATTAGGTTCAGTTTTCTCTTTTTAACTGTAGCACCTGCGGAGGACAACATCATGTGTTTCCGTGAAAGGTTGATGCATATTGTTCAAACCTGGATTTCAGGAATGTTTTGGGAGTGCATGTGTCTCCTGGCAAATTATAGAGTGTCCATCCTGTTCGGGCATCGCCAGACGCTGCTGCCTTCACTGAGGTTTTCAAACAGCGCACTGCATTGCACGTCGTAATGATTCAGCCATTACCATGCATCTAAGTGAGATTTAGGAGGTGGCTGTGCCAAATCACATAGAGTACCCTTGAGGCATGGGATCAGGACTTGGCAAATATCTATTCAGGTCACAATGGTGACTTGACATGTGAAGGTTTACTTCTTACCCCTTTCCATGGAGGCAAGGATTCTGCTTATGCTTCAAGGCACTGAACCTGCTGGTATTGCTGCTCTTCCTCCTGTTTTGGTGTGTGTGTATGTGTGTGTGTGCATATGTGTATGCATGTGCATGTGTGTACACATATGTCTGTTCCATGTGAAGTCCTGCAGCTGACACTGGTTGTCTTCAACCAACTACTACTTACCGAGAGGGTGTCTTGCTAAACGCAGAGGCTACAGATTGGAGCTACCTTCCCTGGACAGCTGGCTTGGGGAATCCCATAGCTCTGTCTCTTGAATGCTGGGATCCCAGGCAACCACCCAACAAGCTTGAAACTGTAGATCAATGCTGAGGCTCTGAACTCTGAACTTCATGCTTCACTGACACATGCGTTATCCACTGACTTCTCTTCTCGGACCCAGATACTCAGTCTTTCTGCCACTTGGTCACACTATAACTCATTACACTATCATTTATCCAGAGCTCACTTCTACTTAGTAGAGACCATGCACAGTCTCTGTCATAGCTGATAAACCATAAGCAATATTTTAAAATCATTTTATTTTCTGAGATTATAATTACTTCCTTTCTCCCTTTTCTTTCCTCCACCCAAACCTTCCCATATTTCAAATTCATGGCCTCTTTTTACATTCATTGTTACTTACATGTATATATAATCAGGGCTGACCATTTGGTATTGTATAACAGATTGATGTGGTTTTCCCTAGGGAAGAATATTTCTTCCAGTCTTAATATTCCTAACTCGCTTGTAAATCTTTGTGTAAGGTGAGGTCTCGTGGGCTTTCCTCATTATATGTTCAGGATTTCATTATGGGCATAACTTCTGTCAATTATTATTATTATTATTATTAATAATAATAATTTTGAGACAAGGTCTTGTGTATCACATGTTGGCCTGCAACTTCCTTCCTACGGAGCTGACAATGACCTTCAACTTTCTTGTTCGTGCCTGCAGTTCTGATGTTCTGCATCACAGATGTGTGCCACCAGAGTAAGTTCAGTTGGTGCTGGAGCTTGAACCCGGGGCTTTGGTGTCTAACTGAGCATCAGCATGAGCAGACCAAGGATCATTTGACTTCGTTCTGACACAGAGGTGCATCACTTCTGTATTAAGGGAAAGCAGGCACCACCGCTCTGATCTACATGCTCTCCTTCGTATTGATTGTATCATCTTCTGTCGCGTGGGACAATGCCACAGTGCTTCACGATTTTATAATTAACCAGGAGGTCATTTAAATGTGCCTAAAGATGAGAAGCTGGGTTTTATTCACCATTCCCTTTCAGTAACTGAGGCAGCGTCTGTCCCTCAGTAGTCCAACAAATGTTGGATATGCCATTTGCGAAATAGCACAAATAAATTACTTTTTGGTACACTTTTTGTTTTTGAATTTTCTTTTGTAGCTTTACTAATGAGGTATGTTCTCACAATTTGTCTTCTTTCTATAACTTAGCATGATCTTTGAATCTCTTAGAATCGTCTGAAATACTCGACCTAAAAAGAACATTAACTCTTTGTGGTCTGATGAAAAATAACCACCAAAACCCAAAAAACACCTTTTAGAAGTTAAGCTTAAAAATGCCAATAACATTGCTTTCATATATAATTGCTCACTTTCTGGGCCAATGTTTTTTTTTTTTTTCTGTGTTGCTGAAGCTATTAAGTAAATCAATCTCAATGAATGATGTGTATTTATAAATCAATGTGGCTGATTCTCTAAGGCCTAAAATACCAAGCATGCACTGTCATCCTGTGTAGAATAACCCTTCCCTCAGCAGCAGTATAGTGCATATTTATAGTCAATATTGTCTTGTATTTTATGTTCTTTGGTCAGCATATTTGAAATAAAAATAGAAAAAAATTTTTTTAGGATATCAAGATTTTGCCAATTTCATTTAAAAAAAATAAAGTACAGTTAAAATGAATTGAGTTCACTTAATTCAATTCATATTATGACTGGACAACCTGGAAATGAAAGTCTGCTCTGAATGTGATCCACTCCATTGTAATAGGAATCTGGTAAACAGTCGGGAAACACAGTTTGCTTTGTGTAGTTGGGGGACTGCACTGTGACCAGAATTCAAAACTGAGGGTTTGTTCCTTCTGGGTCTACCTTGTCTAGACAGAGTGTTCTCAGCTGAACTGTTAGCTTTGTCATCTCATTTGACCTCGTTTTAAGGATTTCTGATTAGGTGAGAATAAGTGCTCAGAACAAATAAAGAGACCAGAAAAGCTTACAGACATTAACACTTAAAATGCTATACAATATTCATTTCAAATAAATCCTTTCCAGTCATTGTTTATGTATGGTTTCCTAAAGAACAATCGTTTATTCTCAAATGATTTATTAAGGTCCATACTTGGCAAAACATATTGTCATGAAGTCTCTTCAAAGGGAGCAACCTTGTAAATTTTCAGCCAGACTTGGAGTTGTGGACAGGAACTCTACAACAGAGTTCTTTGGGCTTGCATAACTACCTATCATCATCTTTTCTTTTCTTTTCTTTTCTTTTCTTTTCTTTTCTTTTCTTTTCTTTTCTTTTCTTTTCTTTCCTTTCCTTTCCTTTCCTTTCCTTTCCTTTCCTTTCCTTTCCTTTTCTTTTCTTTTCTTTTCTTTTCTTTCCTTTCCTTTCCTTTTCTTTTCTTTTCTTTTTTCTTTCCTTTCCTTTCCTTTTCTTTTCTTTTTTCCCTTTTCCTTTTAAAAGTTTTTGAGATTATAATATGATTGCATTTCTCCATTCCATTTCCTCTCTCCAGAACCTCTCACCTAACCCTATTCCTGTCCATTCTGCTTCAAAATGGTGGCTATTCTTACTTAGGGTTTTATTGTTCTGAGGAGATACCGTGGCTATGGCAACTGTTACAAAGGAAACCATTTAATTGGGGCTGGCTTATAGTTCCAGAGGTTTAGTTCACGATTATCATGGTGGGCAGCATGGCAGTGTGCAGGCAGATAGGGTACTGGAGAAGGAGCTATGAGTTCTCCATCCAGATTGGCAGGCAGCAGAAGACTGTGCCACACTAGGCATAGCTTGAGCATATGAGAACCTCAAAGCCTCTCCCATAGTGACACACTTCCTCTAATAAAGCCACATCTACTCCAACATTGCCACACCTCCTAATAGTGCCACTCCCTATGGGGCTATTTTCTTTGAAACCAGAACAATGGCCTTTTTATATTGGTTGTTATTGCATGCATATGTGTATATGTGTATACATGCATTTTCTAATTATAACCTTCTCAGCCCACACAATATTATGTTTTCATGGCTGACCATGTGGCATTGAACAACCAATTGGCATGGGAAGAGCTATCTCTCCCTGCTCCCAGCTTTCCTCAGTTCCCTGTTGTTCTTTGTGTAGTATTGAGGCTTTGTGGGCTTTTCCCTATCCACCTGAGTGGATTGTCCATTAGCTCTGTCCTTGTTCAGCTCCTGTCTAAGGAGTCCTATGGGTGAGTCTTACGAGTATGGCTTCTATCGTACTTGGAAACACCATTTCAAGACAAACTCCTTGATCTTTTCACTTTGACAATCTTTCTTCCCACTTTTTCTGCAATGTTCCCCAAGCCTTAGGCCCAGGAGTATTTTGCAGATGTGTCCATTGAGACTGTCCTTCACAACTGTGCATTTTGATTGGTTGTGATTTTGTGAAGTTGTCTATGTTTATTGCAAAGAGAGAGGCATGACCCCCTCATTATAGTGCAACTACATTTAATCCCCTTTTATATGCGTATATATTGAAAGAATCTTTAGAGAAATAGGTTTTCACATGGCACTTTCAAAGTCCTTAGTTGGATCTCCCCTTCCATCATGTTGATCCCTGTGATTTAAATCATCAAGCTTGATGCCAAAGCCTTTATCCCTTGATCCACTATGCTGACCCTTAAATGCACATTTTTGATTCATTTTTCCTGATCTCATCACAGGTGGCAGACATACTACAGTGACCATGTAAGAACCCAACTTGGTCTAAACCTGAACCAGTTGCTACTCAACCAGGTGATTTTTGAGCAGTTTTTTTCTGTTGTGTTTGCTCAAAAAATTATTATTAATAACTGCCTGCTAGTGACTGTCATAGAAGTAAATGTAATAACCAAAGTGCCTAAGATCTGTGGGAGACAGAAAACACAAGATAAAATGTTAACTATGGTTTTAGCTATAATTAGTTCAATGTAATTATAATTATTGTCACAAGTATACTGGGCTGTATACATGCCCACATGCCTCGCTTTTCCCCCCCTCCTCCCAGTAATCATACTGTATCTGCCTATCAGTTTTAGGCTGGAGGTTCAGATGAAGGTACACCTGGGCATTTATATGAGTGCCTGGATCTTTGAACTTAGGTCCTCGTGCCTGAGAAGCAAGTGCTTTTACAAGCTGTCCACCTTCCCAGCCTACGTTATAGGTCTTTGATGATGAAAACCTGGGGTCATTCCTCTTTACTTCTCCAGTCAGTCATCAGGACAGATGCTGGTAATTGCGTAGGAAACACCTTTCTTTCCCCCAGAGTGGCTTACAGAACATATCTCCAACTAATAAAATTGAAGATCAAATTGGCACTGAGAAATTCTTTGCTCACAATTTATTATACACTCTGTAACAAGCAAATAAATCTTCCTTTCTCTCTAGTACAAAGATGAATTGAGAGAATAAGTTGACCTCTTTTTTTATTTTTTTATTTTTTATTAGATATATTCTTTATTTACATTTCAAATGTCCCCTTTCTTGGTCCCCCCCCAAAATCCCCTAACACATACCCCCTCCCCCTGCTCACCAATCCACACACTCCCCCGTCCCTGTCCTGGCATTCCCCTATACTGGGGCATCTAGCCTTCTCAGGACCAAGGGCCTCTCCTCCATTTGATGTCCAAAGCTGCATGTGCATCTGGAGCCATTGGTCCCTCCCTGTGTATTCTTTGGTGGGTGGTTTAGTCCCTGGGATCTCTTGGGGTACTGGGTGGTTGAAATTGTTCTTCCTATGGCACTGTAAACCCCTTCAGCTCCTTGGGACCTTTCTATAGCTCCTTCATTTGGGACCCAGTGCTCAGTTCAATGGTTGACTGAGAGTGTCTCCCTCTGTATTTGTCATGCGCTGGCAAAGCCTCCCAGGTGACAGCTATATCTGGCTCCTGTCAGCAAGCACTTGTTGGCATCCCCAATAGTGTCTGGGTTTTGTAACTGTATAGGGGATGGATCCCTAGGAGGGGGAGTCTCTGGATGGTCTTTCCTTCAGTCTCTGCTCCACACTTTGTCTCTGTATCTCCTCCTGATGCTATTTTGTTCCACCTTCTAAGAAGGGGGAACATTTTTGTTCTCCATACTTTGTTATTTCTTCTTCTTGAGATTCATTTGATCAGTGAATTGTATCTTGGGTATTCCAGGCTTCTGCGCTAGTATCCACTTATTAGTGAGTGCGTACCATATGTGTTCTTTTGTGATTGGGTTACCTTACTCAGGATGATAGTTTCTAGTTCCATCCATTTGCTTAATAATTTCATGAATTCATCATTTTTAATAGCTGAGTAGTATTCTATTGTGTAAATATACCACATTTTCTGTATTCATTCCTCTATTGAGGGACATCTGGGTTGTTTCCAGGTTCTTGCTATTATAAATAAGGCTGCTATGAATATAATGGAGCATGTGTCCTTATTTCATGCTGGAGAATCCTCTGGTTATATGCCCAGGAGTGGTATAGCAGGGTCCTTTCACAGTATTATGCTAAATTTTCTGAGGAACCTCCAAACTGATTTCCAGAGTGACTATACCAGCATGTAATCCCACCAGCAGTCATGAAGTGTTCCTCCTTCTCTACATCCTAGCCAGTGCCTGCTGTCTCCTGAGTTTTGATCTTAGTCATTCTGACTGGTGTGAGGTGAAATCTCAGGCTTGTTTTGATTTGAGTTTCTCTGATGACTAAGGATGTTGAACATTTCTTTAGGTGCTTCTCAGCCATTTGATATTCCTCAGTTGAAAATTCTTAGTTTAGCTCTGTATCCCATTTTTAATAGGGCTATTAGGTTCTCTGGAGTCTAACTTCTTGAGTTCTTTGTATATATTGGATATTAGTCCTCTGTCAGATGTAAGGTTGATACAGATCTTTTCCTAATTTGTTGGTTGCCATTTTTGTCCTATTGATGTGTCCTTTGCCTTACTTTGTAATTTTATGAGGTCCCATTTGTCAATACTTGATCTTAGAGCATAAGCTATTGGCGTTCTGTTCAGGAACTTTTCCCTTGTGCCCATGTCCTCAAGGGTCTTCCTCAGTTTCTTTTCTATTAGTTTCAGTGTGTCTGGTTTTATGTGGAGGTCCTTGATCCACTTGAACTTGAGCTTAGTACAAGGAAATAAGAATGGATCGATTTGCATTCTTCTATATGCTAACTGCCAGTTGAACCAGCACTTTCAATAAGTTGACCTCTTAAAATTTACAATACAAAAAATGATAGAAGTCTGTGTTTTTTGAGAAATCAGTTGAACTAAGAGTGAACAACTATGAGTTCCTAGGCAGGAGCCTATCAGTTAGAGCTCCTATATTGCAAGAGCAAGTCCCAAAGATGGGTGCTATCTAGTTTCAGGTTTAGGTGCTTTGTAACAGGGCTATGGCAGGCGAGCTGGCTAGACTAGTTGGCAGAGCTTCAAGGTATTTGTCCAGTTTTTCATCACAGTGGTTTGATTCAAAGCATCACTATTGTATTAGATAAACTTAAATAAAGAAAATTTCTATTAATTATTGTCTGTTGTATTTTGAACCTGGCAGACACTTAAAGAGATAGAAACACTGATCAGCTTAAATATTTATATTCATCACAATAATAGAATCAAACTTGTGGCCTTTCAAATTTAATCTTAGGCATATGGGTTTCATGGTGTGGTTATAATAATATTCACCAAGATGGGAAGTTTAAAACAGGGGAGTTGATGGTGGAGCTACAAATCTGAGATAATGGCACCACCTTGGCAGCTTCTTCTGAGAACTGGAGGAGGAACCTGCTCCTTGCTTCACCAGCTCCTAGGGCCCATAATTCTTTGTTTTGAATGGGTTAACCTCACCTCTGCCTTCATGGTCAGTGGAATGCTCCCTCTCTCTGTCTGTGGCCTACTCATTCTTGCTTCTCAAGAGACTTTAGGTTGGATTAGAGACCCATTCTGTGCTCATATAATCTCATGCTAACAAATTCTACTGCTAAATAAAGTTCCCTTAGTTTGAGTTTTACAGCTGTGAAGAGACAACATAAGCACAGCAACTGATATAAAGGAAAATATTTAATTTGGGGCTGGCTTACAGTTTCAGATGTTTAGTCCATTACTGTCATGATGGGAAACATGGCAGCATGAAAGTAGACATGGTGCTGGAGTTTCCAGGAATCTGCATCTTGATCCACAGGCAGCAAAAGGAAAGTGTATGTTACACTTGGAGTATCTTGAGCATAGGAGACCTCAAAGTCCACTTCCACAGTGACACAGTTCCACTAACAGGGGCACACCTACTTCAACAAGGGTAGACCTCCTTATAGTGTCCCTCCCTATTTACTAAGCATTCAAATGCATGGGTCTATGGGGACCATATCTACTCAAACCACCCAAGCGTATAACCAAATATGATTTCCACCTGAGATACTGAGAGGCCAATTTCAACATCCAAGGGGGTGTGAGTGTCTTTTAGATGTGTTTGGTATTTATTTAAAGCTGAGTGTTAGTGGGACATTGTGACTCATATCTATAATTCTAGCATTTAAGGGGCATAGACATTTATGGGGCTTTCTTGAGGTTCTCTCCAGCTTTAGTACATGTGAGTGAAAGTGTTCCTCAAAGGCAAATCAAAAGACAAATAGAGGCAGACAGCTTGTGTTCTACTTTTGTGTGTGTCGTACAGCTCCAGAAGAATTCTTTCTGATGCTCTCTTTCTGTACAATGAGGAAACATACATAGTGCTTCTAGCTTATGCATGTGGTAATAGGTAGTCTTGTGTGCTGGAGAAATTTCCAGCCAAACAGTAAATGACTATTCACCAATCAGGAACTGAAACTTTGCTGAAGTAGGCAGGTTTCCAAAATTTAGCAGTATTGACATTCCGAGAAAGAGGAATAAATTCCAAAAATTCAAATGAGATTCTTAAGTAGAAGTAGTGGGATTAATACATAACTCACTGGAAATAAAACACTTAGAGGGATCATAGAGACATGGTAGAATTAAAGAATTTTGGGGACATGCTGTCTCTTTGTGAAGAGAGAGTAATTATATCCAATATGAAGTACATCGCCATCTCAATTCTCAAACATGGAGAAAGAACGCTGGTTTCACTCAACTAAAAGATGTTTGAGAATGCTCAGCTTCTTACTGTGCCCAGGAATGTACGTTACCTTCTCCCTTCCATCTTCTTCTCCCTTCCGTCTTCTTCCTTTCTCCATGCTTGCTTTACTTAGAAATTTTCCTGTCTTTTCTAGTTCCTTTTATTGAAATGATCTTCAGGAATGATTTGTTTGAGTTCCTCATATCTTCCCTTATGTGAACCCATTTGAGGCACATCCCTTCAGAAGAGCAAATATTTCAACAGCAAAATGTGCAGTTAGGACTTAAAGATTGTTACCCACCCTACATCTGACAGAGGGCTCATATCCAATATATAAAAAGAACTCAAGAAGTTAGACTCCAGAGAACCAAATAACCCTATTAAAATGGGGTACAGAGCTAAACAAAGACTTTTCACCTGAGAAATATTGAATGACTGAGAAGCACCTAAAGAAATGTTCAACATCCTTAGTCATCAGGGAAATGCAAATCAACCCATCAAAACAACCCTGAGATCTCACCTCACACCAGTCAGAATGGCTGAGATCAAAAACTCAGGAGAGGGCAGGTGTTAGAGAGGTTGTGGAGAAAGAGGAACACTCCTCTATTGCTGGTGGGATTGCAAGCTGGTAAAAACACTCTGGAAATCAGTCTGGCTGTTCCTCAGAAAACTGGGCATGATACTGCTGGAGGACACTGCTATACCACTCCTGGTCATATACCCAGAGGATTCTCCCACATGTAATCAGGACACATGTTCCACTGTGTTCATAGCAGCCTTATTTATAATAGCCAGAAGGCAAAAAGAACCCAGATGTCCGTCAATGGAGAAATGGATACAGAAAATGTAGTATATATATACAATGGAGTACTATTCAGCCATTAAAAACAATTAATTCATAAAATTCTTAGACAAATGGATGAAACTGGAGAATATCATCCTAAGTGAGGTAACCCAATCACAAAAGAAGACTCTTGTTATTTACTCACTGATAAGTGGATATTAGCCTAGAAGATTGGAATACCCAAGACACAATTCATATATCAAATGATGCGCAAGAAGGATGAAGAACTCCTTCTTAGAAGGAGGAACAAAATACCCACAGAAGGAGAAACAGAGAAAAAGTGTGGAGCAGAGTCTGAAGGAAAGACCATCCAGAAAGACTATCCCACCTAGGAATCCATCCTATATACAATTACAAGACCCAGACACTATTATGGGTGCCCACAAATGCTTTTTGACTGGAGCCAGATATAGCTGTCACCTGGGAGGCTCAGAGAAAGGACCAAAGGAGCTGAAGGGATTTGCAGTGCCATAGGAGGAACAACAATATGAGTCATTCAGTACTCCCACAACTCCCAGGAACAAAAATATCAACCAGTATATATGGAGTTACCCATGGCTCCAGACACATCGGTAGCAGAGGATGATCTTGTTGGACACCAAATGGGGGAGAGACCCTTGGTCCTGGAAAGACTTGATACTGTAGTGTAGAGGAATACCAGGACAGGGAAGTGGGGGTGGGTTGATTGGGGAAGGGGAGATGGCTTAAGGGATTTTTGGGGAGGGGAGAACCAGAAAAGTGGACAACATTTGAAGTGTAAATAAAGAATATACCTAATTAAAAAAAGGAGCTCATATGATGTAACTTTGAGGAATTCTGTGTCTATATCCAGTATTGTGGCTTGAGGAGCAGTCATTAGTTGATAAGATAATCCTTCTTGGGCTTACTTAGACTGTACTTAATTTAATATTTTTGACTGAAACTATAGTTTGCTCTTTTGCTTTTGCTAGTAATAGAATATTTTCATCCTGGGGCCGGTGACACATAAGATGTCATGAGGACATTAGCACTTGGGGATTTTAATTACTGTGGGCCTAGCATCTCTTTTTCTTATCACCTCTACCTCACTTCAATCATAACCTTGAAAGCATTGTTGTGTCTACCATATAAGTCATGTTTTTCCAATTATCAGTGTTTGATGCAGGTGAGATAGGAGTGTTGTTTTCATTTGCAGTTTTAGGACTCTCTTGGTTTGATGGATTGTACATCATGAATAATTAAAGAGTGTTGGCTTCTAAATTTCACGAGAAATACAATATCCGAGAGACTAGCACTCAATTCTCAAAAGACAGACTAAATCTGTCTATCATGTATAAAACCTATTTTCAAGTATAAGAATTTTTTCCATGTAATGAAACATCAAAATTCTTTAAAACTTTTCCCTGATTCTTGAAGTTTTCTTGCCTATTTTTATAGTGATCGATGATCTCATCTACACCCCATTCCCTTTAACTTCCACAACCTTCTTTGAACATGCCAACCTCCCATCTTCCTCTCTTTTATGTGTGTACCCATGATAATACCTGTAAAAATGCATGATCCTTTTATATTTTGCTTCTGTCCACTGCCAGTAGCACTTCAGTAAAGGGCGGGATCTGGAAATCATCTACTCATTAGTTGTCTGCTAGGATTTTGCTGGCTGGGTTTTACATAGACTTTTTGTAGGCAATCACTGTTGCTGTGAGTTCATGATGGTGATAATCATGTCATGTCCAGAAAACAAGATTTCATGATTTTCTTTCCAATCTTCTGCCTCCTATATCCTTTCCTCTTTCCTTGAGCCTTGGTGGTGGTATGAACAAGATAGATGGTCTCCCTTAGGGCTGCATATCTGTATCTTGTTCCCAACACACTAACCAGTTATTAATATCTCCAACTGATTGCTTTTCACTATAAAAAGTCCTTTTTAGATAAAGATCATAAGCAGTCCAGATATGTCATATAGATTCAAATATTGAAAAGGGAAAGTGACAGAAGAGTTATTGGATGGGCTAATGTTCATAAACCAACAGTGGAGCCGCTCTCAAAGCTTGTTTGGCTTTTGAAAAACCTTCATGTTAAGATACGTGACAAGAAATGCAAATACCATGAAGGTTACTATGAGTACCAGCATCTTGATAATCATTGTGAGTTTTATATCTGAACTAGGCTGGCCTCTTCCAAAACATCAAGGCACCACTTTACAGAAGAGACAATTTTCTCTCCAACTGGATTCTTGAGCATCGGGTTAAACATGGGGATGGAATCCTGTAGTGCAAAATGAGCACTGAACATCCACCTCGCAGACAGATTGTCTGGGTTGAAAGCAAGAGTTCTACTTTAATCTCCAAATATGAACTTTAAACAGCGACGAAAAATGTCTGAATATTGCACTGCAGTGTGCGAGCCTTGAGTGTCAGGCCTTCCAGACTATAAATCAAGCTCTCTTCCATAGAAGTCGCAGTGGTACCTCTGGTTGTCCCCATCTCCTACTGTCAGTTTCTAGATAGAAGGACTGAGTAATAAGATGTTTGGGGACACCAGGAAATAATTCTTACTCTATTCTCTTATTGTTTCCTTCTATAGCAAAGTTTCTTTTTCATATATCCGGATTGTGATTTCCTCTACTCCTCCCCATTCCTCCCACCTCCCTTCCCATGTGGATCCACCCCTATTATCCCTCTACTGTTCCTTTTCTAAGAATATGTTCTTGAAAGAAATATCCTAAAGTCAGCTTCCCAGCATCTTTTCTCTGGTCAGGAGGACCAGCTTGCTGTGTGCTCTCCAGCTGCGGAGATGCCAGAAGGCCAATACCACAGCACTGCCTTTAATGAGGCAGCAGATTTCCTACCTCAGAAAATTAAGAATGTCTCTCTCTGCAGTCATTTGGCACACGGTTGCCTTTCTCTTATAAAATGTCTTCTAGTAGCAGTTGAAAGTGTCATTGTTAGCCTCAGACACAGGGCCAACTGGACATAAAATATGCTGATGGTCTAGCTCAGGTCTCAGATGAACTTTATAGTACTATGTGTAATTTTTCTTATCCTCTTTCCTTTAGTTGTTATTTTAAAAAAATCTTTCTTATTCCTATTTAGCAGTCTTAACAAGTCAGAGATATGATCATATATATATATATATATATATATATATATATATATAAAACACCTACACACACACACAAATTGACTTCAACATATTTGAAACAATAAAATTAAATCCACAAATGACACTGTAATTTGCACATTGGAAATTGCCAATTATTTTATGCAGTTTGGCACCAGCCCAAACAAACAACCAGCCATTCAGTTCATATTCTTAAAGTTTTATATCTTTATATGTGTGTATTATATACACATAAGTATCACACTGAAAAATGTAGCATTTAAATAATTAGAATTATTTGTGAGAAAAATATTAAAAAAACCCAAGGGCCACTTCCTTGTTGCAAGATTATCTGGTGTACATTTGTATCAATATATGTACACTGTGTATACATATATTGTATGTATATTGTTGTAATTTAGCATACAACCAATCAGCTCCCTTATATTTTATGACCAAGTGTAGTGTTACTCATTATAACTTTTATTTCTAAATAAGCAACTAAATGTAGGAGTTAAAATTAGTTTGCTGAAAGTAACATGTCTTGTATAATATGCTAATTTTTGCTTATATGTCTGACTACTTATTAAAATAAACTTTCATGGAAGCAAGTACTTCATCTTGTCCCCCTCTGAGTCCCCAGATCTTAATAATAACTGATACATGGTAGGAGCTCAATAATTATTTGTGACATTAGTTACTGAATGATAGATTTTCATAGCACATAGTAATTACTACTCTCAACCCTCAACTGTGTGCTTTATCATTTCATTAAGCATTGTATTCTTAATAAGATTTATAGCATGCTTTTCAATAGATGTAAATACTTTAATGCTTGCTTCAGAGGCATTTTCTACATGCATCTGGAACTCCGTTAATTGGGTATAGTTATTAGTGAGACAAGCACTACACTTGGAGAGATGTGTTTAGTCGTTCTAATGGTGTTAAAGGAAGGATGGGAGCCATTTTCTTCACTAAGGAATTTGTAGAGTTGACATGATATTATGGTATTTTATGACTGTAGTTCTCTGCCTCCAGTGTCTTATAAATATTGATTACTTGAGAGTATACTGAGATAAGGTACAGAGTTAGCTAGGAGAATGCCAAGAAGACAACTAACACCCTGGTTGCCAGAAGATATAATTCAGCTCAGAAGCAAGGTGTCAGGTCTATGTGACCGGCAAAGCACAGACTGATCAGGAATTCTATCTTCTGGAGATGGCTCTACTGCTAGGAAGGTACCAGCAACAGTTGAGAAAATTGCAGCATGTTATATAAAAATCATTCTGTTGTTACTAACATTTACCTGAAAGACAGATCTGAGTAGGTTTCCTCTTAGTAGCTTTTAGAAAATGAAGAATTAGCCCAGATAACTATATGCCTACTTAGAAGTCTATTCAAAATTCATTTGAAAACAGTACTTGAAAATTTTGTTTATTGGATGTGAGTCTGCTTAACATTAAGATCCCGGTTTCTAGAAAGAAAAAACAGGGAGGCCAGAAGCATGGAGGCATAAAAGAATCTGGAGCAACTTGAGAACTGGGTAATGAGTGGTTTCCTTGTCAATACAAAGGAGACTACAGGGCAAAGAAGGTCCAGAAGAGTGAAATCTCTAGGTGCCCAGAGAAGGGATGTGCACTCTACACATTGCTATGACTAAGTAGCAAGGTTACTTTCTGAAGTCTCATTCTGCAGTCTCCCTGGAGTGTGGGTGAATGAGTCTTTACCTAAGACTCATTGATTGAGTGGTATTTGTTTTGATATATCAGAAAACCTCCAGCATGTATCTAAGTGAAGCTGGTACATCCTTAGGCATAACTAGGACCTGGAGAAAGGCCGAAAAATTTACGAGTTATGAGAACCTTTGAAAAGATAGTGATGACATTGTATGGGGTAAGGAAGGGGAAAGGAAAAACAGGATGTGGGGGATAATGACCAGCCCCGCTTTCATTTGTTCACTGTGAATAATCTACATATCTTATTGGCATTAGACTTACCAATGCGTTAATATTATATATAATATATTATATATCTCAGGAAAGAAATCTAGATTGCACTTGTAGACATCATTTCTACAAGCAATGCATAAATAAGAGTTAGCATGATTAATGTAAACACAACAATATAGCATGCTTTACTTTCATCTAGGTGGTGGGTAAAGACATAAAAAGCGAGATAGGTTATTAACAAAGCCCCAAGTATTGATAGCATTAAAGAGACAGGCATATTAGCATACGTTTGCCAGGTTCTGAAGCAACTAGGGCAAAAGAAAAACGCAAAGATAGCTGAGGCCAATGGATGAGAAGGGTTTGAGGAGCTGCAAATTGTCCAAGTAAGCAAAGATGGAAAGCATATTTTACATTTGAAAAGATGGCATTATCTGTTTGACTACTGCATGAGACATTTCAATGGAAAAATTACAACTGACGCCAGCTGAGGAATTGGAGGAAACAGTTCAAACTTTCCTTTTAACACTCTTGTAAAAGGAACAGAGAGAGGAAGAGATCGGAATAGGTTGGGACAAGCAGGATGTTCTTGTTTCTGGCAAATCAAAATGTCTGTGTTTGCAGGCAGTGGTAAACTGCTTCACAGAAAGACTTTATTTGGAGACAGATAAGAAGGTCCAAATGAATGGGCTGATTTAACTGCTATGGAGGTGCAATAAGTAAGATCCAGAATTCAGGGGATGTCTGTCCAGTCTTGAGCAATCGTGAAGAAGAAGGAAGGAAGAATGTGAAACAGTAAGATCTGCGTAGGGGTGGAAGGAGATAATGAGGCTCAGGAATAGTATAGATTCTAGAACCCAAATCCCAGAAACAGAAAAAAAGTGTTTCCCCTTTTCAACTTTGATAATGGAATGACTCAAGCATGGAGTCAAGATCTTTAGAACTAGACCCCCAAGATTATAGAAAGCTCGGTTGTAAAGTAGAGGGCCCGCATGACTCTGTATAACTCTACAGATGTTGCATTGAGGGTAAGACGGGATTGCAGTCAGGGGACCAGACTCTAGATTTCTTTTCAAGTATCAGTTCAAAGAAGCCCTCTGCACGGCCTTCTCTCTCTCTCTCTCTCTCTCTCTCTCTGTGTGTGTGTGTGTGTGTGTGTGTGTGTGTGTGAGCATCACAGGCAGGAGGAGAATGGGGACCCTTGGCAACAATCAGTAAGATCCAAAGGCCATGGGGTTGGGGAATTGGAGGAAGGATCTGGGATAATAGAAGAAGCATTAGTGTTATAATCTAAGTCTGAAGGAATGAAGCATGAATATCTTCACATTTACCTTTCTTATTTTTATATTTTACTGTGTATGAATGAAGTAGAAATCTAAGTAGTTGAAGTGAGGGAGATTGGTGCTTAGGTAGGGACTTCAGACTGAAGCTCCTCAGCTATCATGGAAGAATGCTGGAGAAGAAGTAAACCCAGAACCACAAAGAGTTGTGTAAAATTTAGAGCATTTATTATATTTGAATGATGCAGAATTGGTTTAGAAGGACTAGGATATGTCTCTAGGTTGCTGTAGGTTGAACATGTGAGTGTGATTCCATGACATGATGTTTAGACTCAGAATCAGAAAAATGAAATCAAAATGGAGTAGGAGGAAGATACATGATTTGCTTTACAGAAAGGACATGAGGAATGTTTCTTCTTTTCCATTTTAAATTGATGCCTTTTGCTGAATCTCAATAAACCACATTTCCATTCTTTGAACCAGCACATTAGCAATGAGCCTGACATGATAGTGGTCTTCAGTACACTTACCTATTTAGATTAAACCAAAAACCAATAGAAAGAGAGACATGAGGCCAAGCTGTAAGTCATGGAGTCTGATACTTTGTAGATTTTCAGCAGTAGCTGCTTTCTCTGTCTTATTACACCACTGTCCACAATGAAGGAGAGCATCAGGATTTAGTCAGATTTAATGGGTAGGAAAAGTAGTAAAATTTGTAATTTATCAGTGGGGAATGGCTAGATAATTAGGCTAGGTGAAATTTCTTGCTTTTTAATTATTCCTCTCAAGTAGTTAATCAGTTATCTTTGTATCTATATTCCTGGGATAAATGTGACTTGAGTTTAGCAACTCCAACGTCCTTTCACATTTCCTAAGACAAATCCACACTGACTACTCAGTTGATTTGTTTATCCTAAGAGAAGTAAAATAAGATCATTTATCATTAAATGATTAGTGTTTACTGAGTACATTATCCTTGCATGTGTGTGTGTGTGTGTGTGTGTGTGTATGTGTGTGTGTGTGTGTGTGTGAGTGAATACAAGGCTTGCTTTATCTTTTTTATCTTTTCCTTTTTTCCATTAGTTAATGTACTCAATTTGAGTCCTGACCACTGCTCTCTCCCAGTCCACCCCTCACAAATTCCTTCCTCCCTCCTTCCTCCCTTTTTCCTGTTCGTAGATTGTAACACATTTTTAATCTGAATATTTCACACATATTAATTCCCTAAATAGTTAAAAAATAGATGGATAATAATATAATGATTAGGTTGGCTGTATTTTTGTATTTTTGATGACAATATTGATGTAGGGGCTGGGGAAATGTTTTAGCAAAAGATAAAGCTTGAGGCAGAAGCCTGGTGAATTCTATTCAAATTCTGAATATCCATGTAAAAGGCCAAGTGTGACTTTCTCCGTCTATAACTTTAGGACTATGGAAAAATTGCTGGCTACTATCCTAGATACAGTATCTGTAAGAGAACCTGTCTCTAGAGAATCAGGAAGAGGATAAGATAGTAGGATGTCTAGTGTCTTTGTCTGGCTTTTCAATGTTTGTGTGGATGTGTCTGTACAAACATATTCAGATTATACACCTGTGTGCACCTACACAGACATGCGCACACTCACGTTCACGCACACATTCACACAGATTCACACACACATACACTCACACACAGGCACATGCTCACACACATTCACACACACTCAATTCACATACACACGCAAATAAATTAAAGCACGGAACTCTGTAATTTAAGCCAACTTGTTATGATTCTAGAATTTATGCATACAATGATGTTATACTTCTGTGACTAATTACTCTATAGCACATGTACTGGTTTAGGGTGGCTGTTTATGCAAAGTTGATAAGATTTAGTAATAGCATGTAATAACTAAAGAAAGGTTTATAGTAGTGGACCAACTCGTTCACAATAGCATGCCCTTCTTTTCTGATCATTCAAGTCTTGGAAAGGACTGAGAAGATACTTATATTGCACACAAAATACTAAATATTGCACATAAAATACATTATAGAATTGATAAAATGGTTTTAATTTGGCTCGCCTTTCTTCCATCCTTATTATGACACGATACTGTTTTTTATTTTATAAAATTTAAATTAAAATTTTAATACTTCAAATATTTGACTTCTTCCACGTAACACCAAATTAAGATTATGTTGTCCTACAAGGTCTCAAATAAAATTTGATTTTTGGTACAATATTTTCAAATAGATTTATCTGAATAAAGTAAGTTCCTGGATACTCTGTGACTCCCAGTAATTTTTATTGTGAGTACTAATATGTTGATCATTGTTATAAATCTTGAAAAAAATTAACTTCACACTTAGATGTCGAATTGTTCACTTAAAGCATGTGAAGGGTCTTCAAGACTCTCTAAAGGATGCTTCAAAATTGCTTTCCAGGAGTATTATGGTACCAGTTTATGTTCGCTACAGAGTGTGAAAATAGCCATCTCATCACACACTAATTAGCATGAATATATTAATTTGAGCACTCTTGACACTAAGATATGAGAAAAGTTACATTTTATGGGTGCATGGTTTCAATTTTTTGATATTATCAGGAAGAAACATGTTGTTGGTTTTTTCGTTTATCAATTGCTGGAGTTCCTTATTATTTATCTCCTTTTTATTAATTTCCTGGTAACACATTTACTCCTCAAATTCCTCTCCACTTTTCTCTTTATTGCCAGTGATCTCCCAGTTTGGGATATTTGATTACATTTCACTAGTATAGTCAAGTATGAAATGGTCCTTTGTGTACTATTTTTACAATGATGATTATAGGTATGGAAACACGTTCCTCAGTGCCCAGTCACATCTGTCTCTGTAGATTCCAGGGCCTTCCTGGTTTTTCAAGGATTCAATTCAACACCTCTGAATTTTTCTTTCTATCAGATTTGAGGAAGACTCCCACACTTCTTTTTAAATTATGTTTGGAATTATGGGTCTTAAAAAAACAAGAAACATCCTATTTCCATATAGTTCTAAGTCTTCTGATTTCTGTACTTTCAAATTCCCATGCCAGTTCTCCCCATGTCCATGTCTCTAATATACTCCCAAATGGTTCCATTTGAAGTGAATTATAAGAACATTTCTCAAATATCTCAAATATCGCATGGCGATTGCAATTAAGCTTGGCTGAATCCTTCCTCTGGTATTTTGAATGTGATGTATTGGTTCCTCAATATATCTCTTGTAGGCTATTTTAGATGCAATGGTAGAGGAATATGATTTCAGCTGGCTGGATATGCTGGGTGAACGGAGGCTCAGAATCTGAACTACAGGCAATGTAGCCAGAGTTAGGTTAAGAAGAACATGAAGCTCAATAAGTCATTAATTTGATTATTCTATAAAACCACAGGCTATTTCCAATTATTTCTAATCACTAATATGTGGACGTAATCTTAGGCTACTAGGAAATAGGAGATGAGGAAGTTTTTGAAAAGCTTGATTTGGTGTTGTTTTTTGAATGTAGGATTAAGCCTACTTTTAAAATGTGAGAAAGTATATTTAATATATTTAGAAATCAATTACTTAGGCTTTTGAGACAGGGCCTCTTGAAGTCCAGACTGGCTTTGAACTTACCATGTAGCCAAGGACAACCTTGGACTTCTGGTTCTCCTGCCTCCTGAGTCTTGTGTTTGCAGGCATGCGTCACCATGCTAGGCATATGGCGTGCTAGTGATGGAACTGAGGGTGCTCAGTCCCTGATAAACAAGCACTCTGCAAACCTAGCTACAATCCCGGTCCCCATATTTATTTCTAAAGTCTTAAGAGATGATGGCTTAATTTAGTTTTCCTTACTAGTGTCCATCAGGGACTAGTTAACATTAAAATAAATAATTCACTCACTTCTTTCTCTCTACTCTCCCCAATTTCGACTTTCTATCATTGCATCTTTCTAAAATTACAATTTCAATTGTAATGTGTCAGTGAGTGATTTATGTGTGTGAACCACAGCAAATGGATGGAAGTCAAAACACAACTTGTATGTGTTGGTCTTCTTCTTCCACTGCGGGTCTCAGGGAATTGCACTCAGCTTGCAGGGGATGACAGAGGCTCCTCTACCCCCAGAACTGTCTTGCAAGCCCACTTTGTACCATTTAAGATCCTCCTGGAGTTGAGCATCTCAATTTAATTGTGTCTTTTGTTTTCGCTCCACACTATTTAGGATAGATTTCTTATTGAGTTGTAGGAGGGACTATCTATAAATATTTTGGTTAGCTTTTCAGGGTAATATGCCTCGAACACATGTTCATTCATTCTGGGGAGGATTTTGTAGTTTTGCTTGTGGGTTATATCCAAAAGTGTCACAAAGGAAACAATTGACAGAACGAAGAGCTAACGGACACCACGGGAGCTGTGTGCCAGCTATTTATCTGATGAAGGGTTGATATCAGGAATAGGTAGAGAATTAAAACCATAAATGTGTGATAAACAAGAAAGAACAAGCCCCCATTTAATGAAAATATAAATGGGCAAGTTATCTGAATGGAGACTACTCACAGAAAAAAGAAAACTGACAAGCTCAAGGAAGTGCTCAATTTCATTAGGAATTGGAGAAGTTGACATTAGGACCACAGTGGAATTTGCTGGAACCCTAATTAGAGCGATTATCACGAAAAAGAAAAAGTAAGAAGTGAGAGTAAACATCAAGCCCAGAGCCTGCACGAATTCACTTTCAGATATTGGCAGTGGGTACATTTTCCTTATGGAAAAATGGGCTAAGTTTCTTCACAAAGTTGAACATAGAACTGTTTATTATAGGATCTTCTTTTTCCTGCATGTGTAGCCACAGAAGGTAGCAGCAGCATCCAGGAGATACTCGTGCATGCCCGTGTTTCTTTATTGGGACTATTGTGGCGAAGCAGCCTGGGTGTGACGGGTCTGAGCAGTAACCAACAATTGCCACAGTTGTGCATTATGCAGCCAAAAAGAAGGAATCCTATCATTTTCAGAAAGATGGTTAGAGCTGAAGGAAATTAAGCTATCAAGATATGCATTGCATGTCCTATGTGTAATCTCAAACAAAAATGAGCAGAAGAGGAACTACCAGGCAATTGGAAGGAAACTGGCAGCAGGGAGATGTAATAATGAAGGCAGGTAGTTGGATTTGATTTATGCATAATATATGCATATAAGGAAATGAATACTGGCTATATTTATAGGTAATGTATTAAAACATATGCAATGTATTAAGCATTTTGAAATTCTTCATTTTCACTATTTCCTTTATGGATTGACTGTCTTAATGTTTTATATAACTACGATGACAACACTAAGGAATAAAAATCCCAAATCTGTCTGAATCTCTCCCCAAGACCAAACAAGTACTTTTGGTAAAACCTTCCAAGGCTTGAATTTTACATACAACTCTTCAGTTCAGTGGTTGTGGTTGTATTGTCCATTGGAAATCAAAGATGCAGTTGCTTCGTTGTGATGTAAGGATGTAAATGCATCTTTGCTTACAGGCAGTTCTATTCAACTGCTTCCGCCATTTGCAGAACACACAGGTAGACAGTGAAAGTTCTTGTTCTATTTTTTATTGTCTAGTCTTGCAGTGACACTAGTAATTGCCCTTAGGTTTTTATACTCTGTTTGCTGTTGGGTATATTTTTCACATCTTGCCCTTTAAAGTTTGTGTATAATTTCTATTTTGTCTATATTTGAATTCCAAGAGAAAATGGTCATGATTATAAGAAAAACTTAATGAAAAAGGAGGTGTGGGAAGGTATGAAGGGAAGGAAGGGAAGAAGGAGAGAATGCTGTGATTGTATTATGACTTAAAAAATAAAAGAAATAAAAACAAATGTAATTTCAAGAAGAAATAAAGCCACCTAACACATTACAAAATGTTAGAATTGCTCAGAATTGGAGTGCACTCAGGTTGTTAAACTTAGAAAGCAGTAGAGTTCACAGCACACAGAGAAACTCGGGCCATTAGCTTGTAATTATCAGTTTAAGAATTTGGAGGAAAAGAAAACTGGGGAAAAGAATTTCTAAAGCTTGCTTTCTTTTCTGTTCTCTTGTGTCTCTGCTTGGGTAGGACTCTGTCCGACACTGATTTATTTCTGCAGACAGCTGAAGCAGAGCTCTGAGCCACTGCAGTTCCAGGGGAGGCCTCATTCAGCTCAAGGCAATAGTAGGAGGGAAGCAAGAACATATTTCTAATTGTTCTTTACAATTTCCCACCCACACGTATGGCCGGCAGCCTCCTATTCCTGAACAAAGCACTTCTCTTCGGTTGCCGAGTTTCTGTGTTGCTCACTTTCTTTTCAAATAATCAAATGTTGACTTACTCATCCTGTATATTGTAAGGACATATTTATTTCATTTATATATCTTCAACGAAATCTTCCTTCCTATGAGTAATTTTAAGTTAATATTGCTTTAGAAAAATTTCATGGTAGAAATAGAGTTCATCATTTTAACCTGTTTTATTTTCCTTTGAGTTTAAAATGTTCACACAAGAGCATGTTGGGCATATCGTCCATGTTTTTCTACCTGCCCTGCTCTCATTCCATTTGGCTTCTATTGGCTTCTCTCGTTCTCCTAAAGACTTCCACTTTGACTTTCATGTCATGTGCCCATACATGATTTTATGTATTTGTATAAAATCTAGAAACCACAAATGTGAAGACATATGGTGCTTGCCATTCTGAGTCTGGCTAAATATACTTGATATCATTATCTCTAATTGCATCTATTTTTCTGCAAATGGCATAACTTCATTTTTCTTTATGGCTAAAACACAATCCCATTGTGCATGTATAACACATTTTTCATCTATTCTTATGTTCTTGACTATGTAGGTTGGTTCTATATCTTAACTATTACAAATAACCACCATTTTGCAACTATCCTCTGACATGTTGAATTGGCTACATTTGGAGTCCCAGGAGTGATTGAATATAGGCATATGCTAAAACTTTTCTCTCTCTCTCTCTCCTCTCTCTCTCTCTCTCTCTCCTCTTTTTTCCTTCTTTTTTATTTCCCTGAGAAATATCTATACTGTAATCTGTCCTATTTTCTGCTAAATACATTTAAATTTGTGAACATTCCTTTCAGTGCTGCTCTAGATGTAGCCCGCAAGACCTGCCCTTTTCCCCACCATCCTTTCATAATTTTATTAAATTCTTTTTCAGTTAAAAAAGAATAATTTAAGACTATACTTATAAATTTTCACATTTGTGAATTACTTTTTTATTTAGATTTATTTTTTGAAAGGTGAAATTACTACACAATATTAATCTTTAATATTTTAATATTAAATAATTTAATATTTAAGTAAATAATTAAATAATTTAATATTTTTAATTTTCCCAAAGTGTCCTTTGTATTTAGATCATAGACCTATGTGTATCTGAAGTAACACTAATCCACCATTTGCTCTATCTAAAATTTTGTATGTAACAATTAGCTATTATTTACCTTCCCCAAGTCTTTCAGACCCCGGTCCTTCTGTTACATTCTTAATGTCTCAAATACTGAGGCTCCTGGGTTGAAATTTTCAAACTCCATCTTCCTTTTTGTGGGTTTTTTGCTTATGAACTAAGTTTTCTTACAGCAGTACTTTCAGGAACATACAAGCAAATTATAAAAATCAACCTAGTAAGGCATAGGTTTTATTACCCAATAAGATTTCCCAAATTAATTCCAATATTTCTATGTTTTTTATTTGGTGCTTGGGGTAAAGCACAGTGTATCGCTGATGCCAGACAAATGCTTGATGTCTGTGGTTCTCCTGCTCTTCCAATGCTTGCCCACGCCATGAAATGCCTCATCGGAAGCTTGTGGAGCTGTAGCCACATTTCTGGTTTTCTTTTTTTGTTTCTATTTTTATTCCGAGAGGATTGCCATTAAATTCCTGTTCTGTCTTAAGTAACATGCATCTGCCCCTTTAAATCTGTTCTTTCTGTTTTTGAACTTGTGAGTTTAGCATATTCCTTGTGGCTACTAACCCCATTTGAATTTTTTTGTAAACTTAAAATATGTTTGACAGATATTGCTTTTGATTTATTTCTTCATTGTTGACTTTTAAGTTTCTACTTGACTGATAACTTTTTTTTCATTTGCTTTGTACATTATAGATCCTGTGTATATTTTTAATATTAGTATAAGTATTAAAATTTTATTCTGGCTAAAACACTAATAATAATATAATTAGTCACATATAATAATAATAATAATAATAATAATAATAATAATAGTCACATCTTCTGGTCTGACAATGTGAGTCAAAGGATCGACTTTGAGTTAGATTTTTTTTATCACATCACTATTTTATATACAAATGTTTTAATTTGTTTTAGGATTTTTGTTTCAAACTTAGTTCCAACTAAACTTTAGTGGATTCCGTGTGTGTGTGTGTGTGTGTGTGTGTGTGTTTCTGTGTGTCTATGTCTCTCAGTGTGTTTTAAGCATCAAAGAGCTTTCAGCTATGTACAACATATTTTTCTATTTCTTTGCTGTTCATCATTTCTTATTTTCTGAAACCTCATCTTAAATTCTCTCTTCTTAAAGTGAAATTTTCATTTTTTTATGAATGTGTATGTGATTCACTATTGCTTCCATATATGTGTGTGTGTGTGTGTGTGTGTGTGTGTGTCTTTCTTTACTTTTCTTTGGATCTCCTCTTTGGTTTTCTCTACATATTTTTGTATTCTTGCTAAATCTTTGTACATTTATTCAGTCATATGCCAACTCCTCCATCTGAATTATTTCAAGTATCCGGTTCACTTTGTAACCCTTTTTAATCCCTTCTCAGGCTTCCTTTTCTGCCTACATGTTAAGTCTTTTATTTCTGGCCTATGCTTCGGCTCTTAGTGTCTGTATATATGATATTTTCCTTAGCTTTGCCTGCTCCCATTATTAAGTTCGGACTTTCACACCAGTAACTCTAGAATATCTCACAGTTGAGTGCTCTCCAGAGAAATACTTGTAGAATCCAGATATAAAATCACAGTAAATGCTTGATTAATTGTTCTATGCAGCACCAGTAACCAGACCCTATTTATTCTACTTAAGTAGAATTTGCTTTATCCATTTGCTGCCTTAGCCCTTTTCAATAATCAGTTAGTCTCTGAAGATTCTCTTCACTGGGAAGTATGACAAGGGTCAGGGTAGAAGCGAAGGCTTTAACTCACATCTCAGTCTTTATGTAATTTTTCAAAGCCTCATAAAGTGGTAGACATGATAATATTCACGTCATGAAGCTTATAGAAGTATTTAAGGACAAAATGTAGAGAAGTGTTGAATGCCCTGCCTGTCATATGGTGGCTGTCAAGCAATGTTAACTTCTATAACTGTGAGGAATGGTCCTCAACATCTGCTAACAACACCTCTGTGTAAGGGGGAGCTGTCACACATAATCATTTAATGAGCCCAAGCATTTAATGTTAACCTGCTTAGATATGGTGCATAATTCAGTTATGATTAGAGGGCGAGGCATGGTAATTGTTCCTTGCATAGCATTGTGGATAGACATGTTCTTCTTAGGAGCTAATCAAGCAAAACTGGAAAGCAGATAAAGATGAAAGTTTTAAATGGAAGCATTTGCTACCTGTAAGATTTCCCATGTGTTTGGATATTTTTAAGGCACTGTAAAATAAGCATGTGTATGTATTGTTCGTGTCTGTACTAAAATTAAATTAATTAGAAAGAGGTTTTGCTATAATAAGGCAGCATAATTATATAAAAGAAATGTGACTAGCAGGAGAACATTTTGAATAAAATACCAAATAAGGAATTCAGCAAGGGCAAATATTCTGAATAAAGAGGAAAATAGAAAAGTAAAATGCATTGGGTGACTACAAAAGGAAGAACTTACAGCTGTTCATTAAATAGTGCTTACTGATTTATTAATACTTGATATAAATCACATTATCCAGGATGTAATATGGAAGAACATAGGCAACCAATTAGTTGAAAAAAAGTAGACATAAAAAAATATTTGACACACATAGTTCAAGTGATTCATTGAAAATACATATGTTATTTCTTTGGTGATTATATTTATACTTTTAGTCTTTTCTTGATAATTCCAGAGTCTTTGATTTAGGCTTAAAATTTGGAATATGAAACCAGGTGTGGGCATGCAGAACTGTTACCCCCGCACTCCAGAGAAGAAGGCAGGGATGTTAGGAGGTCAAGGTCATCCTTGGCCATAAAGTGAGTTCGAGGCTTGCTTGGAAAAGATGAAGCCTTGTTTCGATTTTTTTTAAAAAATGTATTTTGTGTGTTTCATGACTGATGTGGCATGAAAGCATCTAACTAGAGGTTCCCCTGGAACAAAACATTTCCTAGAACCTATCCTGGAGCTGTTGCAACAATTTTTGAGACATCTTTTAGAACAGTAAATATTTCTTGATCTCTTAAAAAAAATAGCACTTCACTTACTGAGTTTATATTACGTGCTGTACTTAGTCCTGAACTTTTAAACATAGTAAATTTCTTTTATTCCTAAGTACACACGCATAGGGTGCCATAACCTCATTTTCCAAATGAAGGAACTGAAGCTCAGAAACATTAACTATCAGCCTCAGGTCACACAGCTGCTCAGTCGCTTGCCTGAGAATTCAGTCCAGGCATGTTTACGAGCTGTGGACCAGAGTCTTTGCCTTTTGGATGTGTTCCATATTTGTCCTAAGTAGTGAAGAGATTCATTTGCACATGTTTTCTGTTACAAAGAATATAAAACATCTTCATTTCAATATCGAATAGGCAAAAACTGTACGACAAAGCATGTTCTGCGTTCATCAATTGCAAGAGCTAATGAAATGGAGATTAGCTATTCCCAAGCTACTGTTCCTGCTGGCCTGAGGAAAATATATTTAGACTGACTGATATGTGTGAGCTAGTGTATATATGCAATAATATCATAATAGCTAAAGTATTTTTTAAATGTTTACCATGTACTAGGCAAATTTCCAAGCATTTAAATTGTCTAAGCTCTTTTATGCTACAAAAAAAAACAAAACACGTAACACTACCCTATTACTCATATAGTATAAAGATACGTTAATCATAATATACAAAATACTAAGATGAAATTGAAGCACAGAAAGCCTAAATAGTATAAAGTGGAAAATTCAGATCAAAATGACATCAGGGATGTGGAAGAATATAGACAATCAGTCAGCTGGATCAATAGAAATAAGAAATATTCAAAACATGTAGTGTAAGTGATTTATTAAAAACACCCAGGCCATTTCTTGGATATTGTATTTGTACTTTTGATCTTTTCATGATAATTCCTAAATATTGGTGAATGTTGGAAGAATTTGTAATAAGCTCCTGTATCTCTCATCCCAGTTTCAACAACTGCAGTGTTTCACCCACTGTGAGCTCCTCAGCTTACAAACTTCCTATTCATTTCAGTCATGGTGTTCTTTAGTAAGTAAGAAATTTTACTTAATGAGGTATGGCAATTATTTTTTTCTTTTTAGGTTGCTTTTTAAGATCGGCCTAAGAAGCTTTTTGTTTAAGTTGTGTAAATGTTCAGTGCTTTCCTTTATCCTTATCTATAAGACTATCATTTTTCATTTATTTAATCTAGCATTCATCTATTATCTTTCTGTTAATTTTTCTGTTTATAGCTATTTAATCTATTAAACACACATTGTTTATATTTAGCTATTACATTTTATATGTTTTCTATCCTTTATTATATGCATATCTTTATTATGTCTTTGTCTTCCTATATTCTGCTTCATCTTACTGCAATGCACAGGCCACCAATCATTTTCTATTGATTTTAAGGAGGAGTTATTCATTATTTTGCCACTGTTTTATATGAACTGTAGGATTTGGGACATTCTTATCCACACCAGGAAAGCTTTCTTGAGTTTTCCAAGAATGTTTGGGACTTTTTCCTAAATCATTGAATATATTAATTCATATATCACAAACAACAAACCAAGGAATTATAAACATCTGCGACCATCTACATATCAAATTAATCTAATTTCTCTTGTGACTCATACAGAAGAATCACATCATGGCTAACTTTTCTGCCTTCATTTCCTCAGATCTATGAACTTTCATGTCACTGGAATCATTGAGTTTGAGACTTTACAGAAAAGTCTGTAGAATTTTTATTCATTATATTTCTTTTAAGTTTAAAACATTTTTCCTCTCCTCTTTCTAAACCCTCAGTATACCCCTTCTTCCTTGCTGTCATCTTCATGATTCATGGCCTCTCTTTTGTAATTATTTGGGTGTATGTGCATGCCACATGTTTTATGTTACACATGCAAGACACACATATTCCTAAATACATAAGTGTGATCTGCTCAATTTGTACAATATTATGACCATTTGGGATTAAATAACCAATTGGTACTGGGGAAGAGTATTCTGCCACTATTAGCATTCGGAGGTTGTCTGTAGTTCTGCCTAGCCTGTGCAGGCTAAGGTATCACTCACTCTTCCAGTGCCTTTTACCTTGTTTCTGAGACAGGCCCATCTCAGGGAACTGCTTGTCTTCCTGGAACTGTGTTCCAGCCTCCCAAATTATACATGTAACCAAATAACTGAAGATTATAAAAACCAAGCAGAGTTCTGAGGCTAGACCTCAGGTCTTTCAAGCTCTGAAAGCTCAAGCTTTCAAGATAAGCACTTTGCTCTGAGATTTGTTGTTAGCCCAAAAGTATATTTCAAAGAGCAGATTTTAAAGGCCAAAGTTTTTACTTATTTATTTGTTCATTTTTGTACTGGAAATTCAATCCAGACTTTCATTCGATTGTTGGTGCCTGATAGATAGGATTTTGGTTTTCAGTATGTAAAATTTCTCAGTTTTTTTTTTTTGTCGTTTTGTCCTTTTGATGTTTAATGTTGGAAAGATTTACTTTATGCTAAGTCAAAGGGTTTATCTTGTTTTATTCTGTAGGGTTCATGTTTCATGTTATCCATTGACCTTAGAGCCACATATACTGTTTTTTGCTTTTCCTGAGGTACAACTCACAGACAGCATTTTCTCCTTGAATGTACAATTAGTCTAATGTCATTTCTTGCAGCGGCCAACTATTTCCCTATCAAATTATCTTGTCACCTTTGTTAAAAATCAATTGCCTGAAAAGGTGTCAATCTATCACTGAAGCCTCTTTTTCATTCCATTGATCTGTACGTCTAACTCCTTGCTGGTTGGATACCCTTTTGATGATGGTCTTTACAAAATCAGTCTCTACAAGCCATTCAATGTTTTTCGAACTGTTACAGCTGTTTAAAGCCCTTTGTATATAGATAATAGATTTCATAGTCTCTTTGTCAATTTCTATAGAAAAAGGTAGAGAGAATTTATTTGGTTTGTGCCTACCTTAAAGATTGATTTGAGAAAGCTGATGTCTTCTAGCTCATAAACATGGTGTCTTGCCTTACATACTTTTTTTCTTGTGGGTCTGTTTCTGAGTTTTTTTGTGTAGATTTCAGTGTTGTTTTTACAGATTTTTCAAATATCCCATTAAGTTTACCTTTTCATACTCCTCATAGTGAAGCTGTCATTATGGGTTTTATTTATTGTACTGTTGAGTTTGTCATGAGTTTGTAGAGATATAATTCATACCTATTTTTTACTCTAGAGATATTGACATTGTTTTTTGTATAGATTCGTTTTCTGCTTCTTAACTCAGATGATCTGCTTGATCATAAATAACCCAACCCTATGTCATCCCTTTCTCTCCATGTGATTACATTTATTTCTTATTTTATCGCATTAACTAGGAATTCCTGCATAAAATAACATAGGATCAAAACAGATATGCTTGTTTCTAGGACTAGGGGAAATAGTCATAATTTATTTGTATAGTTATATAGATTACAAGCTACATATTTTGTTTGATTTTTCAGACTAGGTTCTGTTATATTCACTGGATGGTGTCAAGTTGGCCAACAGTCCCCCAAGTAGTTAGAATCACAAGCTAATAATCATTATATCTTGCTCATTTGTTTCAGTATAAGAAACCTACTTACTTATGGGTTTATTGTCTTTTTAGAAAGCAAGGTATTGACTAACACTTTTTTATTTGGTTGGCTTGACAGGGTTAAGAGTAGAGTAGCATAAACTACTTTTTCTATTATTTTATGTCATAGGCTTTCTTTTTATAATCATTTTATATTTTTGAAAAAATATGTTGAAGACTAGCATTCCCTTTTGGTCATCATTGTTAATATGGTGAAGGATCTACTGATTAACTTCAACTATCAAGCCAACCTTGCATTCCCTAGGTGAGCTTTCCTTGTTTTGGAAAGTTGTGATTTCAATTAGGTAGTATTTACTAAGTACTTTGTGCCAATATTAGTAAAGGATATTAATCTAAGATTTCTAGTATAGTTATGTTTGATTTTATTTTATTTTTATTTTTTGTGGCACAGTAAATTTTGTCCCACAAGTAGTAAAGAGTTTTTCTTTTTCTATTATTAGAAGCTGTTGTTGTTGGAATGCCTTCCTTTTTATTACCTATAACTGTTTAAGGGAATTCATGCATAAAAACAAAACTTTGAACTCTCATACTTAGAATTTTCCTATTAATTTTATTTAAAAGCACCTATTTTAAAGGGTACTTTGCTTGAATGTGTCTGCAGGAAATGTTGGTTTCTGTGTTGGCACAGGTACTGTCTGTCATGTGGTGTACTGATCTCTGATTCTTCATTCTGTGCAGCTGGCACCTTAATGATGACATGTGTTTCTTCCTGTTACACTTTATTTGTAAATATATTCCATATTTCCAAATCACTATGTGCTCAGTAATTTTATTGATATTTTCAAGATATACCCTTTTCTACCTATTAATTTTTAAATATGTTACAATTTTCACTGATATTAGCTTTTACTTTTGTGATTTATTATTATTATTTTCATACTTGTGATTCAATCTTTTCCATTCCATTCCATTTTCTTTTCTTTTCTTTCTTTCTTTCTTTCTTTCTTTCTTTCTTTCTTTCTTTCTTTCTTTCTTTCTTTCTTTCTTTCTTTCTTTTTTTTTGGAATTCAACTTCTTTATACAGATAAATGAAGTGAAGGAAAACACAGAGCAAAAGAAACTTTGAATCTATTCACAAGTTCTCAAAACAATCACAGAATCTTTTATTTACCTCCCTCCAACCGCCTGCCCAGGTTGTCAAGACTGGCCATATGGTATTGCATAGCTAATTGGTGTGTTCTTCCCTGGAGAAGAACTTCCACTCTCAGTATTTCTGAGTTGCCTGTAGCTTTTTGTGTAGAGTGGAGACCACTCCACTCCACTTTGACTTGTCTGTTGTTATTGTCCATTTTAAGCTCATGCTTATGCAGTCATGTTGGTGAGACTTCAAAGGTTGTAGCTTCTGACATTACTAGGAGACACAATCTCTCAGCCCCCTCCCAGATCCTCTACTTCCTTTTTTTCCCCCTAATATCTGCTCGAGCTGAGTTCTCTGACTCTGATTTTGATTATGGTTTTAATGAAGACCACACACATCTGATTAACACTTTCTGAAGTATCCTGTAGTCATTTGAACTGCTTTATCCCTCAATCAATGCCTTCTTTTCTTTTATTTGAATTTACAACTCTTTTTTTGTTCATGTTTAGCTATGGTTTTATTTGTATACACTGAGTACAGTTTACTAGGTGTTTTGAATACGTATATCTTTATCTTTCACAAAACAGGGAAGTGCTTTACAACTAGTTCTGAAATGCTAGCCCCATTTGTCTCCTCACAGTCCTTGCAAGATAAACATTTGATATTGTACTTAGGGTCTTTTCAGAGTTTGTTATTAAAAAAATTCTCTTGGATATTGATATGGCTCAGCATGTAGAGGCACTTGCTGCCAAACATGTTGATCTCTTATTTATTCTTCTCAAAACTCACATGGTGGAAGGAAATAGTTAACTCTCATAGCTGCTTTCTGACCTTCACACGTGTATAGAAGGTATAATACATATACCTTCAAGACTTTCTTCAGATTACAAAACCTTATTATTATGGTTATAATGTAGAGGTAAAAGTAGTGTTTATACTGAGGATTAAACTGTATCCATGCTCACCGGGGTCACACTAGCTGTCTGCTAATCTCAGCTGCATGTTGCAAATCCAATCTCACATTCTGCTAATCTATCTGCAAACCCAGGCGCTCTTCTCTGCCTAGACCATTCCCGTAGGCAGTTCCCACTTTTACAACTTTCTTCGTTCCGTATTTTCTGATCACCAAAAGATTATTCTTGAAATTTCTTTCTGTATAACTAATGTATTCCCCAATATCCTGTTGTACATAGGAATGATAATCACATTAAACTGTGAGTTGACAACAATCTGTAATTCAGGATTTTTCCCCCGTTTTGCTTTGCTATCATTTCCTTATCCATGTTCCTTAGGATTTAGGTTGTGCATTTGATAATTTGTAGTAATAGGTATCTTGAAATATTCTGCTTTCAATTTTTTAGTTTTTACATTTCTATAATTATTAGATATTATTAATATATACTGATTTGCTTACTATTTTAGTTCTATATCATAACTATTCTGTTAGCCCAGGCACAACCATTTTAACATTTCCTAATTTATATCATATTTATATTATTTATATTTATATTACTGATTTTTACTTAGTTATTTTTACTCATTGTCTTTCAAGTTTTAAATTAAATTAAAATCTAAATCTTTATGTCCCTGAAATAGTTCTAGCTTCCCTTCTGTGTCTTTTGACTTTTAACTACTAACAACATTTGTTTAATGCATCTTTCTGCAGCAGTGTTGTTGATCCAGTAAGTGCTGTGGTTGTACACACGTCGCTATTGTTCTTCTACAGCAGTGGTTCTCACCCTTGCTGATTCTGTGACCCTATAATACAGTTCCTCAGGTTGTGGTGATCCCCAACATTAAAATTATTTTGTTGCTACTCCATGACTATAATTTTAATACTGTTCTGAATCACAATGTAAATATCTGATGTGCAGCCCCTAAAGAGATGGTGACTATTTCAAGGTTCTTTGCCAGTTTTCCTATAGATTCTTGGAATGTTCACCAAAAAACAGCCTGAGAGAGAGAGAGAGAGAGAATGATTCAGGATTCTACACCAATGCCTCCTTCTGCAGCAGTGCTGTTTTTGCATTTTCAACTTTGACATCTTGGGTAGTAAACTTCTGGAATAGTCTTAGATGTTAGACTTGTTCACTAAATATGTCCCCATTAGAAACACATGTATGTAGCAGATGAGCATCTTAGTCTTCCTGTAGGTCCTGAACAACTGGAGTAGGAGCTGTCCCAAAAGTTGTTGCCTGTCTGTGGGGTATGTCCTTCCCACATGCCTTATTAGGCCTCAGTGGGAGAGGAATTGTCTATCCTCTCAGAGATTTGAAGTGTCCTGGGGGGAGCCACCCACCCATTCAGAGAAGAGGGGGGGAGGAGGATGGGGGAAGGATTGTGGGAGGGACTGACCGGGAGGGCAGGTGATGAGCAGCATGTAAAGTGAATAAGTAAAAAAATAAAAATAGAAAAGAAGCACATGTGATCTTATGTGACTCTCAATTCCTTTCTCTACACAAGGGACTTTTGTTCTCATTGTTGTCGTTTCTGCAGAAAGTCTACTTAGGTCTTCCTTTAAAGATGGGTCCATATACACAGATCAACTCTCAAGCTGCCGTACACTTTTTCCGTGTTCAGGGCTAAAATTATAGATACATGTGTGTTTCAGAGCATATAGTCACAAAATAGCAAATGTTTACATTACTGAGCAGCCATAGCTGATTTGGAAGTCAAGAAAAGTCTCACTAAATCAGTCTTCTCATTTGAAAAGTTCTTGATTGTCAACTGATGAAAAGCGTTGGCAATTTAAATGTCAACATTTTACTACATTTCATTCATAAAAGGCAAGCAATTACATTGAAAGATCATATAACCTACTTTTAATGTTTGCTTTCAAGTGATTAAGACCTATATATTTTTATCTTATGGTATCTGGAAAAAAAAACTCCTGTATATGCAATAATACAATAAATATACATCCATATCTTTTGGATATATTTGAATATGAAATATAAACTTCTTTGTTGTTTAGAAGATAGTCACACTGTTTATTAGGTGACCTTATAAGTTGTTTCCTCTCAAGTTCAGGTTCATTTTCGTTTGTCTTTACAGGGTGATGGCTGCCAGTTTCTCTAAAACTCTTGTTAAATAAGTAGGTTCATCTGCTTGAATGATTTTATTTTCACAGAGATGCGACCCTAATTATACCTTGTGGGTTTGTCTACTTGTTACCAAGCACTGTCCTGACCTGCGTTCTTATTTTTCCCTCAGAAAGTCCGGTTTAGGATATGGTATCAGTAAGTCAACTCCCTTTGCTCCTGGCTTTCTGGGAGTATCCTGAATAAGTGGTACGAGCCAGGTGTTTCTGGTTCACACTTCTCTGCTATAGAAATCTTGTGATTGTGGGCTCTTCCTTTTGAATTACACCCTCCATTTGTTTGATTCTTTCTAACGAGATGTCCCAAACTTCGAAATGATTCGTAGAATCACTGATGGAAGCTTGTCTCTCTGACTTCCATAGTGATCACCAAGAATTGCTTTGCAATGTACTAGCAAATATTTTTAAAAAGGCAAATAAACATCATAAGAGCTTCCTCCTGCAGCATATGAAAGCAAATAACCACAGACACAGAGAGTGAAACCTAGGAGCACCCAGCTCTACATGGGAGGTCTCTGTGAAATCTAGGGCTCAGGGACCCCAGAGGAATAGAAGGCAGAGAGACTGTAAGAGCCAGATCAGATGGGGGATACCAGGAAAACAAGACACTCTGGTCAACTGAGCAAAGCTTATATGTGCTCACAGACTCTGAAGCAGCAAGCATTGGTGTACACAGGTCTCCCCCAGGTGTAGAGCATAGTTTTCAGTATTTTTATGGTACTCCTGAATGTGTGACAGCGGGACTCACGTGGCTTTCTCAGGTCTCTCTTTTCTGTTAGTTTGCCTTGTCCAACACTTAAGTGATGATTTTTTGTTTGTCTTATTGCATTCTATTTTGTTTTGTTTGTTTGTTGGCTCTTGAAGCCTCGTGTATTTGAATGAGAAACAGAAAGGGAGTAGAACTTCGTGGATGGGAGATAGCGAGGAACTGGGAGTCATTGATGGAGTTGAATCTGTACTCAGAATACATTGTATAAGAAAATTATCTTTTAATATAAGGTGAATATATATTAAACATTACAAATATTTTAAAAATAAAATGGGAATTTCAAAGACTACGAAAAAAACTTGCATAATGTGAAGTGTTATAAAAACTTGCCAATTAGAAAAAGTAGGCAAATAGCTAAACAAAGGATATACTCCAAAAAACATAATCTACTTCCTTACCTAAAGAGTCTCCAATTTTATTAACTCTTTCTGTTATTCGTTTTACTCTATTTTTTATATGTTTTTTTTTATGTACTGGAATTTATGTAAGTATAGACATGATGGTTTTATTTTTTTCTCAATTGATATTACTGTTTTTTTTTAAATTTTCATTTTTTCAAATTCTTATTTTAGCAACTATGTCTATCATCATTAATTACCACCTATTTCATCATTCTTATTGGTGGTTTGTATAGTTTGAAGTGTTTCTGAGAGATGGGGGAAATATATTACAGACCGTGTTTGTATTTTTTCAATGCATAAAAACTGGTGAATGATCCATACAGATAGGACATTATGTTTTAAAGTTTATTCATACCAATCGTGTTAAATGGCCGGTGAACAATCAGCTAAGAAGGTATAGCTGAGAAACCTGTCCAGGAATGCAATTTGTCTTGACCCACAATGATCAGGAAATGTAAAGCAGGGTGCACAACTCCGCACAGCTCTTAAGTTCATGGCAGACCTTCCCATGGTGACCTGTCAATCACGACTGACTTAATAATGCAGGTCATGATCTCTATTCGAGTTTACTAGACATTTATAATTCCTTATAATAGGTTACACTGTAATGCATTAACCCACAAACATTTTTGCGCATGTAGACCTCTCATGTGGGAAGTTGTTCCTTTTAAAATCAATTAAATTGTATGATGTTTAGTTTTTCATATTCAGGAATTATTATTAATTTCTGGTCTATGAACATTAATTTCTAGTTCCTGGCAATTTTCCTAGAGAATTAAGGTGAGAGAACCTTATATTCTCAAATCCTGAAAGTATACAAATACACATTCCAGTTTAAAGGAATAATTTTAATGAAATGTGACACCTTTATTTATGTGTGAACTCTTACATGACACAATTAAGTTGGCTTTAGGTTAGTGCAATGAGGACCTATGTGGAGCTCTGGTCATAGTTACTTTTGTCAAGAGCAGTGTACATAAATTTCGCGAATGGTTCATTTACGCACATACAATGTTTCAACTTTGTATGTGTATAAGTCTATGCAGTGTTCAGACTTGCCAATTAAATGCAGTCCATCTTCACGTAAACTGTCTTTTCTTCATCAAACACAGAAATGGTTTGTTTTGATATATAAGTACTACATATAGAAAGCTAGCAAAAAGGAATAGCAAATGGCATTGTCTGATTAGAAATGATACCTTATCCTTTATCAATACTTAATTCCCATCTAACCTTCTGTGAGGTCCATCTCCCTGTGCCAGAAAGAAGGTGGATAGTGGAAGTCTAGGAACTTGGAAACTGTAAGGAGCTACCTGCTGATAAAATATGTTATTCACCAACACACAAGTCACTAGGCAGACAGTTGTAGGCAGGCAGTCAAGTATAAGCTGGCACACAGGTCTACAGACAAACACATTAGGAAGAATGAGAAAACTCCAACTCAGGCTCAGGTTAAAAGTCCTTTACCTCAAGGCTGTAAGTATGCAGAATCCCACAAAAGTTGTACTCTACCCCAAATAATTGTTTAACAGATTACTTGACTATTTACTTTGGGGTTCCCTGGACATCTTCTATAAGCCATAATGTGCTGACTCATATGTGCCGATGTCTGGTGTCAGTTATGTTTTGCTGATTCATACTGGATGTATATAAAAGTACATGTTGGCAAGATATAATCTGGGTCTTAGAGCCTTCTGTTCTCAACACCTTTGAAATGGGGGTGTTTTCCTTGTTTAAATATTGAGAAGTATCGTCAGGGTTGTCAAAGAAGCTTAAATATACTTCCAGATCTTGGTACCAAATTAGGTTTGAATTTTTGCTTATTGTGACAAAAAACTTAAACTTAATTACTTATGAATTATAATAAAATTTATAATTATATATACAAAATATATGGCCATATGATGGTGGCACCTGCTTTAATCCTAGTACTCAAGAGGCAGAGGCAGGCAGATCTTTGAGTTTGGGGCCAGCCTGGTCTTCAGAGTGAGTACCAAGACAGCATGGACTACACAGAGAATCCCTGTCTTGGAAAAACCACACACACACACACACACACACACACACACACACAAAACCATTTACATATTATATATACAATATATATAATCATTATATATTATGAAATTAATGGAGGCACACCAATACCTTATTTGTTCCTCACCTTTAGCATAATATATATGTACTGGTTTATGTTTGAATATATATTATAATATACACTTATTATGTATATAATCTTTATTTACAAGTCAGAAACTGAAAAACATCACAGGACTAAACTTTGGTGTCATATGTGTGTTGAATTTCTTGTCCAGTGATGTGGATACTTAGGATCGTTGTTAAGGTCGACCGAGTAAATGCACAAAAATTAAGCAACACAGCAGCAAATAAATTCATTAGCAAATGTTTGCTGAGTGCCTACTGTGTACAGCACAGAGCAGGAACCTCATTTTCCGGGTGCTTAGCAGCACTTTCGAAAGCCTTGGATGTTTTATAGTTGCGTTTTCATCATTATAAAGGCATGACCCTCTTCTGGGCTTCCAGCCAAGCACCAAACAGCATGAGATAATGTGCAGAGTCTCATTCTTGTCATCTGATAATTTATAAAAATGAAGTTGTCCATGAGAACGATTTCTATAAATATGTTTTTTTTTTGTAAAATATTTCACTTTGGGAATGAAAGCATTTGTTTTCCTGTATTTTAAGACTGTTGATGGGTTCAGACCACTAAGGTATCATGGTACCTGACTTCCCTAGTGCCTCCAGGTTTCCGTGGAAGCTCTTGTCACTTTGCAGGAACCATATTATCTTTTTGAGACCACCTGGGGATAACTTATTAATTTGTTAGTTTACCAGTTTCTAATTATCCTGAATGACTTAATGCTGTGCCCAAGGTGCGATGGGATGTAGCACTGTAAATCTGATGCTTGTTGGCAATTCTCATCTTTTATGAGGAACTCTGGGAGAGTGTCTAGATGGGAACCTCTGACCGAGATGCTTTTCTCCTTTTCTCATTACCTTCCATTCACAGCTCTTCCTTTCTTTTGTGTTCAGAAGAGAAGAAATAACACACGTGAATTGTGGTCTGCAAGGCAGAACAATAGCAACATCAGAGATGTGGTAATTAGGAGGTCTGTAATGGCTCACATATGTCACAAACCACCAATTAATCTTGATGATAAGAAACAATTAATTCAGTTGCCACCACTTCCTTTCTTCAGTAGATCCAGGCAAGCATCAATGGTCTATGCACTTGGTTTGCTTTTAATGTTTCCCCTGGCCACATCTTCTCCCTTCTCTGGAGAGCGCGTTTCCTGGAGACAGGGAGGAATGCTGTGTCTAGTTACTGAGTGTGACCACCACACTTGTCATTTGTCCATGGGATACAACATGCATGAAACATTTGCTTGATCCCTGAGGAAATATGTGGAAAACCTTCTAAAACGTTTCAGCTGATAAAGTTCATGTGTGAGGTGGGGCATCCCCAGAAATCACTAACATCTTTATCTCTCTAGCATCAACGTTACTTCAGTTCCTCTTTCATCAACTGCTAGTTTAAAACTGCCATCTTAAAAGAACAAAAGTAGAGTGGCCGCGTGATTTCCTGTGATGTAGCTGCTCTGTGATTTGAGGGTGCTTGACACTCAGGATCCCACTTGACACCTACACTCACCGAGTGCCAGGCAATGTTTACAGAGAGCTGTGTTTGTAGACACAGGATTTGCAAGTCTTCGCTCTCTGTTCATCTTCCAGCCCACCCTGCAGGGCTGCAGAGGAACTCTGCACACAGACCATTTGCCCCAGGACTTGGTGTCACGCACCGTCCTCTTTGTTGTAACTCTTGGCACCATTTCATCTTTATTGCCTGTTTCTCTTTCTCTCCTTTCTTTCACCAAGTCCCTTTAATATTAGAGAATGTCTTCCAGGTATTGAGTGTCAGTTTCTCAAGTCTAACTTCCGTAGTGTTGAGAGTCAAAGATCACCATTCTGAACAACCACTACAGAAGTCCTAGGGCCTGCGTGATGTCTCCTCTTGATGAGGCTCCAGCTTATTAAGTCTTTGACTCACACACTGGCACTATTGCTTCAGAACCTTCTGCTTTTTTCTGTGTCTCAGTAAATGACAGCTCTTTTCAACTACTGCTGTTATAAAACAGAGAAGCAAATTTATTACCTCATTCTTGTCATCCTCTCTACCCAGTGGTCACTTTTTATTTATGAATCATTCTGAAATTTTCTTCTTCCTCCTTTCAAGTCTCATAATCTGCATTGAACTTGCTTTGGCATCTTTCTTTGGTTAGTGAATATCTAGATCCTAAGGGAGCTCCTTGTACCAACAATAGCCCTCCTATTGCAGACAGTGTGATCATTGAATATCATAGTTCCATCCTACAGTATAGTACTCAAAACCTGTGTTGTGTTGGGGTATTTCTTATGCTACTAATGAAGAGCTTCCTGTCTCCATGGATACTGTATAGAATCTAATCTCTGTAACCTTTCCATCTCTAGGGTGTGCTATCCCAGATTCTTTCTGGAACTTCTTAAGATCTTGTAGGTTCTCATACTCTCTTTTGATCTTGTTTGTATTCATTTTGTCCTATCTCCTACTTCACTTAAGAAGTAACAGCATATTATTCAAAGCTCAATGGAGATTTTACTTCCTCACAGTCTTTTCTTAATCATTAAGAATCCTCTTATAGGTGTGTGGGTTCATTTCTGGATCTTCAATCCTTGTTCTGGAAAGACTCAGTGAAGCAGTATTCAGCAAAACCAGAACGGGGGAAGTGGGAAGGGGTGGGTGGGAGGACAGGGGGAGAGAAGGGGACTTACAGGACTTTCGGGGAGTGGGGGGGGCTAGAAAAGGGGAAATCATTTGAAATGTAAATAAAAAATATATCGAATAAAAAAATTTTAAACAACAACAACAAAAAAAGAATCCTCTTATAAAGTCAAAGAGATGGCCATCTCTTATCTGCTGTTAAAATTTAGAATATGAAATAGTTTCAATGACGATTTGTAATCTTTCTCTTCTGTTTAGTTCATGCTTCACAAAGAACTATATTTATATTGCATATCACCATACCCATGTAAATCGTTCAAACAAGAAGTATTTTATGTCTGTGTATTAAGTGATTGCTGTAATAAGAGATATTTTCAATTGTAACTCATATATGGTATTTCTAAAACAATCAGCATACAGTAGGTATCTTAACAACAAACTAGTGAATATACTCAAATTAGAGATAATTCCTGTGCTTGTATAATACTCAACATTAGTCTCTGAATCCTGATCAGTTTATTATCAATACCTTTATTACCAAATAAGGTTTGCTACCTCAGGTTTTAAGAAACTGATTTTTCACTTTTATTTATTTTAAGTATATGTGTGTGCCTGTGGGTATTTACACAGGAGTGCATGTGCCCCAGAGGTTAGGAGCACCCACACCCTCCCATGCATACTGAGAACCCTTCGGTTTTCTGCAAGATGAGAACATTCTCTACACTGCTAAAGCATCTTTTCAACCATAAAAAATGAATATTTCTCTCTTTTGAAAATATGTTTACTATAGATGAGAATGCTCATATTAAGCCAATGGTTGCCATTGTAGGTCTAGAGAAAAATTCATTGTCAGATTCTATATGTTTAATTTTTTTAAAAGTGAATTTGAAAGACCCTTTAAAATTTTAACATGAATTAATTTTTGTCATATTGTTCATCTTCTTTAACTTCAAAAATTTCATGGAAAGTATTTTTCAGGGTTTGCTTGAATGTAGCATTTCTCTATAATATGGATTTCAGCAGCATGCATACTGACCTTATTCTGGGTGTGTCTTTGTTTATACAAATAATGAGCATAAATTTACAGTGCTGATATTGTACAATGTTGGTTTTAGGTTACCTCTACTTTACTGTATAATAGGTATTTCACTCCATAATATGTTATCTTACCATTGTGATAACGGGCACATAAATTACCTCATGAAAAGTTCAGTTGTCTTAAAATATTGACAAGTAGGTTTAGTTTCTTTGGAATTTTAGAGGTTTTTGTTCATTTTTAATGAATTAAAACTATTCTTGACCAGATTGGCAATGAGTTTATATCACAAAATTATAAAGAAACCTAAAATTTACTGAGTTTTTCAAATACTAAGACATTGTGTTTGGTACTCTGAAAAAATTTTTTAAAGAAGTATAATGTACAGTTTTATGGAATTTGGCACAAAATAAAGTCATCTGAGAGGAGTGACACTTAATTAAGGGAACGCCTACATAAGATCAGGCTGTTGGCAATCTGTAGGTCATTTTCTTAACTAGTGATTAATGGGAGAAGACCCAGCCTATTCAGCATAGACCAGGGATGGTTGTTCTGTATTCCATAAGAAAGCAGGCTGAGCAAGCCATGAGGAGCAAGCCGGTAAGCAGCATCCCTCGATGGCCTCTGCAACAGGTCCTGCTTCCAGGCTGCTGCTCTGTTTGAGTTCCTGTTCTGACTCCCTTCTGTGATGGATTAAGATTGTTGTGAAAGTGTGAGCAAAATTAACCCTTTCCCAAGTTGGTCAGGGGTTCCATCACAGCAATAGAAACTAACTACAATGGGAAGATCACAGTTTCTACAACAAGGGTCTTAATGAAAAAGATTCGATAACCAAACTTAACCTTTTGGTTCCCACGCATTCTTGCATTCTCAGTGAAACATGTTCTTTGACCTTGTGCTCTCCTGGATTAAATTCTTCTTTGATGAAGCTGAAATTGATGTGCTGAAGTAGCACTGGGAAACGTCATACTGTTCTGAAGAGAACTAATTCTTTTGGGTTAAATATTTATTTTCATATTTACTATAGAGTATAAACACATACATTCTAATGAGGAGAAAAAAAAGTTCACCTCAGGCATACTCCATTCTGGACCACATGAATCTATGCTTCTGAAGAGAAGTGGTCTCCAGAAAGTATTGCAATCATTTTCATCATACCGAGAGACAGGGAGTTGTGTGGGCATCTCTGTGTGCTTGGCAAGGGACAACTGAATTCATCCAGATAAGATACAAATGCAATCATGTATACAACAGCATTCTCTTAGCCAGAACTTAGTTGTTTATACAAGAAGTCTTCACTTCTTATGGCTACAAATAATCCTCACTAATTGACACTTGAAATCCTATAGTTGTTACATAGAAAGGCCAATGGCCTGTATTCATATTTCTAACCCAGCATTTAGCTATAAACATGTAGGCAATTATTCAATGGTTTAGTGATCTTTAGTTAATTATTTATCTATTTAGTTTTTACCTTTTCAATAACTAATGTTTTTCAAAACAGTTAAAAACAATATGATGTTTTAGTACATTTATATACTATGTGCATATCACTTAATTCCTCATGTTTTCTTTTATACTTATCCCCAATTTCCACCACCTCTCCTCCTCTTCCCTCTCTCCAGTCTTTGGTGATGAATGTTCGGATCTTCTCTGTTTTGTGAGCACATTCCTAGCTCCCACATACCATGGAAAACACTAGATTGTCCTTCCTATTTCTACTTCATTTTGCTTAAGTAAAGTAAGTTCATCTTTCTAATCCCATTCTGTGTTAAATTTCAGGTTATTAGTCTTTTCTACATGGATATAGTATTCCATTTTGAGTACATACTACCTTTTCTTTTTTTTCATCATTTTTTATTGGATATTTTTTAGTTTACATTTTAAATGTTTTCCCATTTCCAGGTCTCCCCTTTGGAAACCTCATATCCCCTCCCCCTCCACCTGCCTCTATGAGGTGCTCTCCTACCCATCCACCCTGGCATTCCCCTACACTGGGGCATAAAACATCCTCAAGCCCAAAGACCTCTCCTCCCACCGACATCCAACAAGGCAATCCTCTGCACATATGCAACCAGAGCTGTGGGTCCCTCCACGTGTACTCTTTGCCTGGTGATCCAGTCCCCAGGAGCTGCAGGGGGTCTGACAGGTAGACACTGTTGCTCCTCACCTTTTCTTTACGGCCTTCATTCATCACTGAATGAGTATGTCAATTCTCTATTTTGGCTACTGTGACTAGTGCTTTCAAACGCATGAGATAGTAGTTGTTTTTTATGTGATGATTTTTATTTCCTCTGGAAATACAGAGATATCAGAATCATGTGTCCTTTGAAGAATCTTCTTACTGTTCTTTTTAATGACAATAATTTTCACTTTCACTAACATTGTTCAAAAATTCCCATTTCTCTGGATCCTTTGCAGCATTTGTTATTTTGGGGATTTTGTAACCATGGCTGTTCTAACAAGATAATGTGGTGTCTGCTGGTGGTTCTAACCGGCAACTCTATGAAAGGTACCCATCATTGTTATTTGTCATATAACAAATGCTTTTTTCATTTCATCTTATTGGAATTATTTCTAAAACCAGTGTATATTATCTTGCCTTTCTAAAAATGTTATGCTTATGCATTCCTGTCTACACTCTACAATGAATTCATTCTGATGCTAAGAGCTATATTCTCTTAATTGTGGCCCACTTTTCTGGTATGTGTTAAAATTACATAAAGGATAGCAAATGGATTGAAGGAGACAATGGCATCAAGGCAGCCCATCCAGACTTGATTTCTGGCCCCTTTGTCCAATGCAGCATTTGAGAATGCAGGTAATTTATTCCACCATAGGTCAGTTTACTTGGGTGTAAAAGAGGGTGTCATTGGTACTTCATGCTGCCCCATTGATTAAATGAAAAAGTGGATATACATTGAGAGGTACATATCAGATAACTAATAAACGGTAGTGATAGAATTAGTGTGTTGTAAAATTCCGTCTTCAGGACAACTGGAAAGCTAGTGTTTTTTCCAATACAGAAGAACTACTTTAGTGCTCTTTTGTCTACTTTTAGTGCCTCACACATCACTACTGAAAGAGTATTTGTAACCTTAGTTCTATTTTACCTTGGCTTTTTTCCCTTTTTGTGTACTTTTGGTTGAAATATTTAGTTTTATGGTTGGCATTTCTTGTATGATCAATGAATTATATTCATATCATAATCATGCTATATCATGAATCATTATGGTACATATAATGCTTATTACAGATTCTTTTGTGTCTTGGGTGATTTTGTTTAGGGACTTTTTCTATTTTCTTCTTATTATTTTAGATGTCAGAAACTAAGTAATTTAGAAACTATGTAATTTTTCAATCTTCCCAAAGCTTTCCAGGCTATACATTAGACAGAACCTGTGTCACGAGGAAAGCCAAGCACAGTGGCTTTGAGTGGAGACACATGATCACTTTTCCCGAACTATCTGTAGCTCTGCTTTCACTTTGGAGATCTCTGCTTGGCGTTTGCCTCTGCATTCCTGCCCACTGATAACTAAAGAAATGTGCTGTTGTTTGAATTCCCTATTTCATATTCTTATCATCTTTATCAAGACAAAAATCAACAGGGCTTCCATTTCTTTCTATAGGCATATGCGCTCCAGTAACATGTAATTCTTTCTACTCTGCAAGCTGATAGTGATAAGATGCATTTGAAGGATTCAGGATGGTACCTACTGGCGATGGACGAAGCAATGAGTGAAGCTTCTCATGGCTATGTCTGTCCCAGCACTGTCTGCTTGACCTCATCCATGGCTCTGTCCTGATACTGTCTGCTCATCCTCATCTGTGGCTCTGTCTCATCACGTTCATCCCATCACTGCCTATTGCCGGTGCCCACCCAGATCACTGCCATCAGGATCTTCTCTGTTCAAAGAACACATGGATATTCTTTGGAAGTCGATGACCTACTAGCTTTATCATTCATCATAAATGCATTGGAAAAAATGACATTTCTAGAATGTTAAAAAATTCTTCTATAGTATTAATAATAAAGAGTATGGACAGGAAATTCATCAACTATTTTTTCATAAAATTACTCATCTACTGCTAAACATGCTACTACTCATAATCTAGTATAACCTATTCACTGCTGATTGATAGAACAATGCTCTTGCAAATTTTTCAATATTACATAAAGATATATGTACCTGAATGAAACAAATTGCAGTATTTTTAACATTTAGATACTTTGGGTTTTTTTAGATGTATTTTTATTTTATTCGATATATTTATTATTTACATTTCAAATGATTTCCCCTTTTCTGGTCCCCCATTCCCCAAAAGTCACATAAGCCCCCTTCCCTCCCCCTGTTCTCCCACACACCCCTTCCCACTTCCCTGTTCTGGTTTTGCCTTATACTGCTACACTGAGTCTTTCCAGAACCAGGGGCCACTCCTCCATTCTTCTTATACCTCATTTGATGTGTGGATTATGTTTTGGGTATTCCAGTTTTCCAGACTAATATCCACTTATTAGTGAGTGCATACCATGACTGATCTTTTGAGACTGGGTTATCTCATTTAGTATGATGTTCTCCAGCTCCATCCATTTGCCTAAGAATTTCATGAATTCATTGTTTCTAATGGCTGAATAGTACTCCATTGTGTATATATACCACATTTTTTGCATCCATTCTTCTGTTGAGGGATACCTGGGTTCTTTCCACCTTCTGGCTATTATAAATAGGGCTGCTATGAACATAGTGGAGCATATATCCTTATTACATGCTGGGGAATCCTCTGGGTATATGCCCAGGAGTGGTATAGCAGGATCTTCTGGAAGTGACATGCCCAGTTTTCTGAGGAACAGCCAGACTGATTTCCAGAGTGGTTATACCAATTTGCAACACCACCAGCAGTGGAGGAGTGTTCCTCTTTCTCCACATCCTCGCCAACACCTGCTGTCTCCTGAGTTTTTAATCTTAGCCATTCTGACTGGTGTAAGGTGAAATCTCAGGGTTGTTTTGATTTGCATTTCCCTGATGACTAATGAAGTTGAGCATTTTTTAAGATGTTTCTCCGCCATCCGAAGTTCTTCAGGTGAGAATTCTTTGTTTAACTCTGTACCCCATTTTTAATAGGGTTATTTGGTTTTCTGGGGGTCTAACTTCTTGAGTTCTTTGTATATATATAGATTGTATATATATATCTATCTGATGTAGGGTTGGTGAAGATCTTTTCCCAATTTGTTGCCGATTTGTCCTTTTGATGGTGTCCTTTGAAGTGAGACTTTAAGATACATTTTCATTCCATTTGAAGCTGTTCCACACAGTCTGTATTTTGTTATAGATTTGATATTTTCTACTTCAGTCAAGTTTTTATTTCAAATTTTATATGTAATTTATAAATTATATTGCTATAGTTACAGATCTGCATTTTTTGTGTAAAAATAAATCTAGACACGTGTAAAAATCACAGCTAGGTACGAACAATGCGAAAACTCTAAGGAATATCTGAAAGCATTAGAAATTACATCTAATAATATGAGGTTTTCTAATATATATTGTGAATTTTTAAATATTATTGTAGAGGGTACTTTTCTCTAGACTTCTAAATCAATCAGATTGATTTGTTTCCCATCATGCTAATTTTAGGAGGATGGATTTGCTTATAATGATGGGAGATATTTCATTTCAGTGTTCCAATGACTCATAATATCAAAGCAGATAATTACATGGAGTTTGTACAGCTTTCTATCTTAGGGATACATCTGTTAATACTTTGCATGTGCAACAGTTTATCAAGGTAGGCTCCTGACATCCAGGGTGTGAACATCAGTAGACTTCAGAAGTTTTGATGTTAGCTGTGCAGGGAGCAGACCTTTACTTTACTGTCGTAGTTTTCTTAGAATTTAGCTGTGAGCCTTCTATAAATGAGATTATGTGGCTTTTCCTTTTGTACTTTTGTCTGAAAGATTTCTTTATGTTTAGTAATACCATCAACAAGCACTTATTCTTCTATAAATACAAAGAATTTTTAAATTCTATGGAGTAGCAGAAACGAAGGACATCAGAACCCTAGTAGAATCTTATCTGAGAAGAATGAGGCATGGACCACCAAAGCACATGCAGCAGGAGAAACTGAGCTGCAGCACCAGTGTGGAAGGCAGTAATAAACATGTGACATAGATCCTGCTTATATTTCTTGAGCACATCTTTAGGGCAGTTGGTAGACTGGCGTTGCAAGACCTGGCATTCAGTTAACAACCTGTGAATGATATAGACTGCCACTACTGGCTGGCGTTTTGTGCTCAAGTGTGATAGATATAAAAAACAAATGTAAAGGTAATGATAGGTGAAAGATACACATGGAGCAGTCAGATCACATTTGTCTGATTTGGGGACCATTACACAGTCATTTCTGGGAAGGAATTGCTGTTAGTAAAAGAGCTCTTGTGTAATTCTTTGACATTTATAAGTTAGAATTAATCTCTTAAAACAAATATAGCTTTCAGTCCAGAGACTTTGTGTAATTCTGAGACAACCTAGCTTGTTAACAGAAATTTTGTTTCAAATTTCTACACACTGATGAGACCTCTAGAGCTATAACTGATTGATAATTGCCTGTTCGTCACACTGTGTCTGCCATTTTGGATAAAATTGACTTACTAAAAATCCAAAAGCTTTTGTTTGTGTTTGGAGACAAGTGCAACAGACATTGAATGATTTAATGATTATTCATTTATAGAGAATACTTTTGGTGAATGTCTAATATAGAGACTTGATCAAGGACAAATTTAGAAACCAACCTGAGAAAAGATTTTGATTTATCCACTTGTCACAATATCTGTTGACAGCAATCACTTGTCCATTAGTTTGGATACTAAAGCTGGTGTCATTTTGTGAGTCTATAACCTTAGTAAATTCTTCCTGTTTTATACCTCAGAATGATGATCTAAGCAAAATATTAGTTTTTAGTACTAAAAAAATATGGACATGATGCTAACACCTGTGGTTCAATTTATAAGAGAAAGCAGCAGAGCAAAACAGGAATCTAATCTTCTTCCAGCATTCTCTCTTCTCTTCAATACAAGGGAGTTTATCACCTTGTTTGAGCACACATCTTAGGAACATTTGTATGCCTTAGGCCATGGTCTTATTTCTGTCTTTAGGAGCAACTAGAATGATAATTGATCATAGAATGCATTTGGTAAATATTAGACTAACCCAGAGACTGGTGTTCTTGTAGGGTCAGGGATGGCTGAATACTGTTAGTTTCAAGTGATTTAATCTGAATGTATTGAATGAAAAACAAATGAGTAAATGATTATTCTTCTCTGTGGTCTACGGATTTTTATCACATAGCCTAGACCTTTTACAGGACAGGGTACAGTTCATAGACTCATTTAAGTATATTTTATTGACAGTGTTATACAATCAAGGTTATATAGCTAAATATATATAGCATCTTATTAATGAATTTACAATTATGTAAACAAAGCATAAATGATCTAAAAATAGTATATTAGCAAGGAAAAGGAAATTTCTTTTATTCTCACATAAAAGTAATTTATCTCTCAGTGTGTTCATGAATCATGCATCAGAGTGGAAAATACCACTGTGTCAAATTATCTGACGTCTCCCCCACAAAGTTACAAGTTTGTCATAACAGGTCTTTAAAACTTGTAATTTCAGAAAGATTGTATACAAAAAATATACTTTTGTGTGTAAATACTTAATGGTGGGTGCCAGTAGAAATGGATGAAGAGCTATTGCTTTCCACCAGACATGTTAATTAAACAGCAAAGAACGACGTCACACATGTGAGCACGTTCACTCTTGCTAATCTATTTTAATTCAATTAAATACAACCACTTTTTACTTCAAGATATGTTGTTTTCAATTTGCATCTATTGATTACTTCATAAATTGCACTGTATGCTAAGCAGGATTTATGATGTGTGCTGGTTCCACTGTCTCATAAAATATTCTTAATACCACAGGCTGCATTTATTTCTCCTTAACAATTCCAGGAGCATGCATGGTCCAACTCACATCACCAGAGGCATAGTCATAGACAATTTTGTGTTAGGAACTATAACTTAAACTTCAAATAGATGGGTGCTGAATTTGATTCTAATATTTGATACTATAAAGCTTTTCATGTCCTCATCTTATTTCATGCTGTTATTAAAATCTCCTATGACCTGTGGCTTACAAATGATAGAAGATTCTCATAGAGGAAATGTTTCTCAAAGAGGAGGCTCTGATAGTGAAACTCTCAGCAGATTTGCTGTTTAATAGGGACCCACTTCCTGTTCCTCTTTAGATTAGATATTACTGTTGTCTTGGACAAGGTTAGGTACAAATCCTTTTTCTGGGATTTTTTTTTTTACAAAAGCATTATCCCACTCCTGAGAACTCTATAGTCTTATAATGTGATCACTGTGCAAATAGGAATAACTTCTAAATATTATTACACTCAAATGATTTCTATGAGTTCATGTGGGGGACCCAAGAATTCAAAATATAAACCTATAAATTTGGTATATGCCACACAAACATATGTAGAATATATATGTTTTATATACATATGTATGTGTGTGATAATATATATGTTATCACTTATCTCAATCCTCAAACCACATCATTTGCACACGTTCTATTTCATTTTTCTCATGAAAATTTTAAAATGGTAGACAATGGGAGAAACTGAGACTTCTGCTCTTTTTTTATAGTTTCTTCCCTTATTCACTAGAATGATTGATGTCACCCACCTGCCACTTAGATTAATATTCCATTCTTGGCAACACTTAGTCTCCATTAGCTTTGGTGGGTAATGTCATCACTGTCCATATGATTAAATGACACTTAGCAATATGGATTTCCACAGTTGTGTGCTATCTTCCTGGGATGTCATAGCTATCCCCATCTTTATAGCCAGAACATGGTGGAATTTGTCTATGCAATGAAGGTTCAGATAGATAAATATGAGAAGGGGAGGTTTTCATTTGCTACTGGCATTGTTTAACATTCATAAAAATTGTTTTATTGCCCAGATGTTGAAAATTTATTAATTATCATATTGGCTCTTGGGCCTGGATCTTGCAAGAGCGATAGTAGATGCCAGAAGCTAAATAACCTTTTGTCATTCTGCTGAATAAAGGATTGTTTGTGCTCTCCAGTTGATAAATTATCTCCATGCCCTGTCGTTATAAAAAGAAACTCATCTTGTTCACTGGGCTGGCAGGAGATGAGAAGGCTGTAGAGAGAGCACAGGGAGTTTTCCATTCACAAATCATGTGTAGCATGTGTTCTGTGGGTCCTGTCTTGAAATTAATGTGGAAAGAACCCACGATTGGGCATAATATTTTCATTGTTACCTCTTGGTACGTGATGGATCACCACACATCTACAGCATTGAACTTACCTTTTACCCAGAGTAAATTATTTTACATCCAGAATTCAATTCCAGCATGGAGAAATGTACTCTTTTACATCCATTCAAAAGAAAGGGGAAGCTTAGCATTATAATTCAGGTAAGTTAGTAGCAGCATTTTCATGATTATTGTCTTAGTTTATAAGAGATTCATGGAAATATTTGGTTTAGAGCTTACCATTGTATTTTGAAATATCTCAGGTTATCTCTTAAAACCATTGTTTCTGATAAATGGTGTACCAAAGGGCTAAAGGTGTGGTCCAGGCGTACATTGTCTACCTACCATGGACAACAGCTGAGAAACAGCTGTAGCAATGGACTAAAAAAAAATTAAAAATGAATAAAGAAAAGGAAAGAAATTTGGGGCCAATAACATGGCTTGGGGCGTAAAAGACTTACAAAGTAAGTGCTGCAACCTGATTTCAGCCCCTGAATTTCAAGGCAGAGGGGAAGAACTGATTTCTGAAGTTGTCCTCTGATGTCCACACTTGCTGGGGAACGCAAGCGCACATGCGTGCATGAGTCTGTGTGCACCCACATGCACACTCATCCCTCCCAACACTAAGTAAAAGAAAACAAGGAAAAGAAAAGTATCAGATCAACTTTGGCTGGGGTTTTTAATTCTTAAATGAAATTAAATCTTTCTTGTAAAGTGGTCCTAATTTCAGATTATCTTACAAAGTGGTTGAATGCAGGAGGTCCTTTCTTCCCATATATCCCCAATCCCATAGTCACCCCACTTCTCAGTAGGCATTCTGATGAACAGAATTGCATTTGTTCCAAGAGATAATCTTATGGCAGCACATAACCACTATGAAAACGCATTATCATTGTCCATGATAGTCTGCATTCTGTAGGCATCAACAGCTATGTACTGGTATACCTTCAGCCTTACTGTGTCAGACAAAAGAGCCTCAGGGTCTCAAATATTTTTAGACCATCCGACTGTTGAATATTTTCCAACCGAGCATCAGCAACCACTGACCTCTCTGTTTTTTTCTGTAGCTTTGCTTTGAGAGCATTCCATATTTTTATTACTGAAGCATGTTGGATCAATTCATTATTAGAGTCTTTTACTTAGAAATACATGTTCATAATCCACACATCAAATGAGGTACAAGAAGAACGGAGGAGTGGCCCCTGGTTCTGGAAAGACTCACTGTAGCAGTATAAGGCAAAACCAGAACAGGGAAGTGGGAAGGGGTGGGTGGGAGAACAGGGGGAGGGAAGGGGACTTATGTGACTTTTGGGGAGTGGCTGGCCAGAAAAGGGGAAATCATTTGAAATGTAAATAAAAATATATTGAATAAAAAAAAAGAAATACATGTTCAAGTTTCTCCCATGTCTTTTTATACCTTGATAGTTCAGCTATTCTTTTTTTCTAACTAATAAATGCAAGTATTGTTTTATTTTAAACATTTTCATACAATAGCAGTACATTCAGGAAAATTAAAATTAAGTGAGGTATAGATATCATTGACAGATAGATATAGAAGTTGGAGTACTTATAGCAGAGGATACAACCCAAAGTGACTTAAATATTGATTAAAAAAACCAAAAAAAAAAAAAAACCCAAAATGTATGTTTCTTTACTGGTAAGAAATTCAGAAGTAGGAAAATTCTAGATTTGATTAGTTATTTCATAATAGTACCAAGATGTACAAGCTTCCATCTTTCCATTTCTTTATCTCCTATCTAAAAACCACATTTTTGAAGTTCAGAAGACACCCATTAAATGCAACCAACAACTAGATACATAGAAGGGGACACAGGCTTTCCTTGGGTCCAAGTACAATATTATATTGACCAAGCTGCCTTAGTAGGCACTACTCATGCGAGTCTCACAAGAAATCTTTCTAGTGTTCTTTCTTAAAACAGCAACTGGCTGCAAGAATAAAGTTACCTTAACTGGCTTAGATCAGTGGGATTTACCTGTTGCTTCTGGGGCAGAGTCCACCCTTCTGGTAGCACAAGGATGCCCTAAGCCTGAACAGAATTGGATTTTGTCATTGATGTAGCTCAGCTATTCTTATTTACTGAATAAATACTCCATGGTTTGGATATACCTGAGTTTGTTTATTTACCTACTTATAAATACATTACTTGCTCCCATTTATGAATAAAATTGCTATATTATACATATGTAGACTTTTATGCAAATATAAACTTTGTCCCTTTAGGTGTTTACCAAGATAGTTAATATCATATGGTTATATCAACATAAGAATATTCTTTATTTTGCAACAAACTGCAATTCTGTTTTCCCAGGAGTACCTTTTCCATTTCTATGAGCAATGGGTGTCTATCCCACAGTCACATGTTCGTCTACATTGGGGGGTTTGAGTCTAGACTGTTCTCATAGGTACAGAGTAACAACTTTTCTAAAGACATATGATGTGGCTCATAGACAAGTTTTCTTGTGTGTATCATTTATCTGCATATCTTTTGGGGTAATGTCTCTTTGTACATATAGCTCATTAATTTTTGAGTTTAAAATATAATCAAACCATTGCCTTCTTCCCTCCAAACAGTCCCATATGGTCCTCCATGTTCTGTTTCAAATTCATGTCTTCTTTTGTTATTAACTTTGGTTATATGAGTTATGTAATGCATACACAAAAGAATTCCTAAATACAGCCAGCTGAGTTCATATAATGTTACTTTTTTCATGGCTGACCATTACATAATCAGTTAGTGTGCTTGTTCCTGGGGGAGACAATTTCTCCCACTCTCATTATTTCTTATCATTGCCTTAAATTTTAATTGGCTTGACCCTTTTGTAGTTTTTTAAATCGGAAGTCCCTTTTTAATTTTTTTATTGAAAATATTCACCATTTACATTTCAAATGTTATACTCTTTCCCGGTTTCCCCTCTCCCAGAAAAGCCCCCAACCCATCCTCCCACCCCCTGCCTCCAAGAAGATGCCCCTTCGCCCAACCCACCCCCACCTACACACACCTCGATTTCCCCACACTCGGGCAGCTATCGAGCCTTCATAGGACCAAGGACCACTTTTCCCACCGATGCCCAACAACACATTCTTCTGCCACTCTTGCAGCTGGAACCATGTGTACCCCTTGGTTGATGGCTTAGTCCCTGGGAGCTCTGGGGGGTCTGGTTGGCCAACATTGTCATTCTTCCTGGGTGGCTGCAAACCACTTAAGCTCCTCTAGTTCTTCCTCCAACTCCTCCACTGGAGAGCCCATGCTCAGGCCAATGGTTGGCTGCTAGCATCTGCCTCTGTATTTGTAAGGCTCTGGTGGGGCCCCTCTGGACGAAGTCCCTTTTATATTTTATTGCAATACTTTACAAACTGTCTTTTCCAAACTACATTATCAGTGCTGTGCCTTGTATCCTTTACTCTTGATACTGCCTTTCTTAGTGTAAATTATTTTGATAAAGGCAACATTAGCAGTCCTCCCTTTCATAGGTCATATCTTTGGCAATACATTCCCATACTGTGAGTATCTGCATTCTCTGGTAGGATTTATCTTTTCTGTGTTTTCAATGCAGATGACCAGTGTTTCCAGAACCACTAGTTGCAAGGAATGCTTGCACTTTAGTTCTGCCTTTACTCCTCAATCAAAGCATCAGCTAAGCATGCCATGGGGATAGATGTTCAAGTTCTCTGATAGTCATATTGATCCACAGTTGTCTATATTACACCAGCACCATACGCTTATTTTCTTGTAGCTTCATACTAAACATTAAGTACAGTGATGTCAATACTCATACTTTGTTATTCTATTTAATATTAAGATGGCTAGGAAGGGAATTTCATTTCTCCACTGAAATTGCAATCTAAAGTCCCAGTCTGGTCACAGAGAGAGGTCTAAATGGATCAAACCAACCTAAAAGGTATGAATCTTGGAAGAGGACTGGTAGTAAAGAGGTGGTTTGGGAGGGATGGGAGACGAATAAGAGGCTGAAGAAGGAAATAATCAGAACATACTATAGACACATATGGGAAGTGCTAACAAAATTGATTATTTGATAAATGGAAAAAACAACGAACCAAATGAAAACAAGATGGACTCTCTTATTCTAACCTTCTGTCTTGTTAACTTGCAGTATTTATTACTACATGGTACAGAATGAGCTTCTGTGAGTATCTTTGCTTCTTTCAGAGTTTCTACCTTTAAAAATATCTGTAAACAATGAGATATATCTTTCTTGCTCATTTGTGGATTTTTTCTTGCATTGTTGTATTAGCAAGGATGAGCAGAACAATAGTCAAAATGTGTGAAAGAAATTCCCTTAGCTTGGTCCTGATGTTAGCGGAAAACTTTGAACATTCTATTATGAGTTAGAGGGTTGGAGCTTTTTCTCATATACCATTCCCAAATAGAACAAGTTCACTTGTGTTAGGAATTTACTCTTTTATTTTCTTTATAATACTTTCTTATTTTTTAAATTATTGCTAGATCATCCCTTCCTTCTTTTTTTCTGCCTTCCAACCCCTCCTGTGTAATCCCCAAGGTCTCTCTCAAATACATGACATCTTTTCTATAATTGTTGACATATGTATTCTGTCTATCTGTGTTTCTGTCTCTTTCTCTGTCTGTCTGTCTGTCTGTCTCTCTCAATCTTTCATCTCTCTTTCTCTCTCTTTCTCTTTCTCTCTCTTCACACACACACACACACACACACACACACACACACACACACACACACACACACAGGCAGGCAGGGTAGATTTTTTCAGTATTTCTTAGTTGTCTGTAATTCTTTATATAGCATTAAGGTCCATGAGATTTTCACCTTCCAAAGTTAGCATGTTTATTGATGTCCTTGCTGTGGTCTTATTTTGACAGCTGGCCTGATGAGATCCAAAGGTGCAGATTCTGATATTTGTCATAACTGGACAGAAAACTTTTTGTTTCTTAGGCCCCTACAATCTTTTTACCACAGCTTAAGCAGAGACTCCTGATATTTATATGCAGAAATTGTGTTGCTGATATATCAGGTGACACTGGGATCCACATGATCTCTTGTTCTATGTATTTTAGCCAGTTGTAGATTTCTATAATGGTCTCTATCTGTTGCAAAGAAAAGATTCTTTGATAAGGGTGGGAACTGCATGTATCTGTGGATATAAGTATAAATGCTTATACTGTAGCTTTGAGTTATGCTAGTTTAGTAAAGTGGCAGTCGAGGAAATAAATGATGAGACCTTATGATATTTTCAGATATTCTAGCCATTATTTTACTTTCCTTTCTTCATTTTCTGTATTCATCCCTTTTACTCTGTAAGTGACGCCCCCACGTCTCCATTTCCTTCTTTAGATAACCAGATCCTGCTATTTCCTATTTTACTGTTCCCACCCTCATGTTCTCTTTCACTTTGTTCTGTTCAGTTCTTAACCCAATTTTTGAATGGATCATTTGTATTTCAACTCTAATATTTTTAAGTTACTGATATAAACCTGATGCCTATTCTCTACCGCATGTATAGCTGGAAAAGGTTCTTCTGCCTTCTCTGTGTTTTCTCTCTCAACTGATTGCTTCTTTAGCCATGCAGAAGCTTTTTAATTTTGAGGTTCCACATGTCAATTCTTGGCCTTGTTTCATGGGCAAAAAGGAATCCTACCCAGAAAGTTCTTTCCTACATCTAAGTCCTTCAGGGTACTGCCTATATTTTCCTTTAGCAGTTTCAGGGGTCACATTTAGGTCTTTGATTCACTTGCCATTATTTTTCTTGTCTTTTTACATAAAGTGAAAGACACAGGTCTAATTTCATTCTTTTATGTGTGATCATCCAGTTTTCCAGAACTATTTGTTGAAGATGCTTTCTATTGTTCAGTGTGTGGTTTTGGTTTGTTTATTAAACATCAGATGACTATAGTTATGTATACTCATAATTGGCCTTTTAATTTTGTTCAATATTTTTAAATTCAAAGAGAACTGATTTGAAAACTTAGTTCTAATATTTTTGCCATGATGGGGCATACAAAATCAGTGACCTCTTGTGATTTTGTGGTGCATTTAAGATATTTTCTGTGGACATACACACTGTCTTTCTACTTTGTCTTCAATTCATACAGATACCTTTCTAGTAATTCTGCCACTTGGCAATTTGTAAATTTATTTATGTAATTATCCCTGACAGTAACTTTTTTAAGCACTAGTAATTAATATGCTTTAGCTATTTCTATTAATTAATTTATAGAATGTAGTATGGTAATGTAAGAAGGGTCTATATATACTGGTTGTTGCTGGTTGTTTGAATGACTTAACTCATCCACTATGAGATTATCATGGTCCTTAGGTAAATCAATGAGAAGATAAGGAATGAGGTAGAAGTATTAAAAAAAATTATAGTTCCTTTTCATTGGAGAAAAAGTTAATTCATGACTGTTGACATCTATTTCTCCCCCATTCTGAAAAGATTTCTCTTATTCCTGTTCTCTGATTGTCATTATTCTTACTTCCTAACCACTTCTGCATCAATTCTGTTCACACTGCTTTTCTATGAAGTTGCTTGGTGCTAATAAAGTAGACTAATTTTTTGTGTTTTATATATCCTTCAAATACATTGAGACACATACTCTATTTTTTCTTTCTATGTTTTCCTGTTTCTGACATTTTCTTCTCTCTCACTTCATAAATCACAGATGCTTTCATGACATTTCATTAAATTTCTTCTTCTCTGTGTATCTTCCCAGAACAATCAGGCCATCTTCCATGGTTTGAATTTTAACTTTTATTAGTATAACTCCCATGTCTATACCTTCTACACAGATCTACTTTTATGAACTGCACAGCAGCCTCTCTGAGCACTTCTTAGTCAGTTCAGCAGGGGTTTCTTTGAGACATCCAGACTCAACACATAAAACGCCGAATCTAAAAATTAGTTCTTCTGTGCTTCTGTCTCAGTGCATGACACCATCATGCACATACAGCAATGGTAACTACTATAACAAAACCTTGCCGTGCCTCACTGCTCCAACAGATAATTCCAACCCACACTCCTCTATCAAGACCTTCCTATGCTATATTGCTCATCCAGAGACATTTACACACCACACTGCTTTAACAGAGACATTGGTAACGATTCTCCACCCTTCACCTTCCCCACATCCTGAATCCAATCAAGAAGAAAATAGCATTTACTCAAACTCTTTATAACCTTAATTCTTTGAGCTTTATCATCTTTAAAAATCTCTGTCATTGTCATTCTGGTATGAATCTGTTTCCATTACTTTCCAGTTTATCTTCCTCTTCCTAGTTTGTTTTCAAAAATTCACCTGTTATCAAACGTATGAGAAGTCTGTGTTGATACATGAATGACTTTGAACTTTGAACTTTCAGATGGAATTGGCTGTGGTCAGGGTTGGATGACAGTCACACTTCTTCAGAAAAGGGCAGCAGAGTCTCCTTCCTTACATGTGTGGTCATATTGTTTTCCTTGAATGGAGCTTATTCTTGTGACCCATCTGATTCCACTTACATATCGTTTTGTAAGTACAAGCTGGGAAAGATACCGCTTTTCAGGATCCCCCATTCTTGAGATACATTGTGCTGTTACATACACTCTTCCATTAGCCTGGAAATTTGCCTTCTTCATTAGACTGCATGATCCGTGAGATCATAGGCCTCCATCATTCCTCACTGAGACAACATTCCTGGTATCCCATGTGAGGAATCCCATGCAGTAGGTAACTGAGTCCTTTACATAGTCAGGGAATAAGAACTATGTCAACTGAAAACAATGTAACCAAGAATGACTTATTTGGTTGGCAATTCTTCCTTGTAAGACTTTGGGTATTTCAGTGGAAAGAGGGGACTCTACTTTAGGAGATGTTGGTGAAGAAGGAAGCAAGGTGGAAAACTGGAGGATCCCATGTAGAAAGATTTCAGAGAAGAGAAAAACTCTTCTTCTTTGGACAGTTAAAACATGTTTAGTTTATTTTTACCTAACATATCCATATATACATGAAACAAAGTTCTAAACTGTACCAATGAGGACAATGAAAACAGAATCACCATGTCTCCTCTTCTGTCTGACCTTTAGTGTCCATGCTAGAAATGTGCCATTAATCACTTCTGCTTTTATCTTTCCAAACACACATCTGTAAGTCTAATGTTAACCCAGTTATTTTTATATGGTTGTTCAAAGTGTTTTATGCAGTTAGCAGCATTGTGCCTGCCATACTGATGTTTACCATGATTTTATATTAGCTATCTATTATCTACTTTCTAGCCACAATCTGTCATCTATGTCCTCATACTTCATCTATGTATCATCTATGTATCTATCACCTACCTATCAACTATTTGTCTACATACAATCTGTAGATACATCATTTCTCTGTCATGTGTCAAATATCTATATGTATCAAACATCTGTAGTTCTATATTCTATCAATCTATCAATATCATTATATTATCTATCAATCTATCAATATGTATCAGCTTTATATCATCTATCAATATCATCTATCAATTTATAATTTAATATTATCTTTATGTATCACCTATATAAGTATGGAGTTTTATCATCTACCAATCACTCATAGGCCTATAATCTATATATGAATCAACTTTCTATACAGCACATTCATTTGCTGCTTGAGCCTTTATGTCTTTGTATAATTCTTCTACACACTACATTTTATTTAACCCATTCTACCCTGAAAGCAATTATACTTTGAATAATTTTTTATAAAAACGGACCACTTATATAAGCATCCTTTGTAGACAGAAAACAAATGCATAAACTTGTGTTAGGTGTGAGAAAGGAAAACTTCAATCTTAATAGTTTTCTCAAGTTTACCGGATCATAGATTCTGTTGTTTAAACTTGTTTCAGAGAGTCATTATTTCCCTTTTGCGGAAATGGCATCAATGTTAGACCATTAGGAAAGGTATTATTGCAACAGCTTGATTACAGCAAATTGATGTTTAAAAATTTTAAGCATCAATTTTAGTTTGTATGCCTCATATATGCAAATTAAATATATAAGAATATTTTAATTTGTACACTTCTTGACAGAAATAAATTTTTTTCTCTAAACTCAAGAGCTTTATGTTGTGGATATTTCTGCTGTTTCTGGACAAACGGTTCATGTGATTTTTCCATCAGGGCTCTAAGATGTGGTAAGCTTTATCTCCAAATAAATAAGATTTATATATTTATTTCCATATATGTGAAAAACCATATAATCACTATTTCTGTAATTACAATGGCTTGTAGTTATGTACATATGAAGCTCTAGTTACATACATATGTATGTATAGATTTTGAAAGTTAGATGAGAGTTTTTGCATGGGCCTACTAGATGTTTTATAAGTATACTCATTGTCTCTTCTTTTCTGACACTGTTCATGGAGTTCATTTGCTCTTTGAAATTTATTTTTGTTCTTTGAAGTCAAATTTTGCCTTTGTTAATTCAATACCTCTAATTTTTGTTTTTGAAATTGTATTTTAATTATAATACTTCTCCCTTTTTTTCTCTCTAAACCTTTTGATATTTTCCTCTAATCTCCTTCAAATTCAGGTCATTTATCCATCAATTGTTATTGCAGGCATTTATGTATTTGAAAGTACACATATTTCCAATATAACCAATTGAGTCCATGTAATATTACTTGTATGTATGTGTTCAGGGATGACCATTTGGTACTTGGTAGCTAATTAGTGTGCTCTTCCATGGGAAGGGCTAACTCTTCTAACTCCAGATCTACTCACCTGTTTGTAGTTCTTCATATTAAGTTGAGACTTCATGGATTTGTCCCTATGCACTTTGGGATGATCACTGGTGTCATCTCTGTTTAGTTTATATTTGTTTGGTCATGTTGTCAACATCTTTGACAACATGAGCTGTCACTAATGGTGTTTTGTTTTGTTTTGTTTTATCTCAGTCATTCTGAGAGTATAAGACAGAATCTCAGAGTTATTTTAATATGCAGTTCTCTGATAACTAAGGATTTTGAACATTTCTTCAAGTGTTTTTTGGGCATTAGAGATTTGTCTGCTGAGTATGTATTTAGATCTCTTCACTATTTTTTAAACAGGATTACTTGGTTTATTGACATATAGTTTCTTGAGTTCTTTATATAATTTAGATATTATACCTCTGTCAAATGTGGAGTTGGTGGACATCTTTTCTCATTCTATGGGCTGTCTTTTTTACCTATTGACAGTGTCTTTTGACTTAGAGAAGCTTTTCAGTTTCATGAAGTCTCATTTATCAATTGTTGGTCTTAGAGGCTGAGACACTGGTGTTTTGTTCAGGAAATTGTCTCCTGTGCCAATGAGTTGAAGGCTATTCCTCACTTTCTCTTATATTAGGTTAGTATGTCTGGTTTTATGTTGAGTCTTTTGATCCACTTTGACTTGTGTTTTGTGAAGGGTGATAGATAAGGATCTATTTGGATTCTTCTACATGCAGACATCCACGTAGACATGTGAAAATGTATAATAATTCTGGCTTTTTCCAAAATCAAAGATCATGTGTCCATAGGTATGTGCATTTACATCTAGGTCTTTGATTCAATTCCACTGATTAACCTGTCTGCTTTTATATCAACACCATGTGAGTTCTCATTACTACAGGTCTGTTTGAAATCATGGATAGTGATACCTTCAGAAGATCCTTTATTGCTCAATATCATTTTAAATGTCCTGTATTTTTGTCTTTTCGTATGAAGGATCATCCATTGTTGATATATATTCCTTTCATTGACTTAAAATGGCATTCTTGTGATGCTGCTGATTCTGTGTTAGGTTTCTATATCATGATTTATTTACAGATATTTTAGTCTAGTTTTCTCCTATGTACTTCTTAATCAGGAATTTGTGTGTATTGTATTATGTTTATGTGTTTCTGTGTGTTCATATGGAGGCATGGGTAGATGGGCGCTATGTTCTACTACTTCAAACTTATTCTTTGAGTTTACATGAATCCTCAAAACTTCAGCTCACTGACTGGACAGGACAGGCTGGCTAATCAATCCTGGAACTCCTCCTCCCCTCCCCTCCATGATGCCACAAGTCTGGCAAATGATAAAGTTTAGAGTAGAAACCAACACCAATTGGACTCAATGGCTTATAAAAAATTAGAAGAAAAAGAAAAAGGACTCAAAGCTGGAAGGACATATTGGGAAGAGAGCAAAAGTGTTGAAATGATTTAAATGTGTTTGGCAAATATATAAAAAGAATTGAATAAAGGGAAGTGGTCTTCTAGCATCTTCTCGTGTAGAAGATAAAAAGCAAAGCAAAACAAAACAACTATGGTATGAAAAAATCCTGCCCCTTTAGTGCAAGAGTGCCATTTGAGAATTGAAGAAAGAAGTAGTTCAGAAAAAAACAAAACCCTCAGTACCACATGTGTGACATGCCCCATGAAGTTCATTTGTGTTCAGACATGCTAGTGTGGGACTTCAGGAAGCCATAGTTATATAGAGAAATGCCTTAAGAACTCAAATCCCATCCTGGTGAGCTGCACCTATGAGATATCAGTTCTCAAAACCGATGTGTGCAGTCAAAGACTGCAAAGAGAAAAAGGTAGGCCAGGGTACCCCTGTCTTGAGTTAACCCTGGTTTGTTCCTTTGCCTTTGATTCATTCTCTCTACCTTGGTTTTCATGAATTATGGCCTCCCTTTCCAATCCTTTTAGCTTTGCCTGACCCCGATCCACAGAATAGCTGAGCTCTTTTACTTTAATGCTGAGTTTCCAGAACTTCCTAGATTGATTCAAACCTAGATACTATTGATAATAGCGATGGCAGTTCCTTCACAGCACTTATTGCTTACCGCTCTTCTAACTGCTGCATGCATTGCCGTGCAGTAGACCTTAGCTGAACAGGGATGAGCTCGATGTGGCTTCAGTGATGAGTTGCAAAGCTTCTAAGTTAGTGCTGAACTTGGAATTAGAACTTAATAGAATTCACACCCATTGCATCTGTGCCAAAATGTACTATGCACCTCCTAGCCTTTTATCAATGATTCTCACTGTGACTCAGAAGCAGGAGAGTGTCATGGTTATTTTGTAAATTAACAAAGCATTGTGGATGTTAGACAGCCTGGAGATGGACTAATGAAAGCCCAGGTGTCACTGATTCCAAAGGCCCTTCTGTATCATTATGGCTGGGGCCTCTCCCTCCTTCTAAACCACCTACCTATCCACATTGGCTAGTATTTGTTTATTCATTATTTTGAATAACTGGGATTGGTATGGAAACTTCTGGGAGCTAGGCCAGCACTCTACCACTCAACTCTATCATTCGACTGACTTTTTACTTCATGTTAAGGCAAATGGTCACAGTTGGTTACTGAGGCTGGCCTTGAACTTACCCTGCTCTTGCTTTGGTCAGTGAGTAGATGGGATTACAGGAGAACAGTAGCACTCTCAGTTTTGTATTGCATATTCAGAGAAGGTAGAGCTCAAACACACTGCTAAGTTGAATGTGCTATCATCCTGCACATTAAAAGAAGTGAGTCAGAAAATGACTAGAAAAGATGGCAGTGATTTATGGAAAAATATGTTTAAAAATTAGTAGGTCCCGAGCTCTCATATTTGTGAGGGTAATTTCATGAGGAAAACTAAGTTTGATCACTTAGCTATTTAACCACCCAAACTTACATCATCTTTATTAATTTACATAATCTGTATTAATATTTTCTATTGAGAACCACTAGCACTGTCCATCTGTCACCAGGAAAAAAACAAAACAAAACAAAAAACCATTACAGAGCTGCTACTCAAGGCATTAGTCAACTGGTCCAATCACTGACCTGACCATTCACCTAAAAGACATCTATGTTGATCCTAAGGCTATGCTTGGGATTTTGTTGTTGTTGTTGTTGTTGTTGTTTGTTTTTTGTTTTGTTTAAGTCAGAAAATATAGCCATCATTACTTTTATACTTATCCTTATATTTATTTTACTTTTTCATTATCAGATACTTAGATTATAATTATTTTCAAAGCTCTGTGGTTTTTGTTGATAATACTTTTTTCCTCTTTTGTAAAGGCTGTTTCTAGTTTATACTCCAGACCTTATTTTGATGCATTTTTTTGTATAAAATTTAATCATTTTCCATTCTATATAAATAATCAGGCGAGTTCTCACTGTCTTTATTCCATCTGAACTCCAGCTACTCACAAACTCCATTCTTTCACTCAATGAAAGTCAAAGTAACCAATTATTTAAGCAGCCAGTTCTCAGCTCGTCAAGGATTTTTACCTTTGATTGACAGCCTCACCACAGCTGGATATTCAGAGTTCCTCCATTAAGCATGCAGAGGGGGTATTGGGTCCCTAAGTCCTCAACCTCAGTCTGTCTTCCTTCTCCATGTGAATGTTCCTTTTCCTCATTGGCTGCAACCGGGATCCACAAATGGATGTCTGCTCTGTTGACTCCAGCCCCTCCACTGGAAGGGAGTTCTATCCTACAGAAATGCTTGCTTCTTTGCTTTTCCCATGCCCTTCCACTTATCTCATTGTTCCAATTTTTCTCCACTAGATGTGCTTTGAATTTCCTTTAATTTGGTCCCTTAATTCATGAACTCACCAAACTCCATTTTCAAATGTCACTACTAATCATTCTCACTAAATCCCAAAGCTCTTTATTCTGATCTTGTCTTCACTCTGGATGGCTACAGAAATATTAAAACCCCTGTCTTCTTTTCTGCTGCATTTTAACCAGTTCAGAGATCCTAGTCTAGAAGAGTAGACACACACTACTAGCTTTTTAAGATATGTCTTTTAAATTAAAACAAACAAAAAAAATCTGTACAGTTTGGTTTCTTGAGACTAAGCTTTGGATATTTCAAGGTATAGCTTAGTCTCTTATGCATGCCTGTTTCTAGAGATCGAAAAATTGAGAATTGAGTGTAACTACACTTGTATGTGTAATGCTCCATGCTATTTTTGTTTCAAGTTTTCTCAGTGCCCGCAGGCTATTGCTATCATAACCCATTTACATGTGGAAGCAAGCCAGAATTTACCAACAGTTTCTTCATTCTCAGCCACTTTTCTTACTGGATATACATGTGTTTCTAAGTAATATGATTGAATGATTATTATGAATTGTCTATTCATCAAAATAAACTTCATATATAATCTGACAGAGAAATTACTAGCCAGCTATGACTATCAAGCATTTCAAACATCTTATTTCTATGTGCTTCTTCTTGTATTTGTATGTGTGTGGGTGAAATAAACTCATGTATGATGTTTGTGTGTACATGCGGAATTGCAAGTGCACAGTATGTGGGCCTACATTTGAAGTTGACTTTCTATGTCTTTTTTGATGGTTCCTCCTTTACTAATTGAAGCAGAGTGCTTCACTCTCACCAAACCTAGATAGAGCTCACCAATTTGGCTACTCTGACGAGTCAGGTTGTCTGACCTTCAGAGTTCAGGAATATACTTGAGCTGTATATTGACTGTACTTGTCTAGCCTTTAAGTGGGATCTATGGAATATAAACCCTGATCTTCATGATTGCTTGTTAAGTATTGTATTGACTGAGATATCTCCATAGCCCTACCCTTTCTGTTCACAAATATGGCTGTTATATAATTTTAGATGACATAAGTAGATGACACTCTATTTTTAATGGACCATGATGGTTTGTCTAAATTATACTATGGTCATAGCAACAATCCTAGAGAGTGATAGTCACAGAAGATTATGTCTCCCGTGTGTTTCATACTGATGAGCATTGAATATTTTTCCCTCATTCCTTTAAAACTTCAGTTGATGAAGCAAACACCATTTTAGAGTCTACTAGGAAATAGGCACTTGGATAATTTTGCATTAGCTATGAGATACTGAAGTGTGAAGATAACTTATTTCACATTTCCAGTCCTCAGTTACTGGCCAGAATAAGCCACATGGTCAGCACAACAACAGTATCAAGGAGTACTAATATAGAAACAGAAGGCTACTGAAATTGCCACCAGTGACTCTTAGAAAATGCCCTAGAAAAAAATTTTCCCAATTGTTCTCTTTAATACAAATGACCTCTATTACCTCTTTATATATAGTTCACTCTCTAGAAATGCTATTTGTATAGTATTTTCATAATACAATAACTTTACAATATAATACAATAATTATTTTATAATATGATTTCATCTGTATAACTACCTTGGATTATTTTTCCATTTCTGCTTAAATTGTAGTTATGATTAAGCAAGCCACACATAACTGTTAGAGTTCAGTTGGATGTGTATTCTACATCCTAGGAAAGCAAACATTGAAGAGTTGTGAGTCATCTCTCTACTTACAGATAATTTATTTCTCTTCTTTTTTGTATGATTCTGTTGGCTGCAGAGGTGAGGTTCCAATCTAGCAGAGACTAGCATAGCAATTAGCACTGTCAGGAGCTGTAATCACTGGAAGAACACAGTGCTTATGAGTGTCGTGGAAACTACCTTGTTCCTGAGATACCGCTAGTGTTGAGGTCACCTGCTTCTGCAAAGTGAAGCCTGTTATTACATTTGCTCAAATTCACCTGTGACTATCTCAGAGGATGGCTATGAAATTAGAAATTCATGGTGACAATGCTGAACTCGTGTTTTTGACCTTAGCATCATGAAAGATTCCTTAAGGTGCAGTTATTGAGTCAAATGTGATCGCCCCAATCACAGTCGGGTACTGCAGGCTCTAGAGAATGGATTCCATCAAGAAAGAAGCAATTCTATGCTAGTGTTTGTTTAAATGACTTTAAAGAGAGTATTTAAATGTACTAACCTTGCCTTATGCCCTGAGACATAGGGTGATTCTTATCATGTAGGATTGCCACATGTCTAACTGACATCTCATACCTATTGTTTGCACACCAAAGCTGGCTATTATAAAAGAGCTGTCATGTAGCTTCCTGTTCTGATAGCATTATCCTTTGTTAAAGTACTTTTGTTGTTACTTATTTCCTGTTGTCTCTTTGCTCAACTTTGAGCATGCATACCCTGTTCCAGTATACATGTATAGCCTCTTCACTCAGTATTCATGTGACTTTAACATGCGTTCTCAGTCTTCACAGAGGATTCGATTGCGTCTTCCTGTGCTCAATATTGAAATTGTTCATCTCTCTGTTTCCTTCTTTTCCTCACATTTTCCAATGATACTTTCATTATGATCTTCCTATATAAGCCATTGAATTATGGTTATATATACATGGCTATGACTATCAAAATTTCAGGGTTTTTAGGACAACAATAACCATTCTAAGAATCAAATGAAATGGATGGCAGACAAGATCCACACTAAAATTAGCTAATCGCTCTTTTACCAGCTAAAATCTCTGAAAGACACAAAATGCAAGTACAGTGTTTTCTTGTTTATGGATGAAGATATGATGTTAAGTCCTTAAGTATCCATGACCTTATGAGTAGAAAGCTGCAGACCGGTGACTCAAAGTACAAGTTGTCCTGTGTCTAATAGTTGTGTTCTGAATCACTGTCTATATCTACTGTCACAGCCTGCTAATCTGATCCACAACTCTTTATTTGGGACACTCATCATAATGTCTAGAGTAAAAAATTTGATTAAAATGTTAATAAGTTCAAATGGCATTAAGAAACATGCTTTTATTCATGAATAATACACGTTATTCACAAAACAACTAAAGGACAGAGTGACTTATCTCTCTCCAGTTATGGGGCAGAGTGGCGTGGGCTCTTGGATGTGGTGGCTTGAGGTAACCTCTAATCCATTATATCACAACCTTGAGGTCTCTTTGTTTTAAAGATCTGACTTATCTATATTGTATATATGTTTTTCATATTATATTTCCTGGTTATCTATATTATTATACTTTAAGGTGAAACTATGTTTTCAGGTGGCTTTTTAAAAATGTGGAAAATTGCCATAAGGAAAATCACAGTCAAAACAATTTTACAAACAAGCAAAACAGAGAGCCGAAGAATATGCTTACTTACACAGATAAGGTTCAAATAGTCTTAGACCCTGAATAGGAAATGACCTCAAATTTGATGGCAATATCTTTACACTGCTGTACAGTAGGCATACAAGTTCTTCTGGAGCACAATAATCCTCTAATAGAAAAGACTACTTGCACGGGGAAAATGTGTTAGCACACCTGGATGCTTCTTACAGTAGGGAACAGCATCATCCATAAAGTTGCTGCTATACTAAGAATACACGGTAAGCTTTCTGGTTGTAAATCAGCGGCACACTAGAAGTCACTTAAGCCGTGTGCATCCTGTCTTCCATTCAAACATCCATCTTCTTCCCCAGTACATTTCGACACTGGCTGGTTAAGCCTAATTTGAATGTCAGCAATGTGCACGTTAAAGAACTAAAACCCAACTAAACTGTCTTGCTGCTAGCTTTCTAACCTCATCAGACACCCAAATTTGGATGAGATGGTCAGTGAAAAACAGTGTGAAAGTAGCCAGAGATGGACTCACTTACTTTTGGTAAGTAGGAGTAAAATCACTATCAATTTAGTTGTATATGGTTTTGAGACATGCTTACATTTCAATATTGTTTATTGAAACTATGGTACCACTAACTATGGTAAACCTTTGGTTTTCTTTTTGTCCCTTTTTTAATTTTCTATATTCTTTGTTTACATTCCAAATGATTTCCCCTTTCCCAGTTCCCCCCTACCCATATGTCCCATAAGCCTTCTTCTTGGTTTTCTATTGTCAAAATAAATTAAATAAAGGTAGTCTGGTGGTTACGGAGTGCCATATTCTAGAATAGAACACATAATATAAACAGTTGCAAGCATGTTTTGGTAGAATTGAGAATGTATGTGCTGTTATCAGATTATCTTATGTAGTCTGAAAATGACTCGCTGGGTTGGCAGAGATAAATGCCAATTGAAAGCATAGCCTTGGTCTCAGAACTTTAACGTAGCAAAGCCTTGTAGCCAAGTAAGAACAGAAGTCTTTCCTTGTGATGAAAACATAAGGTAAACTTCTGCATAAGGGAGACCTTAGGAAACTATTCCCCGTAGGGAAGTGGTTTCTCTCTGCTTCCCATGGCCTACTAGGATCTTGAGGGATATGTGGCTGCCTCTTCATCTGTGTGCTGATTTCTGAGAGGTGACCAGACATAATTTTCACAGTAGAGCTTAAGGGAAGATGAGTTCTTAGATGGCTAACTATCATCGGTGATCAAGGTTTAATTCTGTTTTAATTGTGATTTTATTTGATTTCAACCCAGCTTCCATACTGATTTCCTTTATTCTGTGAAAAATAACACATAAATATTTGAGGATAATAATCTCTTAGACCATAATATATTAATAGTAAGCATACAAGAGCATTGCGTACATCTGAGCACTACCAACATCAGAGTATGTTTGCTTTTAAAATATAAATTTGGACTTCTGAGAGGGTTGAGTGGATAAAGAGGCTCTTTCTGAAGCCCGAGTTTGATCCCTTAAAAGCCCATGGTGAATGCATGACCTCTACATGTGTCAAGGCATGCCTGTAACACACAATCAATAATGAAAAAAATATTAACATAAAAATTTATAAATCCTATTGCATATTGAAAACAAGTACAATATATCAACTAACAAAGTATAATAGTAATTCTTTTTGAAACTATTAGATGCTTTGCTCTGGTATGACAATGTTGGAGAATGACGGCCTGATTTCTGTGATTTGTTCTTCAAAAATGAGAACCAATAGGGAGCTTGCTTTGCACCATATTTCTGTGGGCTCAAGGAAAGGCTAATATTGATTTTTCAAGAAGATAGTGGTTTTCTTCAGAGAGTTGCAGGGCTTTGACCCCAAGTCCCAAGAAGTTTCACTTTAACATACAGCAAGGTCAACTCAAATTTCCAAAGAGGATGTTTCTCTGCCACAGCTGCTTCAAATGCCACTCGATCTAACAGACCACATTGCTCAGTGGCAATGAAGCTTGCTCAATGGCCTGAGTTGGCATCCTTGTCCTATTATCTACCCCTTTCAAAACTAGCACCTTTTGGCGACTTGTGGGAAGTAACCCAGAGGAAAAGTGGCAAGAAGTCTGTCTCCTAATTATGAATTGTTCCCTGAGATACTGTGCCTCATGTGTGGTTGTAAAAAGAGAAAGCACATGTTTTTAAAAGGCTCACATGGATGCAACACAAGCCTCTTTCCATCCTACGTTCTTGACAGTGACTGGTTACACAGATGAAAGCAATTTCAAAGAGGGCCAGGAAGGGCAATCTTGCCTCTATCCCAGGGGTCAGAGAGCTGGGAATATCCGATGAGCCAGACTGAGGATTGATAGTATACTAAACAGTACCAGCCTTTAGAATCTCCTAAGGATATTTTTTTCTGCTTCTAGCCCCTTTGGTACATATTTTAAAATATGTTGACAAATCTGTTGTTTGAAACTACACATTGATTCCCTTGTGTAGAATTTAAAAATTAGTGAATTCCTACCATTAATTTTTCTTTTCGTGCACTGAATCTGCTTCCCTACTATCTTATTTTTAGAGGAGACTAATTGAAGATGAATTCATGATTTTAAAGAGTGTGTTCTAAGAATTATGAGCCTATGAGTGCAGTGGTAAGTCATGGAGGGCAGGAAGACTCTGGAGGGAAGACTGCAGTAAAGCACTGGGGAGCTCATATACCCAAGACTGCTTTAGGAGACAAACAAAATCGAGTCTGAGGGAAAGGTATTTGGAGGAGGGATAAAACACACTGTTCTTTCTAAATTGACATTGAAGTGTTTCTCCCTCATAGAAGCGCAGAGGATATTAGATTTGTAAGGGGATGAAATATTATCCTTATGTTTGATTGAAGGTTCTAACATCCTCTAGTTCCATCATCATTCTAATAATCATTGTTTACTGTGTTTGAAAATAAAGAGGTTGCCTAGATAAATATAAATGTAGATGCATGAAAGTTGGAATATATCAAGTGAGGGCAAGGGGATCTGGGGTTATTAATATGCTTATTTTTATAGGATAAAGTTTATCTATGTGGTCTGTGCTTCATGGCATTTGAAGGGAGGATTTAGTCAACAATCTTTGAAGGGGTTGGCATGCCTACTGAGGACCTGAGAGTGGTAGTTTAATTACATTTAAGTGGGCAGACAAACCAGAAAAAGCATGCAGCTCCGTTTCCTTTCAAAGCTATGTCTTCTAACCTTGCCATTTTGCTGCCCCCACACTTAATGGCTGCTTCATTTTACATAGAAATGTGTTCTATACAGTCCATTATTGAGAAACGTTTTGCCCCATTTGCCTTCATGTGTGTTGTGTCCTGGAAGGAAAGGTGATTATACTTGCTTCATTGTTACCCTGTTTATATTTCTCTAAGAATTTGTGTTCTCATCCTTGTAACTGATGTTGTTAACTTACCGAAGGGTGTATCTTACTGTGGAGTATTATTTTTTTTTCATTATTTTCCTGAACGTTTTACCTGTTCTTTCAAAACACGAAACATGAACAAAGAAACAATATTCTCCTTCAGGTAACTGTTCCTTTTTATTGGCTCTTTCCTTTACACATATATTATGCACCTACATAAACATATATACATATGCATACATATATGTATATCTGTTTGTTTTTGTGACTGTATGCTTGCTTGTCTGTATGTGCACTAAATATGTGCCCATGGATATCAGAAGAGGACTTCCCTTCCCCTGAAACTGGAGATACAGAAGGCTGCCATGTGTGTGCTTGGAACAAAACCCCAGCTGGTGTTAACCACTGATTTCCCTCTCCTGCACCCATACATGTCTGTAATACTAATTCCACTAGATTTTCCAATTTTTTTCTCACTCTTTGATAGTGGATAATCAGGTGCTGTAGCTTCAGGCTGAACCACTGCTTAGAGATTTTTCTTTTTTTTTTTTTTAAATTTTATTCAATATATTTTTTATTTACATTTCAAATGATTTCCCCTTTTCTGGTCCCCCACCCTCTGAATGCCACATAAGCCCCCTTCCCTCCCTCTGTTCTCCCACCCATTCCTTCCCACTTCCCTGTTCTGGTTTTGTCTTATACTGCTACACTGAGTCTTTCCAGAACTAGGGGCCACTCCTCCGTTCTTCTTGTACCTCATTTGATGTGTGGATTATGTTTTGGGTATTCCAGTTTTCCAGGTTAATATCTACTTATTAGTGAGTGCATACCATGATTGATCTTTTGAGACCGGGTTACCTCACTTAGTATGATGTTTTCCAGTTCTATCCATTTGCCTAAGAATTTCATGAATTCATTGTTTCTAATGGCTGAATAGTACTCCATTGTGTATATATACCACGTTTTTTTTTGCATCCATTCTTCTGTTGAGGGATACCTGGGTTCTTTCCACCTTCTGGCTATTATAAATAGGGCTGCTATGAACATAGTGGAGCATATATCCTTATTACACGGTGGGGAATCCTCTGGGTATATGCCCAGGAGTGGTATAGCAGGATCTTCTGGAAGTGACATGCCCAGTTTTCTGAGGAACAGCCAGACTGATTTCCAGAGTGGTTGTACCATCTTGCAAGCCCATCAGCAGTGGAGGAGTGTTCCTCTTTCTCCACATCCTTGCCAACACCTGCTGTCTCCTGAGTTTTTAATCTTAGCCATTCTGACTGGTGTAAGGTGAAATCTCAGGGTTGTTTTGCTTTGCATTTCCCTGATGACTAGTGAAGTTGAGCATTTTTTAAAGATGTTTCTCTGCCATCCAAAGTTCTTCAGCTGAGAATTCTTTGTTTAACTCTGTACTCCATTTTTAATAGGGTTATTTGGTTTTCTGGGGTCTAACTTCTTGAGTTCTTTGTATATATTGGATATTAGCCCTCTGTCTGATGTAGGGTTGGTTAGTTTATCTTTCTAGTGTATTTGTGCCCTTTGGGGGACATTTTCTTAAATTTCACTTTTATTTTAATGACTGTTTATTGTTCCCTAACATTAAATGCTCTTGTTTTATGTAGGCAGAAATAATTTCAAGTATTATTAATTTAGATTTTCTCATAATACTTTGGAATTATTTTTAATTTTTCCACTTGCTTATGTTTTTCTCTATCTCCCATGCATAGTTCTCATAGACTGTTAATTAATTATTGATTACTTTTATAATTAAAAATGAGGAAATTCACTGTCCCAAGCTATATACCTCAGTGATCATCAGTAGACTTAGCATCAGCATTCTGAAACTTAAGATTTTCACTTAGGTTTTACATTTTAACTATCTTGACATACACACATACAGACACACAGACTCGCACACACACACACACACACACACAAACATGCACACATGGAAAATGTTTGAATGACTTTCATAAACTATTTATATGTTTTTTTGTAAGTTAATAGAAAACAGTGATTTTATTTAAAAACCAAATCTTAAAAGGAGAAAATGGCAAGAAAAAAATCCCTGGAAGCCCAATAATTCTGGACAGAATTAATCATTCATTTTCTTAGTATGACAATAAACGTATATCAAGGACCACAGATGCCTTGGGGTGAGCTGTCCTTTGGTGTTTGAGAGGAAACCCATCTTGCTTGGCGTGTTTACCATGGTATGAGTGCTGTGAGTGTTGCCCGATTAGGATTTCTCATTAGAACCTTGCGTTTAGTCTCTTTCCTACCCCTTCTCTAACTTGTACAGTTATCTTCTAGTTTTAAATATAATGTTCCTGGGTGTCTTTATTATTGCTCTATTCACATCTGGCCCCCAATTTGGCCAAACCTTCCACTTTCAGTGAGAATAAAATGTACACTTTCACCCAAGTAGTTATAACTCATGTATTTTGAATATTTCCCCTAAATTTCCCACCATTCACACCCAGGTGACATGGCATGCCCTCCCCTGTTGGCTCACACAAGGTGGCTCAGCAGTCTTCACAGAATGATTCTCATAGCGCACTGCTCAGGTTCTACCTCTTTTGTTCTCTGCCTAGATGAACACGTCGCCTCTCTGGATCTGCTCCATGTCAGAATCATGTACTAGACTGTTCTTGCTTATTAAAATGTCATAAAATATGTCTTTGAACCCAACTCTTCTCCTAGAAAAAAAACTTGCATTTACATCTCCTAGCTAATTTCATGACATATGTTCCGATTTTCTACTTCTGTCTAATAGCACAGCACTCAATAATTTTCCACAAAGATAGCAAAACGGATGTGCTGTTAATGAAATCTGTCATTTGGAAGCTCAGCTTCCCTGGCATAATCCTCTAAGAACTTCCAGCATTTTCAAGATAATGACTCATCCCAGCATGGTTCTGCCTTTTCAGAGTAGCACACAAACCCTGGTGTCTGGTGAGCGTGTTTATTGGATGAAACAACCTTGGCGTAATTGTCCTAAAAATCCGCGATGACTATGCTATGTCACCTGAGGTTGGTAGCCTTATGTCATGTTCTCAGCCATGACCAGAAGATCTTGGATGCAGTCAGGTGTTGTTAGTTGAGTTTCTGAAGTAGAATCATCAACGATTTTTTGAGAGTAACACTTGATTAGTCTCATTTATATATGAAATTTAAATATTGATAGAACTCTAAATTTATGGTAATCATATTAGAGAGTATAAACAATTTCATGGAAGATTAGAGACAAGTAATGGTCTAAGTAGAAGCTGAGGTAAGCAGAATTAAGTATACTTTCCATGTGAACATAGATGGGTGGTAATAAACCAACACTCTGTAAGTGGGTGAAGGTCCGAATGTAATATCTTAACTGAGATGTGAATGAGACACAGGTTATGCAGGGCTGGGTGATTCACTCAGTGATACAAGACACAGCTGCGAGGGAGAGCTAGAATAAAAGGAGCAAAACAGAAGTAGAAGAGGAGGAGGAAGGGGAGGAAGAAGAGGGTAGAAAGAAGGAGAGAAGAGCAGAGAAGAGAACTATATAATCCAGGCACTTTACTGAACAAAATAGGTTCTATGTAGAAAACCCATAAAACACTCTGAAATATAGACAGAAACATGGCATAATTGAGCAATAATGACAGATCAATGTTAAAATTTGAGATAATAGTAGAATAAGTTAGAAAGAGATAATAATATACCAACTCATAATTAACTGATTTCCTTCATTCTAAGTACCAGGATTGCTCGTGCATTTGGGAGAGCACCATGATTATATTTCACTGTGTGTTATAGGTGTCTGTGTGTGTGAGAGAGAGGGGGGGTTGGGGAGGAAGAGAGGGAGAGAGAGAGGGGAAAGGGAATGGTGTGGGGAAATAAACTCTGGTTGCTGTGTGGAAAATGGTTTATAGAGAGTCTACTGAGGCAGGAATATTAAGAAGAATGCATTTATCTCTTCCCACTCATCTCCGTCTTCTTTTTGTTCCTTGACCACATCCCTTGATCCCACAGTTCCAATCTCAAAATATTAGACATTGGCAGTGGAGACATAGAAACTGTGGTGTGATCCGGTAACTGATGACATAATGAGTGAAGAAATTTCATGGGAAACAATTCTTAATGGAGTCGTATGTGTCTTTGTCACTAGATAAAAGGGGGAAAACAAGGGGACAAGGGTTCCATTTGGAAAACAAACTTACCCAAGGATCATTCAAATAGAAATATTCAGTACGTTGTAAGAAAAATACACTTAAACATATTTGTCCTAGATGTATAGATTGGAAACATGTCTGCATGTGAGTAGGAGAAGAAGCCGCAATGCTTATGACGTGATTCAGTAAGGAACGGTGGGATCAACGGGTGTGGTCAAGGAACAAAAAGAAGATGGAGATGAGTGGGAAGGTACCCAGGCCTGAAAAGAGGGGAGACACTGGAGGCGGAAGGATCAGAAGGTAGTGTCATCCATGAAGCTCTGAAAACATATGATGCTTTTGGAAGAGAAGCATGTATGTGGGCACTGACTTTATCTCCAGCCTTTTCCGAGGTAGCTATGAACTAAGAGGGATTGAGTAATAGATTAATTTTGAACAAATGTTGAGATTTTATGGCATGATTTACAGTAAAAGAAAAATCAGATAAGCTGTGCTCCATGAAATCTCTAAGATTCATAATTCCTTCAAAGGGTGGTTATAGGATCCACCATGACTCTTCTCTCTGCTAAAAGTATGATAAGTTATCGCAATTGAATTGTGTCATTAAATCCATGCATTATTTTTCATCTGACCACAAAGTGTTAAAAGAACGGCCAATCTCATTGCTTTATACACACGTTTACTTCTGCACTTAAAGTTGACGAGTGTCTACAAACATTCGATAACTTGAATGAAGAATAAAATAACAAAGGTCTCACATCCGTCATTAATGAGTAGTGCTCTTTGAAGTGGGAAAATATAATATATGGAAGGACAGCTAACAGTACCAAATTGAAACATATGGAAAGAGCAAGTGTGTTGGCAGAGTGGGTAAGGAGATTCCACCAGCAAGCCGGATGATCTGAATTCTGACTTCCGTAACTTATTTTCTGGCCTCATGCCTTGCGAGCCCTCCCTGCTCCTCTCAGTATAATACGTGTAGAACTTAAGTATAAAATAAACACCGATGTTGCCATAAACCCTTTCATTATATACTAGAGCAAACTATCTGTTTAGAAGTGTTCCCTGGGTTTGTAAGACAGATTTAAGAGAAGCTTCACTACTTTGAGGCACTTGCTTACTAAACATCAGCCCAGGATGACATCCATTATTTAAATTTTTCTTGGGTGTACTTCCTGTTTTCCCTAAAGCTCACCCTGGAGAGTCTTAGTCTGAATCGCCATAGATGCTGTGCTTTTATAGCACCGTGCGTCTTTACGTGCCATTTGGGTTCCCTCTCTTTGACCCACACCGTGGTGCAGTTTTTATTTACTCAACAGAATTATGGCTCAAACTGTGAAAGAGGTCCTTCACCCTAATTGGTTGCACAGGTGCCTGTCTTTTAAAATAGAAATAGACTGTCTCCCGAAGAACGTTGGCGGGTCAGTCTTCCTTTGCTAGATGAACTCACTTCTGATTGACGGTTTCCCCAAAGGGTACCTCTGATTTGAAAAATCCTGTTACAACTCTTGATCCATGATTGCCTCAAAATTATCAGTTTAGCCCATCTTAGATTAAGCTCCATACTCCCCGATCTCAATGATGCACACGGATGCTTCTTCTTGGGTTTGCGCACTTATTTTTCCTCAGGTTGCTGTTAAAGATAAGTACTCTGCCTGGCAGGCATATGTGTGTGTCAGCTTTTAGAGAATTGTGTTATGACATTAGGATGAGGATGAAGTACTTACAGACAATGGATTTGTGTTTGACCCTTTCCCAGGCGATAAGCAATCGCAAGTTGCTAGTGCTCTCTCGGGGTCTGTATGAAGTGATGGTCGTCTCGCTACCGCTCCAGCCCAACAGGAAGGAGCTTGATTCCTATTGCACAGGCCAAAATAAAAGTCCGGCTCCACCTGATTTCTCTTTTAAACAAACACTGAGCATTTGCCTTGGAGCATTAGTCCCCAGGAATCTTTAGCTGCCTCTTTCCCTCTTTCCAATCATTTTCTTCCACAGTAAGATTTTCAATTTCTTTGTTCATATTCCACTTTTCCAACATTGAAGGACTTGTAAAACTCACTGAGCTCCTATCTCCTTTCTTTCTTCCAATCTTAGTGCATCAAAATCAAACTATTTTTGTCTCTATACTTGACATACAGTTATTACTTACTAGCCTAAACTGTTTGGCTTAATGATTTTGAAATATATTATTATTATTGTTGTCGTTGTTGTTGTTGTTGTTATTTCTTTTTTCTTTTTTTTTTTTTTTTAAAACATGGTTTGTTGATTTATTACTTGACCCGGTGAACTATTTCTTTTTTTTTTTTTTTTATTTGATATAATTTATTTACATTTCAAATGATTTCCCCTTTTCTAGCCCCCCCCCACTCCCCGAAAGTCCCGTAAGCCCCCTTCTCTTCCCCTGTCCTCCCTCCCACCCCTTCCCAGTTCCCCGTTCTGGTTTTGCCAAATACTGTTTGACTGAGTCTTTCCAGAACCAGGGACCACTCCTGCTTTCTTCTTGTATCTCATTTGATGTGTGGATTATGTTTTGGGTATTCCAGTTTTCTAGGTTAATAACCACTTATTAGTGAGTGCATACCATGATTCACCTTTTGAGTCTGGGTTACCTCACTTAGTATGATGTTCTCTAGCTCCATCCATTTGCCTAAGAATTTCATGAATTCATTGTTTCTAATGGCTGAATAGTACTCCATTGTGTAGATATACCACATTTTTTGTATCCACTCTTCTGTTGAGGGATACCTGGGTTCTTTCCAGCATCTGGCAATTATAAATAGGGCTGCTATGAACATAGTAGAGCATGTATCCTTATTACATGGTGGGGAATCCTCTGGGTATATGCCCAGGAGTGGTATAGCAGGATCTTCTGGAAGTGAGGTGCCCAGTTTTCGGAGGAACCGCCAGACTGCTTTCCAGAGTGGTTGTACCAATTTGCAACCCCACCAGCAGTGGAGGAGTGTTCCTCTTTCTCCGCACCCTCTCCAACACCTGCTGTCTCCTGAATTTTTAATCTTAGCCATTCTGACTGGTGTAAGATGAAATCTTAGGGTTGTTTTGATTTGCATTTCCCTAATGACTAATGAAGTGGAGCATTTTTTAAGATGCTTCTCCGCCATCCGAAGTTCTTCAGGTGAGAATTCTTTGTTTAACTCTGTACCCCATTTTTTAATAGGGTTGTTCGGTTTTCTGGAGTCTAACTTCTTGAGTTCTTTATATATATTGGATATTAGCCCTCTATCTGATGTAGGATTGGTGAAGATCTTTTCCCAATTTGTTGGTTGCCGATCTGTCCTCTTGATGGTGTCCTTTGCCTTACAGAAACTCTGTAACCTTATGAGGTCCCATTTGTCAATTCTTGCTCTTAGAGCATACGCTATTGGTGTTCTGTTCAGAAACTTTCTCCCTGTACCGATGTCCTCAAGGGTCTTCCCCAGTTTCTTTTCTATTAGCTTCAGAGTGTCTGGCTTTATGTGGAGGTCCTTGATCCATTTGGATTTGAGCTTAGTACAAGGAGACAAGGATGGATCAATTCGCATTCTTCTGCATGCTGACCTCCAGTTGAACCAGCACCATTTGTTGAAAAGGCTATCTTTTTTCCATTGGATGTTTTCAGCCTCTTTGTCGAGGATCAAGTGGCCATAGGTGTGTGGGTTCATTTCTGGATCTTCAATCCTGTTCCATTGATCCTCCCGCCTGTCACTGTACCAATACCATGCAGTTTTTAACACTATTGCTCTGTAGTATTGCTTGAGGTCAGGGATACTGATTCCCCCAGATTTTCTTTTGTTGCTGAGAATAGTTTTAGCTATCCTGGGTTTTTTGTTGTTCCAGATGAATTTGATAATTGCTCTTTCTAACTCTGTGAAGAATTGAGTTGGGATTTTGATGGGTATTGCATTGAATCTGTATAGTGCTTTAGGCAAAATGGCCATTTTAACTATATTGATTCTACCGATCCATGAGCATGGGAGGTTTTCCCATTTTTTGAGGTCTTCTTCCATTTCCTTCTTCAGAGTCTTGAAGTTCTTGCCATACAGATCTTTCGCATGTTTGGTAAGAGTCACCCCAAGATACTTTATACTGTTTGTGGCTATTGTGAAGGGGGTCATTTCCCTAATTTCTTTCTCAGCCTGCTTATCCTTTGAGTATAGGAAGGCCACTGATTTGCTTGAGTTGATTTTGTAACCTGCCACTTTGCTGAAGTTGTTTATCAGCTGTAGGAGCTCTCTAGTGGAGTTCTTTGGGTCACTTAGGTAGACGATCATGTCGTCTGCAAATAATGATAGTTTGACTTCCTCCTTTCCAATTTGTATCCCTTTGACCTCCTTATGTTGTCGAATTGCCCGAGCTAGTACCTCAAGTACAATATTGAAAAGATAAGGAGAAAGGGGGCAGCCTTGTCTGGTCCCTGATTTCAGTGGGATTGCTTCAAGTTTCTCTCCGTTTAGTTTGATGCTGGCTACCGGTTTGCTGTATATTGCTTTTACTATGTTTAGGTATGGGCCTTGAATTCCTGTTCTCTCCAAGACTTTAAGCATGAAAGGATGCTGAATTTTGTCAAATGCTTTTTCAGCATCCAATGAAATGACCATGTGGTTTTGTTCTTTGAGTTTGTTTATGTAGTGGATTGTATTGATGGATTTCCGTATATTGAACCAACCCTGCATTCCCGGGATAAAGCCTACTTGATCATGGTGGATGATCGTTTTGATGTGTTCTTGGATTCGGTTGGCAAGAATTTTGTTGAGTATTTTTGCATCGATGTTCATAAGGGAAATTGGTCTGAAGTTCTCTTTCTTTGTTGGATCTTTGTGTGGCTTTGGTATCAGCGTAATTGTGGCTTCGTAGAAGGAATTGGGTAGTGTTCCTTCTGTTTCTATTTTGTGGAATAGTTTGAAGAGTATTGGTGTTAACTCTTCTTTGAAGGTCTGGTAGAATTCTGCACTGAAACCATCTGGTCCTGTGCTTTTTTTGGTTGGAAGACTTTCTATGACTCCTTCTATTTCTTTAGGCTTTATGGGACTGTTTAGATGGTCTAGTTGGTCCTGATTTAATTTTGGTATTTGGTATCTGTCAAGGAAATTGTCCATTTCCTCCAGATTCTCCAGTTGTGTTGAGTACAGGCTCTTGTAGTAGGATCTGATGATTTTTTGGATTTCCTCAGTTTCCGTTGTTATGTCTCCCTTTTCATTTCTAAGTTTGTTAATTTGGATACTTTCTCTGTGCCCTTTGGTCAGTCTGGCTAAGGGTTTATCTATCTTGTTGATTTTCTCAAAGAACCAGCTCCTAGTTTTGTTGATTTTTTGTATGGTTCTCTTTGTTTCTACTTGATTGATTTCGGCCCTGAGTTTGATGATTTCCTGCCTTCTACTCCTCCTGGGTGAAATAGCTTCTTTTTGTTCTAGGGCTTTCAGGTGTGTCATTAAGTTGGTAATGTATGCTCTCTCCATTTTCTTTTTGGAGGCACTCAGGGCTATGAGTTTTCCTCTTAGCACTGCTTTCATTGTGTCCCATAGATTTGGGTATGTTGTGTTTTCATTTTCATTGTGTTCTAAAAAGTCTTTAATTTCTTTCTTTATTTCTTCCTTGACCAAGGTGTCATTGAGTAGAGTATTGTTCAATCTCCACGTGTTTGTGGGTTTTCTGTTGTTTCTGTTGCTATTGAAGACCACTTTTATTCCATAGTGATCAGATAGGAGGCATGGGATTAGTTCTATCTTTTTATATTTGTTGAGGTCTGTCTTGTGACCAATTATATGGTCGATTTTGGAGAAGGTACCATGAGGTGCTGAAAAAAAGGTATATTCTTTTGTTTTAGGATAGAATGTTCTATATATATCAGTTAAATCTAATTGGTCCAAAGCTTCAATTAGTTTCATTGTGTCCTTGTTTAGTTTCTGTTTTCCTGATCGGTCCATTGAGGAAAGTGCAGTGTTGAAGTCACCCACAATTATTGTGTTAGGTGCAATGTGTGCTTTGAGTTTTAATAAAGTTTCTTTTATGAAAGAGGGTGCCCTTGCATTTGGAGCATAGATGTTCAGGATTGAGAGTTCTTCTTGTTGTATTTTTCCTTTGACCAGCAAGAAGTGTCCCTCAGAGCCTCTTTTGATGACTTTGGGTTGAAAGTCAATTTTATCTGATATTAAAATGGCTACTCCAGCTTGTTTCCTGAGACCATTTGCTTGTAAAATTGTCTTCCAGCCTTTTACTCTAAGGTAGTGTTTGTCTTTGACCCTGAGGTGTGTTTCCTGTAAGCAGCAAAATGTAGGGTCCTGTTTACGTATCCAGTCAGTTAGTCTGTGTCTTTTTATTGGGGCATTGAGTCCATTGATGTTAAGAGATATTAAGGAATAGTGATTGTTACTTCCTATCATTTTTGACGTTATTTTTTAAATTTGATTGCTTAACTTATTTGGGTTTGATGAAAGGTTACTATCTTGCTTTTTTCAGGGTGGAGTTTCCCTCCTTGTATTGGTGTTGTCCTCCTATTATCCTTTTTAGGGCTGGGTTTGTGGATAGATATTGGGTGAACTTGGTTTTGTCGTGAAATATCTTAGTTTCTCCATCTATGGTGATTGAGAGTTTTGCTGGATATAGTAGTTTTGGTTGGCATTTGTGTTCTCTTAGAGTCTGCATGAGATCTGCCCAGGACCTTCTAGCCTTCATAGTCTCAGGTGAAAAGTCTGCTGTGATTCTGATAGGTCTTCCTTTATATGTTACTTGGCCTTTTTCTCTTACTGCCTTTAGTATTCTTTCTTTGTTTAGAACATTTGGTGTTTTGATTATTATGTGACGGGAAGTATTTCTGTTCTGATCCAGTCTGTTTGGAGTTCTGTAGGCTTCTTGTATATTCATGGGCATCTCTCTCTTTAGGTTAGGGAAGTTTTCTTCCATAATTTTATTGAAGATATTTGCTGGCCCTTTAAGTTGTAAATCTTCACTCTCATCTATGCCTATAATCCTTAGGTTTGGTCTTCTCATTGTGTCCTGGATTTCCTGGATATTTTGGGTTACAAGCTTTTTGCACTTTGCATTTTCTTTAACTGTTGAGTCCATGGTTTCTATGGAATCTTCAGCATCTGAGATTCTTTCTTCTATCTCTTGTATTCTGTTGTTGATATTTGCATCTCTGTCCCCTGATTTCTTCCCAAGGCTTTCTATCTCCAAAGTTGTCTCCCTTTGAGTTTTCTTAGTTGTTTCTACTTCTGATTTTAGATCCTGGATGGTTTTGCTTAGCTCCTTCCCTTGCATGTTTGTGTTTTCCTGTAATTCTTTAAGAGATTTTTGTGTTTCCTCTTTCATGAGCTCAGCCTGTTGACCAAAGTTCTCCTGTATTTCTTTAAGAGATTTTTGTGTTTCGTCTTTCATGACCTCAGCCTGTTGAGCAAAGTTCTCCTGTATTTCTTTAAGTGTTTTTTGCATTTCCTCCTTGTTGGCTTTTGTATTCTCCTGGATTTCTTTCAATGATTTTTGTGTTTCCCTTGCAAGGGCTTCTAACTTTTGATCCATTTTCTCCTCAATGTCCTTCATGTGTTCCTGTACCAGCATCATGACCAGTGATTTTAAATCCAAATCTTGTTTTACTGGTGTTATGGGGTATCCAGGACTTGCTGGTAGAGGAGAATTTGGTTCAGATGTTGCCATATTGCCTTGATTTCTGTTAGTGACTGCGTTTGCCTTTTGCCATCTGGCTCTCACTGCTGTTACTTGGTCTTGTCAGTGCTGGACTCACCAGTGCAAGCTGCCCCTTCCCCGTTGGCCTCTGGTGCACAGCTTATACTCTGCACTGCCTATAGACAGGGTGCTGTTGTCCAGGCTGTTCAGATCCCGAAGCAGGCACCTGAAGGCTCCCGCTGGGGCCCGCAGGATTTATTGGAGCACACCGACTTCTCCCAGCTGGCCGCCCGGAAGCCCCCACTAGCCTCTTGAGGGACCTGGAGATGTGGCGGCCACCCAGGCTGATCTGAAGCGGAGAGAGTTGAGCTGGGGGCTTCTGCCTGAGGCCTTGCCCCAGATTGTGTCTGTGGACCAGGTGGAACCCGTGTGCACCCCCAGGGAGCTCCGAAGGTGAATGTTGCTGTGACCTCCCCTGTGCTCCGCTCACTCCGCTGGGCAGCCGATTTCCCCAACCGGGCTGGCGCACACTAGGTTAGCCTTGTCGCCTGGGCCCTGAGTCCAGGCAAACGCCTGGGAGGCCAAGGTCCGAGCAAAGTTCCCCTAGGGCTATGTCTGTTATTTGGGTCCGCCAGGTGACCCGGATGGCGGGCGTGCGCGTCCGCGCTCCGCGAAAGCACCGGGAGAGTCTGTTGTGCTAATAACCTCCTGGGCTGGTTGACACACAGATGGTCCACCAAGCCGCCCAGTTCTTGGGGTCAGTCCTGTGCCTTTTGGGGCCTAGACCCCCGTTTTGTTAGCCTCCGGCTACGCTTGTTAGCAGTCTCTGCCCTCCCGAGCACTCTGGCTCCTGTAGGCAAAATGGCGGCGCGTGCACCGGCCGGGCAAAAAAAAACTCCTGGCTGGGTTGGCGCCCCGATGGCCACTCGAACAGCCCAGGGCCTGGGTGCAGGCCAACGCCCGTCTGGCTCAGACCCCTGCGGTGTTGGGCCTAGGATTATGTTTGTGTACCTCAGTCTGACCGATCTCTGGAGCCCGGGATCAAGATGGCGGTGAGTCTCTCCTGACTGGCGGGCAGCCGAGTTCTGAAGTGGCTTCCGTGCAGCGAAAGGCTCCGCAGAACCGCAGTTGCTTGCCGCCCGGCTGGTCAGCGAAGGTCAGTGGTCGTGGGCGCAGGGCCTAACTGGACCCTGTGTCGCCTTGGTTCCACTGCTGATGGCCCTTCAGCTGGAGCAGCCACTGCTACCGCCGCCGCCGCCTGTTGTTGTTATTTCTAAAATTGCATGTGTTTGTGCATGTGAGTGCGGATGCCCATGAGAGCTATAGGCATCCAGTACCTCTGGAGCTGGTGTTATAGGCAGCTATAAAATGTCCAAGAAAGAGCTGGATCCAAAATCAGTTTCTCTGCAAGCAAAATATTTACTTTCTTCTTTTAAAAATTAATCATTTTATTCATTTACATTTCAGACGATATCCCCCTTCCTGTTTACCCCTCATCAACCTCCCCCATCTCTTTCCTCCCCTTTGCCTCTATGAGGCTGCTCTTCCAACCACTCACCCCTCCCACCTCACCACTGGGGCATCGAGCCTCCACAGGACCAAGGACCGATCCCCTCCCACTGATGTCAGATAAGGCCATCCTCTGCTACATATGTATTTGGAGCCATGGATCCCTCCATGTGTACTCTTTGGTTGATGGTTTAGTCCCTGGGAGCTCTGGGTGGTCCGGTTATTTGATGTTGTTCTTCCTGTGAGGCTGCAATCCCCTTCAGCTCCTTCAGTCCTTCCCCTAGCTCTTCCATTGGGGTCCCCAGGCTCAGTCTGAAATGTAGAGTTATCTCTCTAGTCCCTTAATTTACTGACTTTTAAGTAGATATTGTAAATCTCCCCTGCTTTGGAAAAATGACCCTTTGAAAACAGCTAACTATGTAACCTAGGAAGAAAAATGTGTAATAAAACTCTTCAATGATTCTTATCCTTTAGCTAAACTTTTAAGGTATTGCATGGTTTAATATAATAAATGTAAGAGTGCCTCCGCTGCTGCAGTGCATGCTTTCCTGCATGAGGACCTGAGGCTGGATTAAAAGCCATGCACATCTATCACTTCACAGTGTATGGGACAGGATTGGGATAGCCTTGGAACTCATCAGAGAGGCCCATCTTCAGCTGCAGTTCCTGTCTCAAAGGACACGTTCAAGAGGTGTTGAAGACTGGATGCCAAGCCCTAGTCTCCTTATACATATGTGTGTGTGTGTGTGTGTGATCATCCAAATATGTGCTTATACTTCTGCAACATATATATATGTGTGCCTACAATTTGTACAAACACACACACATACACTACACACACACACACACACACACACACACGCAAACACATACACACATGTACACATGTACATACACACACAAAGTGAAAGAGAAAATATGAGAAAGGTGGAGGAAACTGGAATTTGCTTGGGAATTAGGCGTGCCACACAAAGCCAGCTCCCGAACCTTTCTTTCTAGGCTTAGCTGTTTCAAGTGACATTCTCTAGTGTTCATAGGAATCATGCAATCCACCAGTAAGAAGAAAGGGAGTTTATGAGTTTTAAGACAAATATCTAAGGGAACACATGGTATCTTCTTTTAGTTTGGTGACAAAGACTAGAATTTGTTAATGATATTAGTGAAGCAAGTTTTGTGTTTTTGCATCAAGGCTCACGGAAGAAATATGGGAATTTTATATCAGGATCTTAGATATACAGGCATGCAGAGGTGTGTGTGTGTGTGTGTTTACGAGTTTGCACACGTGTACACATGTGTACACGTGTGCTTTAGCATGGGATAGTGACAGAGATGTTGTTATTCAAGACTTGTTTGACCATGTGCAGTGTCCTTCAGTATATTCAACTCTCCTCTTTTATAAATGGTGCTATTTAAAAATAGAACTGTTCCCAAGCCATTCACATGCAGAGAACTGGACATACACTACAATTTGAAAGACACTGATTTGTGCGACTCACTGAGAAGTTTAACGTGCATCCCTACACTCTGTCCTTCCTGCTACACTTGTGTTCTCACAAAGACTTTATCACAGGGCACGCTTTTGCACTGGGCACATCTTTAAACCACTGACTCTGACTTCCCTGGACATGAAAGGCAGCACATTTTATGAGTGAATCTGCAAATGTATTTGCTATCATTATGGATTGAAATCATCTGTAACTGTTCCCCTTTCGTGAACTAGAGGGCAAATCCAGATAAACTGTTTTAAAAAGAGTATTGAAAATTCCCCTTCACTCATTTTTATCTAATGTCCAAGTAAATCAAAGACTATTTGCTGGGCATTACCACAACACACTTAAGACTTATAAATATTCTTTGAAAAAAAACAGAAGAAAACAGTTCAAATATTGATTATTAAAAATGACTGCATACATATTTCACCTTGTAGATGGAGTTTAGTGTGCTTCCACTGCTGGCATACAGATTTTTTCCTGTTTATTGGCCAACCCTGCTGTGCCAATAAAATAAGTAACCTCTCAATTTACACTAAAATTCATCTCTTCTCTCAGAGAAAATAATGCTTCCTCTCTTTTATTAGATTAACTTATTTATAAAAGGGATGCTAAATCATGTAAACTCCACGGCCTAAAGGTTTTAACCCATTCTTTATAGACATAAATTACTACTGGAAGCAATCATCTGTATTTGTACACTAGGTTTAGTTGTCTGACAACACAAATGCTTAGGACTGGGAGGGCAATCCCGCTCTCTGGGCACTATTTTGGATTTCTCCTGCCTGCAAGTCTTTTGTAGATATGAGTCACTGAGCTTCTCCTAAAAGCTTACCTTTCCCGGTGGGACATTACTGGTGACATAACCTATATCTTCCACTTCAGTGATGAATTCCAAAGTTCACTGGTAGATGGTGGTTTTCAAAACGCACAATGTGATGGGAGATCGTGAATGTTCACATCAACAGAGTTAGGCTGTAAAGGTTGGAGATGGTGTCACTAACCAATCCCATTGCTCATCCTGGCAAGATAAGACTTTTAATGTCTCAACTGATCCTCCCTCAGCTGCCAGTCTTGAGGTTTGTTGTAATTTTCCTTTGATAACCTGGTTGAATGTTTCCACAAGGATTGCGGAAGCACACTGTATTTTGATAGCTAAATGGTGAAACTGCTTTAAGACACAGCAGATATTTGGAACAAAAATCAGCTACAGAACCTCTTCTGTGAGAGGCCATGGAAGGCGTGGCCTGTCTTCTGTGAGAGGCCGCAGAAGGCTTGTTTTAGTGTGCTTCGGTAGTCGTGGCATCAAGGGAGAACACCTCCCCCCCCACTCTTATTACACTTTCCATTGCTTTTCCCCAGAGAGAAATTAAAGATTTCATCCTTAAGATTTGTTAGATATTTATATCACACTTCCTCTAATATACCCAAATACCACAAAACTTGCCAGTGTCCCAGGAGCCATCATGTGTCTTTTTGCTTTTAAGCATATGACTTAAAATTACTGGAAACTCATCACTCACTAGGGACTGAAAACTATCATCTTGTAAACCACATCTGTAACATGCAATGACCTTTAAACATATTTTTGTTTATTCTCGGGCAATCTAACACATGAAAGAGATGCCTTATGATCATATTCATGCACTATTTATCTCCTTCAACTCTCAACCTTGGTCAGAGAAGATTTGTTTTTATTTTATTTTGTTTAATTTAATTTAATTTAATTTTATATTTTAACGTTTTACAGTGGTTAAGTACAGTGACCCATGTGGTAAAGGTGATTAGAATAAATGACTCAGAGTGCTCAGACCCAAATGGGACTTCTACTCCACCCTCAAGAAGGCTGGGGAACACCTAGAAATAAAGGAACCTAAGAGCTGGAAAAGTGGGAATGGATGCTCTGAAATGTGATGTCTTTTGGAGAACATCGCCCATCTACTTAGTGGTGGCAACGTTACTGACAGTGACATTGCTATAGACCAGTGACTTAAAGAGGAAATGAGTTTGCTTATTACCCCAGAACGTCTTGGACACGGACAGCTTTTGACACAGTGTTTACTCACCTGTCACTGTGTCACAGAATGGAACATTTTCATTTAAATTGTCATTTCAAACTTTCTTCTTACATGTTTTATAACTCATTTCCAGCTTGTCTGCAAAGTTTCTGCCCCCACTCCTCACTCCTTGATGTCTGACCCTCACTTAAACTTTCTTGGATTTTAAGTCAGAGACGATGCAGGAAAAGCAATGCAAAAATGAGAAGGGAGAGTTTTCCTGCTGAAATCAGAGGACTGATGTTGATAAATTATGTAATTTTCAAGGCTTAAGTAAAAGCTTCCTTTTGCTCAAATAAACAAAAACAATGAGACAAAAAATTTAGGAAAATCCGACCCACCAAATTGGGCCCCATCACCACTAGCTTACCTTAGATTCAGAGGATTTCCACATTGCTGGGGTCTGCATTGTGGATTGGTGTTTCTAAGCTCTTTGCCATCTGGTTAATATGTGAGCCTTAAATACCTTTAAACCTTCCGTGATTGATTTTTAGTTTTAAAAATATTGCATCCGACAGAAATTTCTTTCAATGGCCTCTGATCTGAAAAAGGCTGGGTGTACACCACATTAAAAAATGATCCTTTTGTGTCTTACATGTATTCTGGATATAAGGTGATAAAAGCCTTTTAAACATATATTAAAAAATTTTAAAGAGGAACCCTTTGCGTGTTAACAGGAACTCTTATTTCTTTAGTTTAACTTCAATATTTTTAAGATTATGCAACAGAAACAGCAAAACTTTGTTTAATGTACATTCAATGTAAAATACAATGTTCTTAGCAAGTACAAATTACTCATTGTCTTAGTCAGGGTTTCTATTCCTACACAAACATCATGACCAAGAAGCAAGTTGGGGAGGAAAGGGTTTATTGAACTTACACTTCCATGTTGCAGTTCATCACTAAAGGAAGTCAGGACTGGAACTCAAGCAGGTCAGGAAGCAGGAGCTAATGCAGAGGCCATAGAGGGATGTTTCTTACTGGCTTGCTTCCCCTGGCTTGCTCAGCCTGCTCTCTTATAGAACCCAAGAGCACCAGTCCAAAGGTGGAACCACCCACAAGAGGCCCTCACCACTTGATCACTAATTGAGAAAATGCCCCACAGCTGGATCTCACCGAGGCACTTCCCCAACTGAAGCTCCTTTCTCTGTGATAACTCCAGCCTGTGTCAAGTTGACACACCAAACTAGCCAGTACAATTGACCCCTTATCAACTTGACACACAAACACATCACTATTAAGTCTCAACCCTTACTTTCTTATTCATCCCCAAGATCTAAATTACTTTAAAAGTCCCACAGTCTTTACATATTAAAAGTTCAATCACCTTAAAATGTCCAATATCTTTAAAATTCAAAGTCTTTTAAAAGTTCAAAGTCTTTTAACTGTGGGCTCCACTAAAATACTTTCTTCCTTCAAGAGAGAAACATATCAGAGCACAGTCACAACCAAAAGCAAAACTCAAACTCCAAACGTCCAATGTCTGGAATCCAACTCACGATCTTCTGGGCTCCTCCAAGGGCTAGGGTCCCTTCTCAAGCTCTGCCCTTTGTAGCACACAGCTTGTCTTCTAGGCTCCAGCTGCCTGTACTCCACTGCTGCTGCTGTTCTTGGTGGTCATCACATGGTACTGGCATCTCCAAAACGCTGCTAGCTTCCATTGTAATTAGGCTTCACCAATAGCCTCTCATAGGCTCTCTTCATGGTGATAAGCCTCTGCTCCTATGCATGACCCCTTCAAGTCCTGGGCCATTAATTGCAACTGAGGCTGCACCTTCACCAATGGCCTTCCGTGGCCTCTCACTGTGCCAAGAGCCTCAGCTGCTCTTCATGCCCCCTTCACGCCTTCAAAACCAGTACCATCTGGGTGACTCTTACACAGTTCCAAGTCCAGCCACAGCACAAAATACAACTGTGTCTATCTCTGGAACACACTCTGTGCTCTCAGAAAACACTTCCAAGAAGATTTCATCTCAGTGATGCTGGTCTCTTCTTAATCACCACTAATTTTTTAGCTCCAGGTAACCAGCATCAATAGTCCCTGTAACACAAAGGTTTGCTTTAGTGGTTCTGGTATCTTGTTACTCACAGCTGATTCTTCAGCCCCAGCTAACCAAAACCACAGAATCTTCACAATCAAAACATGGCCACTGTAAGAGTCTTTAATCTTCCCACTGAAATTTCACAAGCCAGGCCTCCATCTTTTGCTCTGTTCTTAACATTGTCTTCCAAGCTCCTATAGAACTTTCCACCAAGCTCTTAATATTCTAATGACTTTTCTAGCTCAAAGTTCCAAAGTCCTTCTACAGTCCTCCTCAAAACATGGTCAGGTTGTCACAGGAATACCCCACTTCTGGTACCAATTTGTCTTAGGGTTTCTATTCCTACATAAACATCATGACCAAGAAGCAAGTTGGGGAGGAAGGGGTTTATTACACTTACACTTAACACATTGCAGTTTATCACTAAAGGAAGTCAGGACTGGAACTCAAGAAGGTCAGGAAGCAGGAGATGATGCAGAGGCCATGGAGGGATGTTTCTTACTGGCTTGCTTCCCCTGGCTTGCTCAGCCTGCTCTCTTATAAAACCCAAGAGCATCAGCCCAAAGGTGGAACCACCCACAAGGGGCCCTCACCACTTGATCACTAATTGAGAAAATGCCCCACAGCTGGATCTCATGGAGGCACTTCCCCCAACTGAAGCTCCTTTCTCTGTGATAACTCCAGCCTGTGTCAAGCTGACACACAAAACTAGCCAGTACACTTACTATAGCTATAATATTTTATATTAGAATTTTAGACACAGTCCTTGTCTTTGCTTTTTAACCTTATAATACATTTTATTTTTCTAGAATCCAGTAACTGCAATTTTCCTCTGTGAATCCATTCTTAAAGACAGGCACGTTTACACTATGATCTTGACCCCAGAGTCTACAGACCTCCACATGGCCTTACACATAGCCTCTAACTACAGAACATCCATGAACTTCCATTTTAACACCTATATCATGACAGTAATTATATTCCGATTTTTATAATGCTATGTGAACAATAGCAGAATTTGCATATAACAGCATTGTTTATTATTGCTTTGCTGTTCTTAAATAACTCTTCAAAGGCATCTATTAGTAAGCCCTAAAGAATTAAATACAATGTCTGGTATATGTCCACAGTGATGGAGAATGCTCTTGGGAGGCAGCGACGAGATGACAACTGTTAACAAATGGTAGGCCCTTTCCTCAGTGAAGAGAAAATTGCTTCTTGTGTGTTAAAATGGACTCACTGTCGATGTCGGAAACTGTGAACAGGAGAACCTTTCTGCAGTATGTGTGTCCAATCCCCTGAGAAGGAATTCATTTTCACCCTCATAGAAATATGCAAAGGTCTTTTTGATGGGAACAGTGAAAGCTTGCCACTAGGGAGGAGAGAAAGTCAGCTTATGGAAATCCAATTTCTAATTAATAGGTATGAGGTCAGAAGAAGTTATGGTAGCTTTAATTATAGCAGAGGTTTTGAAAAATGATCGGTTTCTAAATAAATCAAAATAACTGAAGAGAGTAATTTTTCTAGCGTGAAGTACCTACGTGTTTGATAATGCCTATTAGTAATGAGCTTCTCAACTTCTCTAAGATTTTCTACAAATGGCATTAATGGTATCGTTTTTTTATATGCTTGCAGGTGAATGTATTACCTCATTTATATGTTTATATATAAACAATGGTGTCTAGAAATATTACCGTGTTTGTAACTTAAATGTTATGTGTTAGTAAATCTGCTGGCAATATATTCATGGAAATGTGACCCTGGGGCCAGTCACAAGGACAGTCCCAAATGCAGACTTTCAGTCACAGCCACAGAACTATTGAGTCAGGTACTGCCTTTTACATAGATTTCCAGGGAATACAGTGCACACCAAGTTTAGAAGGTGTTAGATTAGATCAAAGTTTTGTTTCTGCTTTAGTGAATCCTTGGGTCTCTAAGTTTGCAATGTTTGGCTAATTTTCTTTGCACATAGAACCAAAGGATCAGGATGACCACAGTTAGCTGAGCTTGTCCCCTGAGATAACTCTAGAGAAAAAACTGAGTGAAGACATATGTGAAAAAAAATTTAGATTGCTTCCATAGATCCCAAGCAATGACAAAAATAATTTTAAATACATGAAGAGCTGTCCACTCAATGAGGAAATAAGCTGGCTTCCTATAGGACCAGAGTCAGTGTGACACATGACATTGATAAGGAAAGAAAATTGTTAAGGACAGCCAGTTGAACATATAGAAATGTTCAGCATTTCCTTGTAAACTTTACCCAATTCTTTCTCTTCCACAAACCAGCCTACCCAATTACCTCTCGGGGCCATTTTGGAAGCTTTTTCGAAAAAAAATTTTTTTGAACTGACTTTGCTTAGGGAAATGAATGCTGCCCACTCTGAGTAACAAATTCTTGTCGCTAGTTGGGTCTCTATGACAAGAGAAACAGAATTGTCTGACCGGTATAGGCAGAGCTTGTGGTTAACCATAAGAATCACGATCTCCACATCCCATGTGGATTTAAGAGGCCAATTATATGTTTAACCAAACCAGTGCAAGGAGGTGTTCTGCATTCTTTGGATTTAAAAATACAGTCCTTGAGCCCTCTGCTGGCTGATAACCCATCTGGCACTGATTTTTATCAATTACTTTTTCCTCAGAAATGACAGAAAGACTGCACTGCCCTGGGAATGAGGTTCCTACATGCATAAGGAAGAGAGGTGCTGAGCACAGTCAGGGTGAGTCGATTGAGATGACCCCAGAGCCATCATTTGTTATGATTTTAAAAACTCACTTTGTATTATCTTTGTGATAGTGACCGACGTAATGGCTGTCCTATGAGCAATGGCAGATAACTTTATTTTTAAATTAAAAATTATCAGCTTGTTTTCAGTAACTATGCTGAAGCCTCATGACAATGGCTCTGAACAGTTTAATGAACTACTCTTAACTCCATATGCTGAAAACGAAAGACAATTCAAGGAATACACACAACCCTCTCACGAGATTTTTGGTGTTTCTGGGTAGTGTGTATGTGTGTGTGTGTGTATGTGTGTGTGTGTGTGCATGTGCGTGTGTGTATATATGTGTGTGTGTGCATGTGTGTGTGTGTCTGTGTCTATGTCTGTGTGTGTGTGTGTGCACATGAGAGTGAGTTGTGTTGTTCATTTTTGAGACAATTTTGAGTCAGAGTCTCATGTAGCCCAGGGTGACTCATGTAGTTAATAAGAGAGACATTGGATTTCCTGATCCTCCTATCTCTGCCCTAGGGCGCTGGGTTGTGGGTGCATACAATGTTGCCAGATTGCTTGGTATGCATAGTGATACTGTGTTTCCATATTGAATCACAAATGGAGATGTAATGACTATTATCAGGATGAGGAATAACAGTGTAGGGTACAGCAGGTGCGAACGCCATGAGATGCACTAGTCCACAGTTCCATCATTTCTAGGCTGGGGCATTTCCAGTACTCCTCTGAACAGAATTCTGGTTATACCTCCCAGAATCAGTGGATATCTGTCACCCATGCAGCCCAGGAATCTGGTCTGATTTACTTTGCACTTAACTGGGTCTTACTTCTTCTTGAACTTCCTGCTAGTAAGTTGCATTTGGTTTCTTTGTTTCTGAAATGCTTATCCAGTTGTGTTTATAAGCAGGTGATTCCTTTCCATTGATAATAAGTATTTCACAATGTATCAGTTCCTAAATGGTGGGCAGCAAACTTTTTAGTTTTTTTTTTTATTATTTCTAGGAGTAAATCTTAAGTGAAATTTTAATTTATCTTTTGTCAGTGCCAATAAGTGGAATTCTCTGCTTCTTGGGGGTATCTGTAGCATTATAAAAGTTCTTAAAACTGCCTTTGCTTTTAAATAATAATCAAATAATATATCCTCAAGCAGAGTTTAAGAGGGGCCATTACTGTATATTCTTGTCAATATTTGTTTTTTTTTTTTTACTTTTTTTCTTTATTGATTTTTTTATTTACATTTCAAATGATTTCCCCTTTTCTGGGTCCCCACTTGCACAAGTCCCATAAGCCCTCTTCCCTCCCCCTGTTCCTCCATCTACCCCTTCCCACTTCCCTGTTCTGGAATTCCCCTATACTGTTGCACTGAGTCTTTCCAGAACCAGGGGCCCCTCCTCCATTCTTTTTGGACATCATTTAATATGTGGATTATGTCTTGGGTATTCAAAGTTTCTAGGCTAATATCCACTTATCAGTCAGTGCATACCATGATTGATCTATTGAGACTGGGTTACCTCACTTAGTATGATGTTCTCCAGCTCTATCCATTTGTCTAAGAATTTCATGAATTCGTTGTTTCTAATGGCTGAATAGTACTCCGTTGTGTAAATATACCACATTTTTTGTATCCATTCCTCTGTTGAAGGACACCTGGGTTCTTTCCAGCTTCTGGCTACTACAAATAGGGCTGCTATGAACATAGTGGAGCATGTGTCCTTATGGCATGCTGAAGAATCCTCTGGGTATATGCCCAGGAGTGGTATAGCAGGGTCCTTGGGAAGAGTGTCATGCCCAGTTTTCTGAGGAACAGCCAGACTGATTTCCAAAGTGGTTACACCATCCTGCAATCCCACCAGCAGTGGAGGAGTGTTCCTCTTTCTCCACATCCTCGCCAACACATGCTGTCTCCTGAGTTTTTGACCTTAGCCATTCTGACTGGAGTGAGGTGAAATCTCAGGGTTGTTTTGATTTGCATTTCCCTAATGATTAATGATGTTGAACATTTCTTAAGGTGTTTCTCAGCCCTCCAAAGTTCTTCATGTGAAAATTCTTTGTTTAGCTCGATACCCCACTTTTTAATGGGGTTATTTGGTTCTCTGGGTTCCACCTTCTTGAGTTCTTTGCATATATTAGATATTAGCCCTCTGTTAGATTTAGGGTTGGTGAAGATCCTTTCCCAATCTGTTGGTTGACGTTTTGTCCTTTTGACAGTGTCCTTTGCCTTACAGAATCTTTGTAGTTTTATGTGGTCCCATTTGCCAATTCTTGATCTTAGAGCGTAAGCTATTGGTGTTCTATTCAGGAACTTTTCCCCTGTGCCCATGTCCTCAAGTGTCTTCCCCAGCTTCTTTTCTATTAGTTTCAGTGTGTCAGGTTTTATGTGGAGGTCCTTGATCCATTTGGAGTTGAGTTTGGTACAAGGAGATAAGAATGGATCAATTAGCATTCTTTTGCATTCATCCAATTGAACCAGCACCATTTGTTGAAAAGACTATCTTTTTTCCACTGGATGCTTTCAGCTCCTTTGTCGAAGATCAAGTGACCATAAGTGTGTTGGTTCATTTCTGGGTCTTCAATCCTATTCCATTGATCCGCTTGTCTGACATAGTACCAATACCATGCAGTTTTTGTCACTATTGCCCCGTAGTAAAGTTTGAGGTCTGGGATACTGAATCTCCCTGAAGTTCTTTTACTGTTGAGAATAGTTTTAGCTATCCTGGGTGTATTGTTATTCCAGATGAATTTGAGAATTGCTCTTTCTAGCTCTATGAAGAACTGGGTTGGGATTTTTATGGGGATAGCATTGAATCTGTAGATTGCCTTTGGCAAGATGACCATTTTAACTATATTAATCCTGCCAATCCACGAGCATGGAAGATTTTTCCATTTTCTGAGATCTTCTTCGATTTCCTTCTTCAGAGATCTGAAGTTCTTGTCATATAGGTCTTTCACTTGTTTGGTTAGAGTCACCCCAAGATACTTGATGCTGTTTGTGGCTATTGTGAAAGGTGTCATTTCCCTAATTTCTTTCTCAGTCTGCTTATCCTTTGAGTATATAAAGGCTACTGATTTTCTTGTGTTGATTTTGTAGCCAGCCACTTTGCTGAAGTTGTTTATCAGCTGTAGGAGTTCTCTAGTAGAGTTTTTTGGGTCACTTAAGTATACGATCATATCATCTGCAAATAGTGATAGTTTGACTTCTTCCTTTCCAATTTGTATCCCTTTGACTTCCTTATGTTGTCTAATTGCTCTAGCTATGACTTCAACAACTATATTGAAAAGATATGGAGAGAGGGGACAGCGTTGTCTAGTCTCTAGTCCCTGATTTTAGTGGGATTACTTCAAGTTTCTCTCTGTTTAGTTTGATGTTGGCTACCAGTTTGCTGTATATTGCTTTTACTATGTTTAGATATGGGCCTTGAATTCCTGTCCTTTCCAAGACTTTTAGCATGAAAGGGTGCTGAATTTTGTCAAGTGCTTTTTCAGCATCTAATGAAATGATCATGTGGTTTTTTTTCTTTGAGTTTGTTTATGTAGTGGATAGGATTTATGGATTTCCTTATATTGAACCAACCCTGCATCCCTGGGATGAAGCCTACTTGATCATGGTGGATGATTGTTTTGATGTGTTCTTGGATTGGGTAGGCAAGAATTTTATTGAATAATTTTACATCAATATTCATAAGGGAAATTGGCCTGAAATTCTCTTTCTTAGTTGGATCTTTGTGTGGTTTTGGTATCAGCATAATAGTGGCTTTGTAGAAGGAGTTGAGTAGTGTTCCTTCTGTTTCTATTTGGTGGAATAGTTTGAAGAGTATTGGTGTTAATTAAGTCTTCTTTGAAGGTCTGATAGAATTCTGCACTGAGATCATCTGGTCCTGTGATTTTTTTTGGTAAGAAGGCTATCTATAACCCCTTCTATTTCTTTAGGGGTTATGGGTCTGTTTAGATGGTCTATTTGATCCTGGTTTAATTTTGGCAATTGGTATCTGTCTAAGAAAATGTCCATTTCCTCCAGATTCTCCAGTTGTGTTGAGTACAGATTTTTGTAGTAGGATCTGATGATTTTTTTTAATTTCCTCGGTTTCTGTTGTACAATCTCCCTTTTCATCTCTAATTTTGTTAATTTGGATACTTTCTCTGTGCCCTTTGATTAGTCTGGCTAAGGGTTTATCTATCTTGGTGATTTTTTCAAAGAACCAGCTTTTGGTTTTGTTGATTCTTTGTATGGTTCTCTTGGTTTCTACTTGATTGATTTCAGCCCTGGGTTTGATGATTTCCTGTCTTCTTCTCCTCCTGGGTGAATTAGCTTCTTTTTTCCCAGGGCTTTCAGTTGTTCGTTAATCTTCTAGTGTGTGCTCTCTTGAATTTCTTTTTGGAAGCACTCAAAGCTATGAGTTTTCCTCTTAGCACTGCTTTCATTGTGTTCCATAGATTTGTGTATGTTGTGTCCTCATTTTTGTTAAATTCTAAGAAATCTTTGATTCTTTCATTATTTCTTCCTTGACCAGGGTATCATTGAGTAGAGTATTGTTCAGTTTCTATGTGTATGTGGGCTTTCTGTTGTTTTTATTGTTATTAAAGACCACTTTTACTCTATAGTGATCTGATAGGAGGCATGAGATTATTTCAATCTTCTTATATTTGTTGAGGTCTGTCTTATGGCCTACTATATGATCGATTTTGGATAAGATACCATGAGGTGCTGAGAACAAGGTATATTCTTTTGCTTTGGGGTGAAAAGTTCTCTATATATATCTGTTAAATCCAATTGGTCCAAAGCTTCAATTAATTTCACTGTCTTCCTGTTTAGTTTCTGTTTTCCTGATCAATCCATTGGTGAGAGTGGAGTGTTGAAGTCACCCACAATTATTGTGTTACGTGCAATGTGTGCTTTGAGCTTTAGTAAAGTTTCTTTTATGAATGAGGGTGCCCTTGTATTTGGAGCATAGATGTTCAGGATTGAGAGTTCTTCTTGTTGGATTTTTCCTTTGACCAGCAAGAAGTGACCTTCCATGTCTCTTTTGATGACATTAGGTTTGAAAGTCAATTTTATCTGATATTAGAATGGCAACTCTGGCTTGTTTCCTGGGACCATTTGCTTATAGAATTGTCTTCCAGCCTTTTACTCTAAGGTAGGTTTTGTCTTTGACACTGAGGTGTGTTTCCTGTATGTAGCAAAATGTAGGGTCCTGTTTACATAACCAATCTGTTAGTCTATGTCTTTTTATTGGGGAATTGAGTCCATTGATGTTAAGACATATTAAGGAGTAGTGGTTATTGTTTCCTATCATTTTTTAATTTTAATTTTATATGTGTGTGGTTATCTTCTTTTGTGTTTGATGAAAGAAGCTTAATATCCTGCTTTTACCAGGGTATAGTTTCTCTCGTTGTAAGGGTGTTTTCCCCCTATTATCCTTTGTAGGGCTGGGTTTGTGGAAAGATATTGTGTAAATTTGGTTTTGTCATGGAATATCTTGTTTTCTCCATCTATAGTGATTGAGAGTTTCGCTGGGTATAGTAATCTCGGCTGGCATTTGTGTTCTCTTAGAGTCTGCATGAGCTCTGCCCAGGATCTTCAAGGTTTCATGGTCTCTGGTGAGAAATCTGGTGTAATTCTGATAGGTCTTCCTTAAATGTTACTTGCCCTTTTTCTCTTACTGCCCTAAGTATTCTTTCTTTGTTTAGTACATTTGGGGTTTTGATTATTATGTGATGGGAGGTATTTCTGTTCTGGTCCAGTCTGTTTGGAGTTCTGTAGGCTTCTTATATATTCATGGGCATCTCTCTCTTTAGGTTAGGGAAGTTTTCTTCCATAATTTTGTTGAAGATATTTGCTGGCCCTTTAAGTTGTAAATCTTCACTCTCATCAATGCCTATAATCCTTAGATTTGACTTTCTTATTGTATCCTGGATTTCCTGGATATTTTGGGTTACAAGCTTTTTGCATTTTGCATTTTCTTTAACTGTTGAGTCCATGGTTTCTATGGTATCTTCAGCATCTGAGATTCTTTCTTCTATCTCTTGTATTCTGTTGTTGATATTTGCGTCTATGGTCCCTGATTTCTTTCCAAGGTTTTCTATCTCCAAAGTTGTCTCACTTTGTGCTTTCTTAGTTGTTTGTACTTCTGTTTTTAGATCCTGGAAGATTTTGCTCAGTTCCGTCATTTGCTTGTTTGTGTTTTCCTCTAATTCTTTAAGAGATTTTTGTGTTTCCTCTTTCATGACTTCTGCCTGTTGATCAAACTTCTCCTGTATTTTTTTAAGTGATTTTTGCATTTCCTCCTTATTGGCTACTAACTTCTAACCCATATTCTTCTGAATTTCTTTAAGTGATTTCTGTGTTTCCCTTGTAAGGGCTTCTAGCTTTTGCTCATTTTTCTCCTGAATTTTGTAAAGAGATTTATTTATGTCCTTCATGTGTTCCTCTATCAGCATCCTTACCAGTGCTTTTTAAATCCAACTCTTGTTTTTCTGGTGTGTTGGGGTATCCAGGACTTGCTATTGTTGGAGTATTGGGTTCAGATGCTGCCATAATGCCTTGGTTTCTGTTAGTAATGTTCCTACGTTTGCCTTTAGCCATCTAGTTCTCCCTGGTGTTAGATGGTCGTATTGTCACTGGCTGGTGATTCAACCTACTGTGGATCTTTAAGGTTATTTCTGCAACACTGGATGACTGGGTTTCCTCTGGCACAGATTACTGATATGCTGTCTTCCTCTTTTCTGCCTTTGGAGCCCAGCTCGGTCTTGCCTCAAGCAATGTTATACTTAGGTTGTCAAGGTCAACCAGGTGTTCTCTGACTGCTCTGTTATGGAGCAAACATGGTCTGGTGGGGGTTACTCCCTCTGTTGATTCTCGCATAGGACACAGGTCCCGCGATGGACTGGCTTGCAGATGAACCGCCTATGTGCTCAGTTCCTGAGTGCAGGCAGACCCCTGGTGGTTTGCACCACCAGAGATCTAAAGCTCAGGGTGATCCGTATCTAGTGATGCTTTTCTGTCCTGGCAGGCAGCGAATATGGCTACAGGGAATCTCTTCCTCTGCTGCTCTCCAGGCAGGACACAGGTCCCACGCCCAGTGGGCTGGCAGACAAACCACCTATGTGCTCAGTACTTTGGTGTAGGCATACCCCTGGTGGTTTGCACCACTGGAGATCTAAAGCTCAGGGTGATACAATACCTTGTGACCCTTTGCTGTCCCTGCAGGCAGTGAATATGGCCGCAGGCGCTTCTCTCTTTCTGCTGCTCTCTGGGCAGGACACAGGCCCTGCGCCTGGCGGGCTGGCAGACAAACCACCTATGTGCTCAGTTCTTTGATGCAGGCAGACCCCTGGCGGTTTGCACCACCAGAGTTCTAAAGCTCAGGGTGATACATTACCTTGTGACACTTTTCAGTCCCGGCAGGCAGCAACTATCAATATTTGGTATTTTTAGGTCTTTTGATTTTAGGTCCCATATAGGGTGAGAAGTGGAATCTTAGTGTAAGTTTAATTATTAACTGGAAATGTTGAACATATATTTTGTGTTCATATAAATATGTCTTTTTTAGTTCATTATCTCTTCAAATAGTTGTATGTATGTGTATATGCATACATGTGTATTTAAATATATCATGATTGTAAACTAATGGAATCACTTGTTATCATTTCTTTGCGGAGGTATATTTTAAAAATCACCGAAATACACATGGCTCTGAAACTATTCTTCTATATCAATTGAACTTCTTCTAAAATTTTGTTATTCAACTGCTTATAATAAATTATTTCTAAAAGTTAATCTCCATATTTTTAATCTGATAATCTTTATTGATTACATATTTCCCATGTACAGATGGATGCATTTGCTAGCTGCAATAAACTATGCTATTTCTGTCTTCAGAATAATTATTATTTTACTTCTTCTGTAAACAAATTTTCTCTTTATCTGTTCACGTTTATCCATAATGAGCATGTATTTCCTTTTACTACCTGGCGGTTTCTTGTTCCTTTCTGTTTTACTCACGGCATTGCTAACTCCTTATTGCCTTTCGTCTTGCCTACTTCTCACTGTTTCTCACTGCTGCTTCTCTGTATTTTTTGCTTTCTTTCTTTCTTTAAATGTGACACAATTCTCTCGATTTCCTCTTGTTTTGCTAAGTCATTGATCAACAGCTAGGAGTTTCTCTTGAAGTCCAGTTTTAAAACAGCCTATTACATTTTCATATTGTATTCTTTTATTACTAATTCATTACAACTACTTTTGATATTATGGCATGATTTCGTATTTGAGCAGCAAGCTTTTGGAGAATAGTTTAATTTTCTAATAGGTGGAGTTTAAGTAATAATTTTGATCTTGACTTCTCAGTTCTTTTTAATCAGAAAAAAATCTTGATGACTTCAGTATTTAGTATTTTGAAACTTTTTTTTTTGTTTCTTGGTAATGTTCCGTCTGTACCTATAGTTTTAATTTTTTATTTAATGTTTTATTATTTTGAGAATTTCATTAATGAGTACTATTTTGATACTATTTTGATACTATTTTGATAAGTACTACATTTTTATTCTTTCCATCACTCCCTCTTGGTCTGCAACTTCCCTTGTGTCCCTCCACTTGGCTTTAAGTTTACGACATATTATTATATAATTAGCATTGATTTACACACACACACACACACACACACACACACACAGAGAGAGAGAGAGAGAGAGAGAGAGAGAACCCAACTGAGTACATTTAGTGTTGCTCATGTGGACATGTGTTTAGGGCTGACCACTTGGGATTGGATATCCTATCAGAGGGCTCATCCTTGGAGAAAAGCAATTTTCCATCTCTCTCAGGAGCCATTGATTGTCCATAGTACTTCATCTAGGGTGGAGCCTTGTAATACTATCCCCTCCATGTTGGCAAGCTAACTGCTTTGGTCAATGAGCAGGTTTTGTTTAGGCAACCACATTTTAAAGGTTTCCTAGATGTAATTTTCCTGTCTGTGCTCAAGGACACTCTCTCAGTAGGCTTTCTGGTTTTTCTAGTTCTTACTGTCTTTCCCCTCCTCCATGATGTTCTCTGAGCTTCAGGGGAAGGGCTGTACTGTATCTGTACTGATTTGAGCTGGGAACCCCACAGCCACTTGATCTCTGTAGTTTGACGAGTCATGAGTCTCTGTCATTACCCCTGTCCGCATAATGCTTCTTTGATGAGGGTTGGCAGTTATTCTTACTTCTGAGAGAATACAGTTAGAAATTATTTTGATTTTAGAAAATGGTAATGATTTCCTATACCTATAGTTTTTACTAGAATATTTATAAAAATCCATACATTCAATAGGACTGTTACATTTTTTTCCCTCAAAAAGAAAAGCATTTTTTATTAATTAGGGCGATTTTGGCTAAATTACACTGTTAAAATTTTTCTGCTTCATCCTACTACCTTTCTTTTTTTATTTTTTTATTTATTTTTTTATTTTTTTATTCAATATATTTTTATTTACATTTCAAATGATTTCCCCTTTTCTAGCCCCCCACTCCCCAAAAGTCCCGTAAGCCCCCTTCTCTCCCCCTGTCCTCCCACCCACCCCTTCCCACTTCCCCATTCTGGTTTTGACGAATACTGCTTCACTGAGTCTTTCTAGAACAAGGGGCCACTCCTCCTTTCTTCTTGTACCTCATTTGATGTGTGGATTATGTTTTGGGTATTCCAGTTTTCTAGGTTAATATCCACTTATTAGTGAGTGCATACCATGATTCAGCTTTTGAGTCTGGGTTACCTCACTTAGTATGATGTTCTCTAGCTCCATCCATTTGCCTAAGAATTTCATGAATTCATTGTTTCTAATGGCTGAATAGTACTCCATTGTGTAGATATACCACATTTTTTGCATCCACTCTTCTGTTGAGGGATACCTGGGTTCTTTCCAGCATCTGGCAATTATAAATAGGGCTGCTATGAACATAGTAGAGCATGTATCCTTATTACATGGTGGGGAATCCTCTGGGTATATGCCCAGGAGTGGTATAGCAGGATCTTCTGGAAGTGACATGCCCAGTTTTCTGAGGAACCGCCAGACTGATTTCCAGAGTGGTTTTACCAATTTGCAACCCCACCAGCAGTGGAAGAGTGTTCCTCTTTCACCACACCCTCTCCAACACCTGCTGTCTCCTGAATTTTTAATCTTAGCCATTCTGACTGGTGTAAGGTGAAATCTCAGGGTTGTTTTGATTTGCATTTCCCTAATGACTAATGAAGTTGAGCACTTTTTAAGATGCTTCTCCGCCATCCGAAGTTCTTCAGGTGAGAATTCTTTGTTTAACTCTGTACCCCTTTTTTAATAGGGTTGTTTGGTTTTCTGGAGTCTAACTTCTTGAGTTCTTTATATATATATGGGATATTAGCCCTCTATCTGATGTAGGATTGGTGAAGATCTTTTCCCAATTTGTTGGTTGCCAATTTGTCCTCTTGATGGTGTCCTTTGCCTTACAGAAACTTTGTCATTTTATGAGGTCCCATTTGTCAATTCTTGATCTTATGAACCCACAGACATATGGCCACTTGATCCTCGACAAAGGGGCTGAAAACATCCAATGGAAGAAAGATAGCCTTTTCAACAAATGGTGCTGGTTCAACTGGAGGTCAGCATGCAGAAGAATGCGAATTGATCCATCCTCGTCTCCTTGTACTAAGCTCAAATCCAAATGGATCAAGGACCACCACATAAAGCCAGACACTCTGAAGCTAATAGAAAAGAAACTGGGGAAGACCCCTGAGGACATTGGTACAGGGAGAAAGTTTCTGAACAGAACACCAATAGCGTATGCTCTAAGATCAAGAATGGACTGTTACATTTTTGTTAGATACTGCATTTGATTGTTTTATCCTTTTTCTATCAATTACTGAGAATGTTGTAAATTCTGTAGCAGTGACTGAATACTAGTCATGATGTTTATTTTATTAGGTAATCCATTTTTACTTGTATCATATTCATGAACAGATGTATTTTTATGACTTGTTATTTTGAATTCTGTTAACACATTTTGTCCTGAATTCTATCCTTCAGGCATGATCAGACCTACACCACCCCCCTTTGGTTGCCATTTCACTTTTTATGTGGTTCTGTCTTGATTTTTACATGTATGTATTTCTATTTAAGGACTCCATGGCACACATCATATGCATCATCTCATCTTTCAGATCATTCTGTAAACTAGTCTTTGAATTATTTAGTCCACTTACATTTAATAGAAATATAGTATAAGATTGGGTTGGATACATTTCCTCTTTTCTCTGTGACAATTACATTCTTCTGCTCATCTCTTCTCTGCAACCTTTGAAGTGTCACATATCTTAGCTTTCCACTTTCTATCTTCTGTCAGCCTCTCAGGTACTTATCTATGCGCTTAGGGCTTGCTGCTGAAACTACAACGTGAGTTCTTAATTCATTTTATTTGATTGTGGATTAATACATCTTCATGTCATATGTAATTTCAGACCACCTTATTTTCATGTTACACCGTATCCCTCATTTACACAACAAACCATGTGAGATGCTGCTATGATAGCTTTAGTCAATGGTGGTTTAGCCCATTCAGGTACTGTCACTCTCAATTTATATCCCCAGAACTGTTTCAAGGATTTTGGCTCTTTGCAGTATATGCTTGCCACTGTCAAATTACTTTGACACTCATTTATATCAACATGCCTTTATTTTTTAAAAAATTCAAATAGTTTGGCCAGGATTATAGGATTTCAGGCTAATAGGTATTGCATTATCCCTTGCTGACAGGGAGAGATACACTCTGACTGTCAAGTGGCTGCGTTACCTGTGTTACAGTGATGCCTGGGATGCCTTAGTTGTTGTTCTAATGGAACTTTCCCTTCACTTATCATTGCTTATCACCTCTTCAACCATTCTACACTTAATAATGATGTGCGTATTGTCTGCCTTCTTCAAGGAAATGCATTCCATTCAGTTGGAAAACATGTGTTCATTTCCTCACTTGTTTCCAAATTCCCCCCTCTGTATGGATTCTGCTCTTGGCCTCAATGTGCTTCCGTGCCATCATCCTACAGGGCAGGCTCTTTTCTTCTTTTCTCCCACCTATTTAGCTATCATGTATCAATAAAACATCTATATATCTCCAGATCATTTATTTGATATCTATATATTAGCTACATATTATCTATCTATATCTCTCCTATCATTTGTTTATCATATATAGACTATCCTAATTTGTTGAACTAACATCTAGTCATCTATCTGCTATCTATCACATAACATTTTTCTACTATTCACTATCAATCATACATTTATTATATATATATAATAAATTATATATATATATATATATATATATATATATATATATATATATATATATATATATAAATCACCTAGCATCATAAGCTATCTGTATCTCTATTACCTATGTATACATAACCTATTTACCATTCTACTGTCTGTCATCTATTGTCTGTCTGTCCATCCACTATTCATTCATCCATCCATCCATCCATGAATCCATGCATCAATGCATCCATCCATTTATCCACCCATCCACTCATCCATTTATCCATTCATCCATTCACCCAGACATCCATCCATTCATACATACATCTAACTACCTACCTAACTTCCTATTTATCTATCATTGATTAGTCACAATCATTTAACTTGCTTCATTTCAGATAGTATCTGTTAATTTCACTCCAAATTACTGACTCCTTTGCACGGTATTCCTTACAGTGCAACTAGTGACCTAAGTTTGTTTGTTTGTTTGTTTATTTATTTATTTATTTATTATTTTTGTTTGCTTGTTTTTGAGACAGGGTTTCTCTGTATAGCCCTAGCTGTCCTGGAACTCACTCTCTAGACCAGGCTGACCTCGAACTCAGAAATCTGCCTGCCTCTGCCTCCCAGAGTGCTGGGATTACAGGCGTGTGCCACCACCGCCCGGTTTATTTATTATTTTTATTTTTTCTATATTCTTTGTTTATATTACAAATTCTTTCCCCTTTCCCAGTTCTCCCATCCCCATAAGTCCCATAAGCCCTCTTCCATCACGTCTTTTCAATTGGCTGAATTTTCTTTGAATATGATCACATTCTTTTACATTCTTACATATCTTAAATGATTTTACCATGCCATTCATACACCATGCTATTGATCTCAAACCCTAGCTTCGTTTTCTCTGCTGCTTTCTGAAAGGAAAAGAAAGAACAAGAATGTAAAAGAGAAAAGAAAACCAGGAAGTGTTGACCATATCTTCTTTGTTAATATGTGAGTGTTTTTCAGACCCATCCAAGAACTACCTGTGCTTGGTCAGTTTCTTGTTCTGTGTGCACACTCAGTGTAAACAGTGAACTCAGACCATACAGAACTACACTCAGTGCTCAAAGTAAAGTGCTGGCATTTTTCTTCAGTTCAGCTTATTGAGGCTGTTTACTCTTTACTTTGCTTCATTAACTGTACTGAATACTATGACAGTTCATATGCTTTCATGAACAAAATGGTTACTAATGAAAACAACATCGATTCATATTTTACTTCAGTGATGATATCACTTTTTCCAGGCTAGTTCCTTTTTAAGTTTTAATTTTATAAATTTGTAATGCAATATATTCTGATCATATTCTTTCCCATTCCCAGTTCTTCCCAGATATTGCCCTCTCCTTACCCACCAAACTTGATCTTCTTTTTCTCTCTCAAAACCAAATCAAACCAAAACTAAAACAACAGAAGAAAACAAACAAACAAAGCAAAGACCATGGAGTTTGTTTTGTGTTGGCCAATCCCTACAAGCATAAGTCCTGCCCTAGAGTGTGGATGCTATAACCAGTGGCACATGCTGCACATCTTCCTTCATCAGGTATACATTTCAAGTAGCTTCTTGGTTCTGGATAAAACTTTGTGCTTACTTTCCCTTCACAGTGCTGGGACCCTGTCTGTATTAGACATGTCTTTTGCATGGGATCACAGTTCATCATCTCCATTGCATATAAAAGATACTGTTTCCTTAGGGTCATCCGGGTAAATCTGAGTATTATTGCAATTCTATTGATAGAAATGCAGACTCAAAATAAGAAGATCTAGTGTTAAGTTTAAAAGAAGTCTGGGAGAGAAAGGGGAAGTGAAGACATAGAAGGAAAAAAGTGGCATGAGAAGGGATCCAGGGATAAATTGCTGAAGAAACAAATGAAACTATCGAGGTTTAATTCATTAACTACTCATGTGGATTCAAAGTAATTAACAAAAATTTGGTCTCATTAAAAAAAATTGTTATACCTTCAAATCCTCACTAAATTTAGGTTATTAGGAGTTTCCTGTAGGCATTTATGTGTAGACTAAATTAAAATTGTAGAGACTTGTAAAATTTACAGCAAGCTTTAGTGACTTGAATGTACTCAGTGTATAAAAGTGGACAGAAATTGCAAATAATGAAATGGGTGAAGTATTGCACTTATAGAATGTCAAATATATTGATAGTCACTTCTAAGAAATCCTTTTTTGGGATTGAAATTAAACAAAGAATACTAATTACAGTGTCTTAAAGCAATATCATCTTCAAAGGATGAAGAATATATTTGTCAATTTGATTTTTCTTTTTTTATTAGATATATTCTTTATTTACATTTCAAATGTTGTCACCTTCCCTGGTGCCCTCCTCCCCTGAAAGTCCCATAAGCCATCTCCCCTTCCCCAAACAACCCTCCCCCGCTTCCCTGTCCTGGTATTTCTCTACCCTACAGCATCAAATCTTTCCAGGACCAAGGGCCTCTCCTCCCTTTGGTGTCTAACAAGACAATCCTCTGCTGCCTCTGTGTCTGGAGTCATGGGTAACTCCATGTGTACTCTTTGGTTGATGGTTTTGTCCCTGGGATCTCTGGGAGTACTGGGTGACTCATATTGTTGTTCCTCCTGTGGCACTGCAAAACCCTTCAGCTCCTTGGGTCCTTTCTCTAGCTCCTCCTTTGGAGACCCTGTGCTCAGTTCAAAGAGTGGCTGAGAGTGTCCCCCTCTGTATTTCTCATGCACTAAAGAGCCTCCCAGGTGACAGCTATATCTGGCTCCAGTCAGAAAGCACTTGTGGGCATCGATAATAGTGTCTGGGTTTTGTAACTGTATATGGGATGGATCCCTGGGTGGAGTAGCCTATGGATGGTCCTTCCCTCAGACTCTGCTCCACCCTTTGTCTCTGTATTATCTTTTGTGGGTATTTTGTTCCCCTTTCTACAAAGTACTCAAGTACCCATACTTTGTTCTTCCTCCTTCTTGGGTATCATTTGATATGTGAAATGTGTCTTAGGTATTCCAAGCTTCTGAGCTAATATCCACTTATCAGTGAGTGCATATCATGTGTGTTCTTTTGTGATTGGGTTACCTCACTCAGGATGATATTTTTTAGTTCTATGCATTTGCTTAAGAATTTCATGAATTCATTGGTTTTAATAGCTGAGTAGTATTTCATTGTGTAAAAATACCACATTTTCTGTATCCATTCCTCTGTTGAGGAACATGTGGGTACTTTCCAGCTTCTGGATATTATAAATAGGGCTGCTATGAACATAGTGGAGCATGCGTCCTTATTACATGCTGGAAAATCCTTTGGGAATATGCTCAGGAGTGGTATAGCAGGGTCCTCTGGTAGTATTATGCCCAGTTTTCTGATGAATCTCTAAACTGATTTCCAGAGTGGTTGTACCAGCTTTTAATCCCACCAGCAGTGGAGGAGTATTCCTCTTTCTCCACAACCTCTCCAGCACATGCAGTCTCCTGAGTTTTTGATCTTAGCCATTCTGACTTGTGTAAGGTGAAATATCAAGGTTGTTTTGATTTGCAATTCCCTGATGACTAAGGATGTTGAATATTTCCTTAGGTGCTTCTCAGTCATTTGATATTCCTCAGGTGAAAATTTTTTGCTTAGCTCTGTACCCCATTTTTAGTAGCGTTATTTGGTTCTCTGGAGTCTAACTTCTTGAGTTCTTTATATATATTGGATATTATTCCTCTCTCAGATGTAGGATTGGTGAAGATCTTTCCTAATATGTTGCTTGCTGTTTTGTCCTATTGACAAAATTGTGTCCTCTGCCTTACAGAAACATTGTAATTTTATGAGGTCCCATTTGTCAATTCTTGATCTTAGAGCATAGGCTATTGGTGTGCTGTTCAAGAAAATTTTCCCTGTGCCTATGTGTTCAAGGCTCTTACCCAGTTTCTTTTCTATTAGTTTCAGTGTGTCTGGTTTTATGTGGAGGTTCTTGATCCACTTGGACTTGAGCTTAGTATAAAGAGATAAGAATTAATCAATTTGCATTCTTCTGCATGCTAGCTACCAGTTGAGCCAGCACCATTTGTTGAAAAGGCTACCTTTTCTTCCACTGGATGGATTTAGCTCCTTGTCAAAGATCAAGTGACCATAGGTGTGTGGGTTCATTTCTGGGTCTTCAGTTTTATTCCATTGATCTACCTGCCTGTCACTGTACCAATACCATGCAGTATTTAACACTATTGTTTTGTAGAACTGCTTGAGGTCTGGCATACTGATTCCCCCAAAAGTTCTTTGGCTGTTCAGTTTTCACTATCCTGGGTTTTTTTGTTGTTCCAGATGAATTTGAGACTTGTTCTTTCTAACTCTATGAAGAATTGAATTGGAATTTTGATGGTGATTGTGTTGACTCTGTAAATTGCTTTTTGCAGATGGACATTTTTACTATATTAATCCTACCAATCCACTGGCATGGGAGATCTTTTTGTCTTCTGAGGTCTTCTTTGATTTCTTTCTTCAGAGACTTGAAGTTTTTGTCATACAGATCTTCCACTTGTTTGGTTAGAGTCACACCAAGATACTTTATATTGTTTGTGAGTATTGTGAAGGCTGTCATTTCCCTAATTTCTTTCTCAGTCTGTTTATCCTTTGGGTATAGGAAGGCTACTGTTTTGTTTGAGTTAATTTTATATCTGGCCACTTTCCTGAAGTTGCTTATCAGCTGTAGGAGTTCTCGGGTGGGTTTTTTTGGGAGTCATTTAAGTATACTATCATATCATCTGCAAATAGTGATAGTTTGAATTCTTCCTTTCCAATTTGTATCCCTTTGACCTCCTTTTGTTTTCTAATTACTCTAGCTAGAACTTCAAGTACTATATTGTACTGTATGGAGAGATAGTGTAGCTTTGTCTAGTCCCTGATTTTAGTGGGATTGCTTCAAGTTTCTCTCCATTTAGTTTGATGTTGGCTACTGGTTTCCTGTATATTGCTTTTATTATGTTCAGATATGGGCCTTGAATTCCTGATCTTTCCAAGACTTTTAGAATGAAAGGATGTTGAATTTTGTCAAATGCTTTTTCAGCATCTAATGAAATGACCATGTAGTTTTTTTTTATTCGATATAATTTATTTACATTTCAAATGATTTCCCTTTTCTAGCCCCCCCACTTCCCGAAAGTCCCATAAGCCCCCTTCTCTTCCCTTGTCCTCCCACCCACCCCTTCCCACTTCCCCGTTCTGGTTTTGCTGAATACTGTTTCACTGAGTCTTTCCAGAACCAGGGGCCACTCCTCCTTTCTTCTTGTACCTCATTTGATGTGTGGATTATGTTTTGGGTATTCCAGTTTTCTAGGTTAATATCCACTTATTAGTGAGTGCATACCATGATTCACCTTTTGAGTCTGGTGTTAAAAACTGCATGGTATTGGTACAGTGACAGGCAGGAGGATCAATGGAACAGGATTGAAGATCCAGAAATGAACCCACACACCTATGGCCACTTGATCCTCAACAAAGAGGCTGAAAACATCCAATGGAAAAAAGATAGCCTTTTCAACAAATGGTGCTGGTTCAACTGGAGGTCAGCATGCAGAAGAATGCGAATTGATCCATCCTTGTCTCCTTGTACTAAGCTCAAATCCAAATGGATCAAGGACCTCCACATAAAGCCAGGCACTCTGAAGCTAATAGAAAAGAAACTGGTGAGGACCCTTGAGGACATCGGTACAGGGAGAAAGTTTCTGAACAGAACACTAATAGCGTATGCTCTAAGAGCAAGAATTGACAAATGGGACCTCATAAAATTACAAAGTTTCTGTAAGGCAAAGGACACCTTCAAGAGGACAAATCGGCAACCAACAAATTGGGAAAAGATCTTCACCAATCCTACATCAGATAGAGGGCTAATATCCAATATATATAAAGAACTCAAGAAGTTAGACTCCAGAAAACCAAACAACCCTATTAAAAAATGGGGTACAGAGTTAAACAAAGAATTCTCACCTGAAGAACTTTGGATGGCGGAGAAGCATCTTAAAAAATGCTCAACTTCATTAGTCATTAGGGAAATGCAAATCAAAACAACCCTAAGATTTCATCTTACACCAGTCAGAATGGCTAAGATTAAAAATTCAGGAGACAGCAGGTGTTGGAGAGGGTGTGGAGAAAGAGGAACACTCCTCCACTGCTGGTGGGGTTGCAAATTGGTACAACCACTCTGGAAATCAGTCTGGCGGTTCCTCCGAAAACTGGGCACCTCACTTCCAGAAGATCCTGCTATACCACTCCTGGGCATATACCCAGAAGACTCCCCACCATGTAATAAGGATACATGTTCTACTATGTTCATAGCAGCCCTATTTATAATTGCCAGATGCTGGAAAGAACCCAGGTATCCCTCAACAGAAGAGTGGATGCAAAAAATGTGGTATATCTACACAATGGAGTACTATTCAGCCATTAGAAACAATGAATTCATGAAATTCTTAGGCAAATGGATGGAGCTAGAGAATATCATACTAAGTAGTTTTTTTTTTTTGAGTTTGTTTATGTGGTGCATTATATTGATGGATTTCCATATATTGAAACATCCCTGCATCCCTGGGATGAAGCCTACTTGATCAGGTGAATGATTGTTTTGATGTGTTCTTGGATTCAGTTGGCAAAAATTTTATTGAGTATTTTTGCATTGATATTCATAAGGGAAATTTATCTGAAGTTCACTTTCTTTGTTGGATCTTGTGTGGTTTTGGTATCACTGTAATTGTGGCTTCATAGAATGAAATGGGTAGCGTTCCTTATGTTTTGTGGAATAGTTTCAAGAGTATTGGTGTTAGATCTTCTTTGAAGGTCTCATAGAATTCTATGCTAAAACCATCTGGTCATGTGCTTTTTGTAGTTGGGAGACTTTCAATGACTGCTTCTATTGCTTTAGGGGTTATGGGACTGTTTAGATGGTCTATTTGATCCTGATTTAATTTTGGTATCTGGTATCTGTATAGGAATTTATCCATTTCCTCCAGATTTTCTAGTTGTGTTGAGTATAGGCTTTTTGTAACAGGATGTGATGATATTTTTGAATTTCCTCAGTTTCTGTTGTTATATCTCCCTTTTCATTACTGATTTTCTTAATTTGGATACTTTCTCTGTGCCCTCTGCTTAGTCTGGCTAAGGATTTATCTATCTTGTTGATTTTCTCAAAAAAAAAAAAAAAACAGCTCTTGGTATTGCTGATACTTTGTATAGTTTTTGTTGTTGTTGTTGTTGTTTCTACTTGGTTGATTTCAGCCCTGAGTTTGATTATTTCCTGCCTTCTACTCCTCTTGGGTATATTAGCTTCTTTCTGTTCCAGAGCTTTCAGGTGTACCATTAAGCTGCTAGTTTATGCTCTCTCCAGTTTCTTTTTGGACACACTCAGAGCTACGAGTTTTCCTTTTAGCTTTCATTGTGTCCCATAAGTTTGGGTATGTTTTCCCTTCATTTTCTTTAAATTCTAAAAAGTCTTTGATTTCTTTCCTTATTTTTTCCTTGACCAAGGTATCATTGAGTAGAGCATTGCTCAGCTTCCATGTGTATGTGGGCTTTCTGTTGTTTTGCTGCTATTAGAGACCACCCTTACCCCATAGAGATCTGATAGTAGTGAAGGGATTAGTTCAGTCTTCTTATATCTGTCAAGGTCTGTTTTGTGACCAATTTTATGGTTGATTTTGGAGAAGGTACAACGAGGTGCTGAGAAAAAGTTATATTCTCTTGATTTAGGATGAAATGTTCTATGTATATCTGCTAAATCCATTTGGTCCAAAACTTCAATTAGTTTCACTGTGTCTCTGTTTAGTTTGTGTTTCCCTGATCAGTCCATTGAGGAGAATGGAATGTTGAAGTCAAACACTATTATTGTATGAGGTGCAATGTGTGCTTTGAGCTTTAGTAAAGTTTCTTTTACGAATGAGGGTGCTCTTGCACTTGGAGAATAGATGTTCAGAATTGAGAGTTCTTGGTGGATGTTTCCTTTGATGAGTATGAATTGTCCTTCCCTGTCTTTTTGGATGACTTTTGGTTGAAAGTAAATTTTATCCGGTATTAGAATGGCTACTCTTGTTTCCTGGGACCACTTGCTTGGAAAATTGTTTTCTGGCCTTTTACTCTAAGGTAGTGTTTGTCTTTAACCCTGAGGTGCATTTTCTGTATGCAGCAAAATGTTGGGTCCTGTTTACATATCCAGTCTGTTATTCTATGCCTTTTTTATTGAGAAATTGAGTCCATTGATGTTAAGAGATATTAAGGAATAGTGATTGTTGCTTCCTCTTATTTTTGATGTTATTTTTATGTTTGAGTGATTATCTTCTTTTGGGTTTGTTGAAAGAAGATTACTATCTTACTTTTTCTAGGGTGTAGTTGCCCTCCTTATATTGGCAGTTTCCATCTATTATTGTTTGTAGGGCTGGAATTGTGAAAACATATTGTGTAAATTTGGTTTTATCATGGAGTATCTTGGTTTCTCCATCTATTGTGATTGAGAGTTTTGCTGGGTATAGTAGTCTGGGATGGCATTTGCATTCTCTTAGAATCTGTATGAGATCTGCCCAGGATCTTCAAGCTTTTATAGGCTCTAGTGTGAAGTCTGTTGTAATTCTGATAGTTCTTCATTTATATGTTACTTGGCCTTTTTCTCTTACTGATTTTTAATGTTCTTTCTTTGTTTAGTACATTTGGTGTTTTGATTTTTATGTGACTGGAGCTATTTCTGATCCATTCCAGTCTATTTGGAGTTCTGTAGGCTTCTTGTATGTTCATGGGCATCTCTCTTTTTAGGTTAGGGAAGTTTTCTTCTATAATTTTGTTGAAGATATTTACTGGCCCTTTAAAGTGGAAATCTTCAATCTCTTCTAAACTTATAATCCTTAGGTTCAGTCTTCTCATTGTGTCCTGGATTTATTGGATGTTTTGGGTTACAAGCTTTTTGCATTTTACATTTTCTTTGACTGTTGAGTCAATGTTTTCTATGGTATCTTTAGCACCTGAGATTCTTTCTTCTAATCTCCTGTATTCTGTTGTTGATGCTTGCATATATGACTCTTGAATTCTCTCTAAGGTTTTCTATCTCCAGAGATGTCTCACTTTGTGATTTCTTTATTGCTTCTACTTCCACTTTTAGATCCTGGATGGTTTTGTTCAGTTCCTCCACTTGATTGTTTGTGTTTTTCTGTAATTCTTTAAGGGATTTTTTTTTGTATTTTTTTTTCAGGGCTTCTGCCTGTTGACCCATGTTCTCCTGTATTTCTTTTCTTTTCTTTTCTTTTCTTTTCTTTTCTTTTCTTTTCTTTTCTTTTCTTTTCTTTTCTTTTCTTTTCTTTTCTTTTCTTTCTTTCTTTCTTTCTTTCTTTCTTTCTTTCTTTCTTTCTTTCTTTCTTTCTTTCTTTCTTTCTTTTTGGTTTTTCAAGACAGGGTTTCTCTGTGTACCTCCAGCTGTCCTGGAATGCACTCTGTAGACTAGGCTGGCCTTGAACTCAGAAATCTGCCTGCCTCTGCCTCTCAAGTGCTGGGATTAAAGGCGTGTGCCAACACTGCCTGGTGCTCCTGTATTTCTTTAAGTGGTTTTGTGTTCCCTCTTTAAGGGCTTCTACCTGTTGACTCATATTCTCCTGTACATCTTTAATGGAATTGTTTATGTCCTTGTTGAAATCCTCTCTCAGCATCATGAGCTGTGATTTTAAATCCAGTTCTTGGTTTTCTGGTGTGTTGGGGTATACAGGACTTGCTTTTGTTGGAGAACTTGGTTCAGATGGTTCCATGTTGCCTTGGTTTCTGTTGGTGATGTTCTTGCATTTGGATTTGGCCATCTGGTTATCTCTGGTGTTAGCTGGTATTGCTGTCTCTGACTTTGACTTATCTGTCATGCAAGCCTCTGTATCTGTGCTCCTGGGAGACCCATTCTCTTTGTGTACACCAGTACCTAGGTACTCCTACAAGACCCACTCTCTTGTGGTTGTATTTGGATATGTAGCTTTGTGGCCCTGATCAACTCTGGTTACAGGAGGTAATCAGAAGGCTCCTGTCCCAGGCTGTTCCTAGGCTCTTGTGTCCTCAGGGTTTCAGACTGGTTCCTCTGAACAGCAGGGATGGTCTTACCTGTGCTGCTCAGCCTCTCTGTACTCCGGAGTGGTTAAACTGTGCTACTTGAGTATGGTATGTAGTGACAGAAGATGAACCCAAGCTGGAGACAGAAACAGGAGCGCTTCCACCAGAGGTTTCTAGATGTGAACCTCTGAGCAGCAGGAGTGCTTTTACCTGTGCAGGTCAGTTTCTCCACAGTGCTGGGTGGTTAAGCTGCCTCTCTGCACCACCCCAGTTTGACTTTTTTTTAAAAATCTTCTATCAAAATGAAGTCTAGACTATTCTTAATATAAGTCCTAATAATGAAATAGTACAAGACAAATGTTTTCTTCTAGTACTAAACATTGTATATTAATAAATATAAATGCCAGGTGAATACCTTTCTCTGTAAAGTAAGTAGGACATTTCTAAATAAATATGTGTTTCTTACTCTTTTCATCCAGTGAATTTTTAAATTATACTATAGCCTACGGAAACAGCATTAAATATGATACCATAAAGAATACAAGAATTTCCAAGGATATTATCTCTATCTATAAATATTTACTATCTAGTAGGATAGATAAAACTTCCACATTACTGAACAGAGAACAGAATATTATCTACCAATGTTATGGAAAATTGATTAAAGAATCTTAAAATGTTATGATTGTATTTGCTTTTAAGTATATGACAAAGTACTGGAGAAATTAGACCATGACAAAACAGAATAAGTGGGTTTCTGGATTCCCTCCCCCTTTTATCCCCTAAGTTTATTTAGAGTTGCTTACATAATCCTTAGAAGGAAAGGAGTGCTTATTGATATGGATGTTCAAGTAAGGAAAGGCAGGTACAGCTCACTCAGTCACAAATAATCTGTAGGGGTAGGACGTGTGTGTGTGTGTGTGTGTGTTTGCAATGAAGAATGCTGGATGTGGGCTTAATTCAATCTCTAAAGGCAATAGTAACTTTTTTTTCACAGCACCTTGTAGTTCACAGAGTTTATAGAGTTAGCTGGTATAGGAGATAATGCTTTATCTACCATCAGGATCATCATTTCCTGATTAACCTAAATTTTTTTATATGAATAAGCTTTCTAGTTGATAAAGATCAATGATCCTTTTCAAACCTATCTCATCTTCCTGACAAATCTTCCACAAGAAGCTTGGAATTGATACATATATGTTAGAAAAGTTGAGAGGATTAAATATCAATAAATCTGCCTAAAACCCAAAGAAAAAATTAAATATATCCACTACAGAGAAAATTAGGAGACAGATTGGTTGACACAAAGATTGGAAGTGAAAAATGTTATCTCACTGGACAATTCCAGCATTTCTGCAGATCCACATTCAATTGACCTGATTACATCTCTTTTCTCTTGACATTTTATCAACATCTTAGGATATATGAGAATGTTCATTTACAAGATCAGATAATTTGAAGTCAGTCATTTCTTTCTTAGCACCCTCATACCAGGAAGAAACTTCTTGGGTCCTGTCTTGCATTTGTAAATTGGTCCTTTCCTATCATCTGGGTTACTTTTGTACTCATATACCTGAGATTTCCTCATGTGGACTCCTGCAATGGGCTTCTCTTGAGTGTTCTTGCTTCTATTTTACTATTTTCCATAGTCAACAATATAATAAGATAAAGAAACTAATATATAGAATACGACAAGATAAATAGAAAAAAAGGTTCAAGAAAAAGGTACATGAAGCAGATATAGACTCAGAGACCAATTTATTTGCATACTCAAGAATCCCATAAAAACACTAAACTGGATGTGTGTGTGTGTGTGTGTGTGTGTGTGTGTATACCTGTCTACCTCTGTGTGTAGGGAAGAGGGGGGATGGAGAGAGCAAGAGAGAGAGAAAGCAAGCAAGAGAGAATAAAATGAAAATAAATACAAAAATTAAAACTAAAGAAAGAAAAGAAAGAAAGAAAGAGAGAAAGTCATGGCACAATATTATAAGCCAGGGAATCTTTAGTGATACCATTAAATTCATTTCTATTGATCTTCCAGGCTGAGCATGAAGCTAACCTTTAAAAGTAGTTTGTGTCTCCCTTTTTCTACACAGCACCTTGCAGTTCACAGAGTTTATAGAGTTCACTGTTGTAAGAGGTAATGCTTGATCAACCATCAGGTCATCATTTACTGATTAACCTAAATTTCTTTATGTGAATGAGCTTTCTCGTTGATAAAGATCAATGATCCTTTTCAAACCTATCTCATCTTCCTGACAAATCTTCCCACAAGAAGCTTGGCATTCACACATATATGTTAGAAAAGTTGAGAGGATTAAATATCAATAAATCTGCCTAAAACCAAAAGAAAAAATTAAATTTTTTTTACTACAGAGAGAAGTAGTAGTCCACTACAGGGAGTAGTGAGACTCCCTTGGAGAAAACAAAATTTTCATTTGCAAGTGGTTATCGATTGAAAAATAGCATCTAGGTTAGATTCAGGAGTTTGTGTCAGTTTAGTTCTAAGACCCCATTTGTTGCAAAGTCACTGTGTGCTGGCCCATGCTCTATGAGTTCACGCATGCACTGATCCTGTTGAATTAGAGGGTGCTGTTTTCTTGGTGTCCACCATCCCCTCTGAAACTTCCACTCTTTCTGCCTCCTTTTTGAAGGAGTTCCCTAGTTTCTGAGGAGAAAGAGATTTGATTTAGGTATTTTGTGCCGAGCTCAGTGTTCTAAGGTTAATTCTCTGCATAATCTCTCTTTGTAGGTCTGTTTTTGCTCTCATCTGCGCAGGAATCTTCAGAGAAGGTTCTTGAGCAAAGCATGCTTCATTACCTACCTTCCTTCCTTCCTTCCTTCCTTCCTTCCTTCCTTCCTTCCTTCCTTCCTTCCTTCCTTCCTTCTTTTTCTTTCTTTCTTTTAGAACAAGTATTAGGTTTTATCTTGGATCTCTGTGCTATCTCTTCTTGGGCATGTGGTCAATATCAGTGCTAGGTATGTGTTTTATGTGGTGGAGTGGACCTTAAATCAAATAAGACATTGGTTGGTTACTCCCACAAGCTTTGTGCTGCTATTGCACTCATATATCTTGCAGGCAGGATACCACTGAGGATCAACGTGTTTGTGGAGTGGTTGGTGTTAGTTTCTCCTCTAGTAGCATGTAGAGAAGCTTCCTGTACCAAAGATGCTAGCACATGTGGTGAAGGCTCTATGTGGGCATTAGCTCAAATCCTCCATGTTCCATGAGTAGTATAGGTATTGTCTTCATCAATGAAGCCCTGCTGTCAGTTTGTAGAGAACAACATATACATATACATACATATATACATACTCACACATATCAACACATATGTACACACTAACATACATACACACACACACAAACACATACATATATATATTCTTATCAACAGTCAGAGTTGTAGGAGGGTTCCCAAAGGCCAACAACTCAATTAGATGAATTTTAATATCGAAAGTTTCATTTGGTCACAAGAGATGCCCAGTTAGAAATCTGTCTCCCCATTATTTGATGATTTTATTTAAATACCTTTCATATATGCATATATTCTATGAAAATTCTACTATATTAGATTTTTATACTACCCCTCAAATGGCTCTTAATTTTTAGCTATCTCCTCCAACCATCCTTCCAAACTATCCACTCTATTTCCCTTTTCCAGGATGCTCTACCTGCCCCCTTCCCCTACAGTCACCCAATTTCTTACTCTATATCTATCCTTTATGGTTCTATGGATTGTAGCCTAGTTATCATTGACTTAAAAGCTAATATTTACATATAAGAGACATATCACATTATTTTTCTCCATCTAGGATACCTTAATTGGGATGATTTTTCTTTTCAGTTCCTTACATGTACCTGAAAATTTTATGATGTTATTTTTTAATATTCCATTGTGTAAATATACATTTCCTTTATCCATTCATCTGTTAGGGGACATCTAAGTTATTTCCAATTTCCAGCTATTATGAATAAAGCAACAGTGAACATGGTTGATCAATGGTCTCTGTGCTAGGATTGGGGAATATGCCCAGGAGTAGCAGAGCCAGGGTCATGGGGTAGATTGATTCCCATCTTCTGGAGGAACTGGCACATTTATTTCCATAGTGGAAATATAAGCCTGCACACCCACCAGCAGTGAATGAATGTTCCCCTTATTCCACATCCTCACCAGAGTGAGTTGTCATTTGTTTTATTGATATTAGCCTTCCTGGCAGGTAGAAGATAAATCTCTTAAAGTAGGTTTATTTCCCCAGTGATTAGGATGTTGACATTTCTTTAAGTGTTTCTCAATCATCTGTGATTCTTTTATTGAGAATTCTGTTTAGATGTGTATCACAATTTTAATTGAGTTATTGGTTTTTATGATATCCAGTTTTTTTAAAAAAAACTGTTTATATATTTTATATATTGGTCCTCGAGCTAAGTTTTAACAGAATAAAATTTATTCTTCTATTCTTCTATATGCTTAGAACCCTGCAAAGAGTTCCCCATGGTGATAGTTGAGGTCCTTAAAATGGCAAACAAAAGACATTTCATGCATGATGCTCTCCTGTTCTCTCAGGCCTATTCTCCCCTCTTGGTCTGTGAATGTTGTACCATCGTGCAGAGCCTGTCGCAGGGATGCTAATGCTTACTGTGGGTCTTCCTTAGAAGCACAATTTTCCTTTCCAGCGATCTGAGCTCTACTTCTCTCTATCTCTGTCTCTCTTTTGTTTCCAAGCATAATTAGAGGAGACATGGAGTACAAGTTTAGGGACAAAGAACAATGCTTTCCAATCATATGCATTTTTGAGGTAGGAAGGTATTTACTACAACCAGGCTTATCTGTCTAGAAAATGTAAATATATCAGAATATTATTTAAATGTAATTAAATATATACCAGAAAATTTAAATATGTCAGACTAATTGAATATATAAGAATTTATTACTAATTGTAGAAAATGAAATCAGTTTCTCTCCATATTTCCAGTTCTCTTATACATCTAGCGTCATGAGAAGCTACTCTCCCATGGTCATCTTAAGGTATGAATGTCATTGAATGAGAAAATGTTAACATATATTCTGATTGTGTCATGTGGATTTTTCTTTCACAGTTCTTCTGAACTCACAAGGAGGTGACTGTCTCCCAAGACTGTTCAACCTCCATGTCTCTGATACCTTGCTGGACCACAGGAACCAGAATTAATACTTGAAGATGTTAGACATCTTTTAGATGTATTGATGAAAATCTTTATTTTTATAAGTGACATAGATTTAAAAGTTACTATTACAGAATAAAGAAATACAACTTAGGTTGAACAGTTTTTTAAGTTTTCTTCTTTCTCCTCTAAGTGATGATAGTCCATGATGAGAGTGGGAGCTCACACTCACAAGAAAATATGTCCTTCACTCAGTGACTATTCTAGTTATTGACAGGCAGGAAACACACCTAATCCCATTAATCTGAAAGTAAAGGCAGGAGAATCTCTGTAATGTCTATGCTAGCTATTTCTACATAACAACTTTACATAGCCAGGGCTACATAAATAAACTTTCCTACTCAATTTATTAGACACTAAGAAAATACTAATAAGCAAATGTTTCTCTCTATTCAGTCTAGAAGTTAGGTCAAGTGTTTAGCAGAAAGAATTGGGGTTAGAGGTTAACATCCTGCCACAGAAAGAATAATTGGCTGAGGAAAAGAATGAGAGACAATAGGTACTGGGCAAAGTCAAGGCAGACAGCTGGCTAACTAACAGACACTGTGGGGGTGGGGAGACAGCACATCTTTTGCTGAGTCCTCTGCCCTCCTGAGAATCAGCCATGGTGAGTTCCAGATCCAGCAAGTTGACCAAACAAAGCAAATGGCGAGGAAATTAATGTGGAGGTGAAAACAAATATTTGGCAATGGTGCACTTGGGAACCAGAGGAGGGAGGGTATATACAGAACAGAAGTACAAGGACAATGGAGCCAAGCAGCAAAATGACAATGACATAATCTGGCCAAAGGATGCAGTCTGCTACAATTTCACTTGTTATCTTTTATAAAAAATGAGAAAGAGCTGCAGGACATTCCAAGAGCTAGCAAGTGGCACTTGCTACCCATGTCCAAGGCTCTGAGACCCTCTCTTAGCAACAGCACTACAAAACAAAAAATAAAATAGTGTGGGTTCTAGATGTTTGCTTTGCATGATTATGGTGAGTTTATGGTAGAGATTAAAAGATAAAATTAATGTACAGACAGCTTACCAAAGAACACAAGTTTATTATTTTGCTAAAAAAAAAGTGTAAGATGCTTTTTATCACAGAGTAAGTTCAGAAATTGGTCTTCAAACTCCTGGGTAGAGGTATTCCCATTGAAAAATGAACTGATTTATCCTACCACTGAGGTGCTTGACGTGTTCTGACAGTCCTGACAGTTTCAAATTGAGCAGAATTAATTGGAATGGTGATGAAGCAGATGCTACAATGAGGATTCTGCTAAGACCATAGATGTAGGTATTGAGGAGCATTCCCTTTGAATGAAAGAAAATAATACTAATTAAAGCTGTTTTAAGCATATAAGAATTCAGTGAATTAATCCAATTTCCCCACTAATTGTGAATACAGATTTAATCCTTCAGTATCTTCCTGCTTTTCAAACTCATAGCAAACAGAAATTATTAGGGAACTATAATAGAATGGGAGGGATTATATAAAAGAACTGTCCTTTAATGAGTAAGCTATAATGGAAAGATGGAAGCCTGTTATTAATTCACAGTCTGATATCAGATAGTTATTTCACACTACTACTTTAGAATTTCAAATGACTCTGAAAAGAGCTTGAAGGTATCCACCAACCATCATTTGAGTAAATGGGTTAAATGATGCACGGATTTCATGCATCTTTGTGTTGATGGAGAAGGGTTTTGGGATGGAGACCAAGCTGCTGAGTCTGGCTTATCCGTCAATCTTTAATTGTTCCTCATTGTTCTTGAACTTTATGAACCTTAAGCTCAACAGCATTAGGCAGATGGTTTAATTATGCGAGTTAGTATGGGATCCGAACATTTTTGCCGATACCACATCGACTCAGACCTGATTACTTTTGGGTGTATTGTCCCTCCTAGGCTGCAAATCCTTCACATATCCTACGACATGTGCAATGCACTTCAGTATCTCTTCACTGCTAGCACAGAGCAGACTGACATATATATATATATATATATATATATATATATATATATATATATATATATATATATATGTATATATAAAGTGTTTTCAAATTTTTATTGGGGAATATTGGGGAGAACAAATGAAATGCAAAGAATTGCATTTATAATTTTATTCTACTTTGAAAACATATAAAATAAATTTATCCTTTATTAGTTTTATTTGTACTAGATGGTTCTCTTATGTCGTGGTGTCGTGGAGTGACAATGATACAGAACAAAGGGTTGAAAGTGAAGCCAGTTCCATTCACCTGGGAACCTTGCTTATCCTGTTAGATTTCTTAATTGAAATGAGTAACTTCTACTCATCTTAGAACATCTGTTTTCTTTTATGCTTTGACATCAGTGGTTTAAAATATGAATAATTATGTGAACAAATTCAGAAAATTGTTTAGTATGTCTATGAAAAAAATTGAAGCTGTATTTGGTTTTTCTCTAAATGTTCACTAATTCTTGTTTTTTTTGTTGAAACATGTGAAAATAAATTGTGTTATATATGGCAGTTTAATATTGATGGCTTGAATGACATTATCCTTTTGACACCAAATGTCTTTAGAACCCAAGCATTAAGTGCTTCAGAGTGTGACAGACATCACTTAATAGATGCAGGAAGTCCAACTGAGACCCATTTTCCTGGAAGTACACTACCTTGTGCTACATTTGCACAGTAGAACAATCCTTTTACGTGGTGTTTATTCAGTTATAGTTGGATTTCTTCAGTATTTACTGAGATGATTAAGCATGTTCAAAAAGAAAACGCAGTTGAAGATCTCCCCTTAAAGGGGCTACTCGTAATACCTGCATGTGACGAACTACGGTATAAATGCTAACTAACTCATCCCTGAGCTAGTCTGGGAGAGACACTAGAGTGCAGTACAGAATATGGTGTCATAGGAGTCATCACACAGGAAGGTAAGAGTTGATAAAACTGCGAGCAACTGAACGCTGTGAGGCTGGGAAGGAAAATGCCCAAGAAGGAGGCTTTCTAGACAGATTGGCAACTGTGCAAAGGACAAATCCTTAAGAAAGGTTATCAAAAAGATCCAGGGTTACATGTAGATTCTTGTAGATAGGAAAGTTCTGGAAGCTGTAGACAATGCTGGAAAGGAAAACAGGTGACCATTGAGAGGGCAGGACCTGAAGCTATGACAGACACAAGACCTAGGTGACACTGTAAGGTGGCAGAACAAGTAGATTAAGTGTGGAGAAAAAGAGGATGGTGAAATCTGGATCTTATGACTGCTTAAGATGGAGCCAATCATGGATTGTTTTCTTTGTTTAAAGAGTGAATGGCTCTTCAACAACAATCCAGTGAGTGCTAAGATGCCACTCCTGGGGACCACAAAGCTGTGCAGACAAAATTCTTGTGCCCTGATTTCTCCATATTTAGTAAGTAGTTCTTCTATTACTCAGATTGTCTGCTACAATTTCATGGGGTTGCTTTAAAAAACTTAACCTTCATAATACATATTTTAAAAATTACAAAAGTAAGTTACCCAGTATTTCCTTGTATCTCATACCAATTTAAGGAAAACAAATTACTCTAACAAGGAGTGACCAGAGGTCTGATTTCTATAGGTCACAAATCCTCATGTTATTACAAGAAGGCATATTTCCTTATTAGTTAGTTTTACAGTTATAAAAGGAGACAAATGGGTTTTTTGCCCTTCTTGCCTCAAAAGTTTGTTTTTCCTAAACTAAACTAACATGATTTAAAAATGTAGAAATTAAATGTTAAAAAGGCAGTGAATAAAATGAAATATGATGTTCTCAGTGAGCTTCATAATGGATTTTGCAAGTTAATTGTTGTTTCTAAGTAAGATAGTAAGGCAGAAGAGAGGAGAGGAAGAAATGAAATGCTGGCCAAGTACATGGAGAGAGGGGTGCAGGGAGGGCAAGGGCATGAGAGGGGACAAGGTGGAGGGGAGAGGAGGAGGGGGAGGGGAGGGGGAGGGGAGTGGAAGGGGAAAAGGGGGAGAGTAAGAGAGGGAGGGGGAGGCAGAAGGGGAGGGAGAGGAAGAGGGGGAGGGAGAGGAGGAGGGCGAAGAAAAGGGAAGGGAGAGTGGGAGGGGGAGAGAGAGATAGACAAGTCAGAGAGCCTAATCTGTTTCTTAACCTGAATTTCCCAATTCTCAAATGAAACAAAAGTCTCTATAATGGACATTTTTCTCAAGGTTTGTCAAAATGGGTTTGGCATATTTAAAATTGGACATTATTGGTTACTTTTTAGAGCTGGTGGCAACCTGAACACAAGCATTTCCCTAGAGTTTTTAACCGGTCTGGAGAAAGTTGTTGGATTAGATAAAATCCAACGAAACCTTAGAAAACTGGTCTAGACTGCTATTTTATTCTTTTCATTTTGTGGCAGGTGGAATGAACCCAGGGTTTCATACATGCTAAATATGCACAGGGAAGTATATTGCTAGCTGGTCCTTTATTTTTGAATTTGAGACATGATCTTAATAAGTTGCACAGTCTGGTATTGAATGTGAGATCGTCCTGGATTGGCTTTTTGAATAGCTGGGATTATAGGCCGTACCACCATGCTGGGCTATGGTGGTATTTTAATAGAAGATTTACAAAAGATCTCGTTCTCTTGCTAATGCTGATCCTTCTCAATGACATGTAACTGGTTAAGAGATATTTCTCAAGTTAAGGTACATGGGGAATGGGAATGAAAGGAAAAAAAATTCCTTGGGTATCATCACAATTTCCATACTGGACAAAAAGAGGATATATTCTTCCTCTGAGATATGAACACTCAGAAGGCATAGTTTAATTCATTGTCACCTGAGTCCATGAGATAAAAATCTTTATTTTCCTCTCTGATGGCATGCCCATCCACTTTTACTATCTAACAGAGTCTAAATTACATCTTCCATGCTTATTCAGATACAGATAAGAATTATTTGGGTATCTTTGGAGCAAGCATACTGGTAACCTGGTCCTAATTCCAGAAATTCTGATTTTAGTTGGATCACCATTTCCAGAAACGAACAAAAGCAAGATTTAACCAGATTTCGTATTATTAAAAATCATTTTGCTATCAGTGTAGGAGACAGATTGGAGAGATTTCAATGTGGAAAGTTGTGAGCCCAGAAGCAAGCTGGAATGACACACAGACAGGAATCAACACAAGTCTGAGCTTACAGTTCCTCATCACTGGCACTTCTGTATACACAATCATGTTGTCAGATCTTGTGTGATTGCTTCCGGCTTCCTGTACCTTAGTGAGACTCCTTTGTTGCCGTGTTCTAGGAAAGACACACCCATGATGTGCCTACACTCTCTGTGTGTTGGTCCTTTGTATGATTTCAAGCCTTATTTCCAGGTAATGAAGTGAAAACAACATCTCCTATTAGGAACTAAGAGTCTTCCCTCAGTAGTATTGGTGGCTTCATTTATAGGCTAATTCATCTCAAGAGAATTTTGCTACTTCTAAGAAGCACGCTCACCATTTGCCCTCCTCTTGTATGCCCAGATTCATCAATAGACAGAATACCTGTTTGTCCTTACAAAAGGACATCCCACCTTCTGCCGTTTGCAGAGAAAGCAATGCAGGCTCTATGAAAAGTGGGATGGCTGGAGTTAACCCATGCCCTGATGTTCTTTATGGTTTTCAAAAAGGCATTGGCACCGGTAGGTGGCGATCTTGGTTCTGTAGTCACCTGAATTGTCCATTTCGATTGTGTCAACTCCTGACCATGCAGCCATTCTACCAGCACCCATTATCATAGCTAAGGGTTCTCCATCATTCGTGGTGAAAAGCAGGTGCCTGGGACTTAATCCATTCAGTTGGATCTGCACCTGATGGCATCAACTCAAGAAATACCAACAGTCAGGTCCAGTCTTCTGACTTACCAAAGTTGGAAAGATAACATGCCTTTTATGCTTGAAAGACTTTTACATGATGTAACTTAAATATACAAATATGCACAAATATTAATACCAATAAATTAAATATAATATTAGTGTACTGTGTACTTTCAATAAAAAATTGGCGTTATTTTTGTTTTCATTGGTGTTTGCGTCTTTTCACAGGTCAGTTCACAGAGCAAATGCGTATGTAAATATTTTAGGCTTTTCAGTAGCTAATGTGGTCTCAGACTATTGAATTTAACGAACTCGGTGCATAATAACATATAATAGAATCATATCACATATAGATTGAAAGAGCGAAACATAGGAGGACAAGGATTAAAAACAGAATTGGGCAGATAATCCTTGAAACTCATTAGGTTCTATGTTGCTTTCAGTATTGCTTTTGACCATTTCATTTGCTTCTGTTTTATTTATTTTGATGTATTTGGAAAGAGAAGGGACAGGCGTATTCTAATGTGCCAGTATTAGGAGTCAAAGAAGACAAAAGAATCTCAATATGAGAACATAAAAACTCATTTGGAATGTACGAGCTGAAATTAAGATTGAGGTTTAATTATTTTAAATTTCGTTAATTTGAAGCTTTTATTAGATTACTCTATAATGTGAGATTTTTGTAATTTGATTAAAGATTATCATAAGACATATTTTTGTAACAAAATGTGGTTGCTTAATTAAATCAATTTGTATTGCAGATTAAGCTAAGTATAAAGAGATGCTGATCGTTCTACTGCAGTTGAGAACAGGAATAAACTAGCTCTTTAGAGAACTTGAGAGAAGATGTACTCTAAGTCCACTGAGAATGGCCACGGAAAATAACATTTTCTTTTTTTTTCTTTTTTTCTTTTTTAAAAATTTTTTTTAATATTTTTATTTTCTATATTCTTTGTTTACATTTCAAATGATTTCCCCTTTCCCGGATCCACCCTCCCCATATGTCCCATAAACCTTCTTCTCTCCATCCATTCTCCAATCACCTCCCTCCTTGTTCTCTGTCCTTATATTCCCCTCCAATGCTAGATCAATCCTTTCCAGGATCAGGATCCTCTCCATAATTCTTCATGGGAGTCATTTGTTATGTGATTTGTGCCTTGGGTATTCAGGGCTTCTGGGCTAATTAATATCCACTTATCAGAGATTGCATTCCATGTGTATTCTTTTGTGATTGGGTTACCTCACGTAGGATGATATTTTCCAGATCGAACCATTTCCCAAAAAATTTTGTGAATTCATTGTTTCTAATTGCTGAGTAGTATTCCATTGTGTAAATATACCACATTTTCTGTATCCATTCCTCCTTTGAGGGACATCTGGGTTCTTTCCAGCGTCTGGCTATTATAAATAAGGCTGCTATGAACATAATGGAGCATGTGTCTTTATTGCATGCCAGGGAATCCTTTGGGTATATGCCCAGGAGAGGTATAGCAGGGTCCTCCGGAAGTGTCATGTCCAGTTTTCTGAGGAACCGCCAGGCTGATTTCCAAAGTGGTTGTACCATCTTACAGCCCCACCAGCAGTGGAGGAGTGTTCCTCTTTCTCCACATCCTCCCCAACACCTGCTGTGTCCTAAGTTTTTGACCTTAGCCATTCTGACTGGTGTAAGGTGAAATCTCAGGGTTGTTTTGATCTGCATTTCCCTAATGACTAATGATGTTGAGCACTTCTTAAGGTGCCTCTTGGCCATTCGAATTTCTTCAGGTGAAAATTCTTTGTTTAGATCTATACCCCATTTTTAATAGGGTTATTTGGTTCCCTGGGGTCTAACTTCTTGAGCTCTTTGTATATATTGGATATTAGCCCTCTATCAGATGTAGGGTTGGTGAATATCCTTTCCCAATTTGATGGTTGCTGTTTTGTCCTTTTAACAATGTCCTTTGCCTTACAGAAACTTTGTAATTGGATCTGTTCAGGAACTTTTCCCCTGTGCCCATGTCCTCAAGGGTCTTCCCCAGTTACTTTTCTATTAGTTTCAGTGTGTCTGGTTTTACATGGAGGTCCTTGATCCACTTGGAGTGAAGTTTAGTACATGGAGTTAAGAATGGACCAATTCGCATTTTTCTGCATGCTGACCTCCAATTGAACCAGCACCATTTGTTGAAAAGGCTATCTTTTTTCCACTGGATGTTTTTGGCTCCTTTGTCGAAGATCAAGTGACCATAGGTGTGTGGATTCATTCCTGGATCTTCATTCAATTCTATTCCATTGGTCCACTTGTCTGTCACTGTGCCAATACCATGCAGTTTTTAACACTATTGCTCTGTAGTATTGCTTGAAGTCAGGGAAACTGATTCCCCCAGAATTTCTTTTGTTGTTGAGAATAGTTTTAGCTATCCTGAGTTTTTTGTTATTCCAGATGAATTTGAGAATTCCTTTTTCTAACTCTGTGAAGAACTGAGTTGGGATTTTGATGGGGATTGCATTGAATCTGTAGATCGCTTTTGGCAAGATGACCATTTTAACTATATTAATCCTGCCGATCCACGAGAATGGCAGATTTTTCCATTTTCTAAGTCTTCTTTGATTTCCTTCTTCAGAGACCTGAAGTTCTTGTTGTATAGATCTTTCACTTGTTTGGTTAGAGTCACACCAAGATACTTTATATTGTTTGTGGCTATTGTGAAGGGTGTCATTTCCCTAACTTCTTTATCAGCCTGCTTATCCTTTGAGTATAGGAAGGCAACTGATTTGCTTGAGTTGATTTTATAACCAGCCACTTTGCTGAAGTTGTTTATCAGCTGTAGGAGTTCTCTGGTGGAGGTTTTCGGGTCACTTAAGTAGACTATCATGTCATCTGCAAATAGTGATAATTTGACTTCTTCCTTTCCAATTTGTATCCCCTTGACCTCCTTATGTTGTCTAATTGCTCTAGCTAGAACTTCAAGTACTATATTGAAAAGATATGGAGAGAGAGGACAGCCTTGTCTAGTCCCTGATTTTAGTGGGATTGCTTCAAGTTTCTCTCCATTTAGTTTGATGTTGGCTACCATTTGCTTTATATTGCTTTTACTATGTTTAGGTATGAGCCTTAAATTCCTGAGTTCTTTCCAAGACTTTTAGCATGAAAGAATGCTGAATTTTGTCAAATGCTTTTTCTGCATCTAATGAGATGATCATATGGTTTTTTTCTTTGAGTTTGTTTATGTAGTGGATAGCATTGGTGGATTTCCTTATATTGAACCACTCCTGCATCCCTGGGATGAAGCCTACTTGATCATGGTGGATGATCATTTTGATGTGTTCTTGAATTCAGTTGGCAAGAATTTTATTAAGTATTTTTGCATCAATATTCATAAGGGAAATTGGCCTGAAGTTCTCTTTTTCTGTTGGATCTTTGTGTGGTTTTGGTATCAGCATAATTGTGGCTTCATAGAACGAGTTGGGTAGAGTTCCTTCTGGTTCTATTTTGTGGAATAGTTTGAAGAATATTAGTGTTAGGTCTTCTATGAAGGTCTGATAGAATTCTGCATTGAAGCCATCTGGTCTAGTGCTTTTTTTGGTTGGGTGACTTTTTATGACCCTTTTTATTTCTTTGGGTGTTATGGGACTGTTCAGATGATCTATTTGATCCTGATTTAATTTTGGTGTCGGATATCTGTCTAGGAAACTGTCCATTTCCTCCAGATTCTCCAGTTGTGTTGAGTATAGGCTTTTGTAGTAGGATCTAATGATTTTTTGAATTTCCTCAGTTTCTGTTGTTATATCTCCCTTTTCATTTCTAAGTTTGTTAATCTGTATACTGTCTCTATGCCCTTTGGTTAGTCTGCCTAAGGGTTTATCTATCTTGTTGATTTTCTCAAAGAACCAGCTCCTGTTTTTTTTTTTTTTTTTTTTTTTTTTTTTTTTTTTTTTGATTCTTTGTATGGTTCTCTTTGTTTCTACTTGATTGATTTCGGCCCTGAGATTGATGATTTCCTGTCTTCTACTCCTCCTGGGTGAAATAGCTTCTTTTTGTTCCAGGGCTTTCAGGTGTGTCATTAAGCTGTTAGTGTATGCTCTCTCCATTTTCTTTTTGGAGGCACTCAGGGATATGAGTTTTCCTCTTAGCACTGCTTTCATTGTGTCCCATAGATTTGGGTATGTTGTGTCTTCATTTTCATTGTGTTCTAAAAAGTCTTTAATTTATTTCTTTATTTCTTCCTTGACCAAGGTATCATTGAGTAGAATATTGTTCAGTTTCCACGTGTATGTGGGTTTTCTGTTGTTTTTGTTGCTATTGAAGATCACTTTTACTCCATAGTGATGTGATAGGAGGCATGGGATTATTTCGATCTTCTTATATTTGTTGAGGTCTGTCTTGTGGTCGATTTTGGAGAAGGTACCATGAGGTGCTGAGGAAAAGGTATATTCTTTTGCTTTAGGATAAAATGTTCTCTCTCTCTATATATATCTGTTAAATCTAATTGGCCCAAAGCTTCAATTAGTTTCACTGTGTCCCTGTTCAGTTTCTGTTTTCCTGATCAGTCCATTGAGGAAAGTGCAGTGTTGAAGTCATCCACAGTATTGTGTTAGGTGCAATGTGTGCTTTGAGCTTTAGTAAAGTTTCTTTTATGAATGAGGGTGCCCTTGCATTTGGAGCATAGATGTTCAGGATTGAGAGCTCTTCTTGTTGTATTTTTCCTTTGACCAGCAAGAAGTGTCCTTCAGAGTCTCTTGTGATGACTTTTGTTGAAAGTCAATTTTATCTGATATTAGAATGGCTACTCCAGTTTGTTTCCTGAGACCATTTGCATGTAAAATTGTCTTCCAGCCTTTTACTCTAAGGTAGTGTTTGTCTTTGACCCTGAGGTGTGTTTCCTGTACGCAGCAAAATGTAGGGTCCTGTTTACGTATCCAGTCAGTTAGACTATGTCTTTTTGTTGGGGCGTTGAGACCATTGATGTTAAGAGATATTAAGGAATAGTGATTATTACCTGCTGTCATTTTTAATGTTATTTTTTAAATTTGATTGTTTATCTTCTTTTGGGTTTAATGAAAGAAGGTTACTATCTTGCTATTTCTAGGGTGAAGTTTCCCTCCTTGTATTGGTGTTTTCCTCCTATTATCTTTTGTAGGGCTGGGTTTGTGGAAAGATATTGGGTAAACTTGGTTTTGTCATGGAATATCTTAGTTTCTCAATCTATAGTTATTGAGAGTTTTGCTGGGTATAGTAGTTTTGGCTGGCATTTGTGTTCTCTTAGAGTCTGCATGAGATCTGCCCAGGATCTTCTAGCTTTCATAGTCTCAAGTGAGAAGTCTGGTGTGATTCTGATAGGTCTTCCTTTATGTTACTTGGCCTTTTTCTCTTACTGCCTTTAATATTCTTTCTTGTTTAGTACATTTGTGGGTTTGATTATTATGTGACAGGAGGCAGTTCTGTTCTGGTCCAGTCTGTTTGGAGTTCTGTAGGCTTCTTGTATATTCATGGGCATCTCTCTCTTTAGGTTAGGGAAGTTTTCCTGAAGATATTTGCTGGCCCTTTAAGTTGTAAATCTTCACTCTCATCTATGCCTATAATCCTTAGGTTTGGTCTTCTCAGTGTGTCCTGGATTTCCTGGGTGTTTTGGATTACAAGCTTTTTGCATTTTGCATTTTCTTTAACTGTTGAGTCCATGGTTTCTATGGTATCTTCAGCATCTGAGATTCTTTCTTCTATCTCTTTTATTCTGTTGTTGATATTTGCATCTATGTCTTCTGATTTCTTCCCAAGGTTTTCTATCTCCAAAGCTGTCTCCCTTTGAGTTTTCTTAGTTGTTTTTACTTCTGATTTTAGATCCTGGATGGTTTTTCTTAGCTCCTTCACTTTCTTGTTTGTGTTTTCCTGTAATTCTTTAAGAGATTTTTGTGTTTCCTCTTTCATGACCTCAGCCTGTTGACCAAAGTTCTCCTGTATTTCTTTAAGTGATTTTTGCGTTTCCTCCTTATTGGCTTTTGTATTCTGTCGAATTTCTTTCAATGATTTTTGTGTCTCCCTTGTAAGGGCTTCTAACTTTTGATCCATTTTCTCCTGAATTTCTTTAAGTATGTCCTTCATGCATTCCTCTACGAGCATCATGACCAGTGATTTTAAATCCAAATCTTGTTTTTCTGGTGTGATGGGGTATCCAGGACATGCTGTTAAAGGAGAATTGGGTTCAGATGCTGCCATATTGCCTTGATTTCTGTTAGTGATGTTCCTGCCTTTGCCTTTTGCCATCTAGTTCTCACTGGTGTTAGTTAGTCTTGTCTATGCTGGACTCACCAGTGCAAGCTGCCTCTTCCCAGGTGGCCTCTGGTGCACAGCTAACCTCCTGCACTGCCTGGAAACAGGGTGCTGTGGCCCAGGCTGTTCAGATTCCGAAGCAGACTCCTGAAGGCTCCCATTGGGCCTGCTGGACTCACAAGAGCACACTGACTCCTCCCAGCCGGCCTCCTGGGTGCCCCTCTGGCCTCTTGCAGGACCTGGATATGTGGAGTTGCAGCCCAGGCTGTTCTGGATCCCAAAGCGGAGATCTGATGGCTCCTGCCAGAGGCCTCAGGACTGGAACCTAAGCTCTGTGCAGTGAGCAAGCTGTGTGCTCCCAGTCTGCCTCTGGGTGCACACCAGGCCTCTTGCACTTCCTGGAGACCGAGTGTTGTGGCCCAGGCTGTTCAGATCCCGAAGCAGACACCTTGGAAAATAACATTTTCTAAAACAGACGATGGTTCCAACAATCTTACATGAATTCTGGAATCTAGGATGGTTCTTGTCATTGTCTCTTGTTTATATTATTGGCTATTTAACTTAATTGAAGTACTCACTCTTAAACTAATTTTTTTAATTTTTATTATTTTTATTTACATTTTTTAATTTTTGATTTTTCGAGACAGGGTTTCTTTGTATAGCCCTGGCTGTCCTGGAACTCACTTTATAGACCAGGCTGGTCTTGAACTCAGAAATGTACCTGCCTCTGCCTCCCAAGTGCTGGGATTAAAGGCGTGCGCCACTGCTGCTCAGCTTTAAACTAAATTCTTTTAGAAACTTTAGTCTCTCAAAATGGAAATAGGAGAGGATGTAAAGGGCCTTCACTGACCCAACAGGAGACATTTTCACAACCCATGGCCGCGTCAACTCTGTCCACAGGAAAAGTGGGAGCGAGCCTTTAGCAATGGGTTTGAACAGGGCTTGGTGCAGAGGGTGTTGGGGTTGCGGGGGTGCGGGGTGGGGCAGGGGGTGGGAGGGGAGAATGCAGATGCAATGTTTGGTCTCCCACTTCCACATTATTTCTCACAGTGTTTTTCCTGGCTTGCTATTTACTCTGAACACCTGTGAGAAGAGTACCCGAAGCTCTGTTAATGTCAAGATGAGGAAACTCTAGACTCTAGAATCCTGTGTGAAACCCGAGCCTGCATGAATGTCCAGGACTTTTCCCACAGAACCTTACAGATAATTGATATCAGTTCTCAGAACCCATCTCCAAGTCTTTTTAACGGACTAAATTAGGTTAACAGACTCAGACCTGGAATCTTGAAGCTAATTTAACTTCCCTTCCGGCTTTATCATCATTTTCTCGCAGCCCCGTCCATTGCTGGCTCCTACATCACTCTTCTCATGGCGAAATTGCAAGGTGGAGTTTAATAGTTTTCCTTTTCTCTTGGTCATTTGTTCATATTCTCTAGTTGGCCCCAGGCAATGTTATTTTTATTCTGTCCTTGGCTACTTGACTATCTTTTTTTTTTGGTTCAGAAATTACCATCGAAAATCTTATTTTCATCAGCATCTTTTACAAACAGCGGCCAATTCGGTGTCTCTAAGTAACGGTTCTCTTATGTTCGTTGTATTTTACTTCTCTGGCTATTTCTTTAAGAAAATAATTTCAAAGACCGAGTTATCAGAGAATTGCCAGTGCAGTCATGCCTTTATTATTTTAACTCTGTATTTCAAAACCTGTGTAATAATGTATAAAATCTTTTAACTTGTTTCTTACGATTCAAACTACACTATGTCAGTACACACCTTGTTCTATCTATGTGACTATTTGAGTTCTTAAAATGAAATTAGTCCCCATTAAAATATAATAGAATTTTATGTATTTATATATTGAAGACATTCTAGCAAATGTTTCACAATATTAATATTGTTTGACTCTGATAACAAGTTAAAAATAGACACATTTGGGAAAATGAACTATATCATTTTTACATTATTTGACTTAAGACTTTTTGTTTTGTTTTGTTATTAAAAAACAAAATCTGTTATTTAGGAAAAATTACAGCAAAACCTGAGGCTCACATGTTACTTTTGTGGGAAGTATTGATTATACCAACAACAAGGTGTGCTTGTGTTGTGGGAAATATTAAAAAAGAATCCAGGCTATTGCCAGCGTAATGCCAGTGGGCCAGGCACTGGCGGGCAGGGGTTGGCCTGTTCTCATCCCGTGGAGACTCTTCTGACTCAAAGCTGCAGATCTCTCCACCCAGCTCACGACGTTCCCACTGACCGGTCACTACCACACCAGCCTCACACTTCAAAACCCCCATGGTCTTTGTGGTACACATTTGGCAAACTCACGCTTTGCCCGCACAACTTTCTCTCTGGAACCCAGTCCAGCCTCAGTGTGAAGGAAAACTCCGCACAAACCTTAGTTCAGAGTTAATGGTAACTCAATCGCTGGGCACAACAACTAGAATCCTAATCTTATAAGCCATATTAAATATTAACCCTCTGGTGGCGAATCTTGGCAGTTTTGCCATCTAAACTGGGAGACTCTAGCAGCTACATTTTGTCCTCTCCTTCTCCCTGTCCGAAAGCTCCCCTCTCTCTCTTCCCACTCTCCAACCCAGAAGTCCCGCCTACTAGCCCAGTGATTGGTTCGTTTATTCCTTAGGGATGCTTCACAAGAAGTCGCTGGAGTACGTGAGTCATTCCTCCTTCCAGACAGCCCCTCCTGGGAAAGCGCAATTAACATCAAAATACAAGTAGCACCAGGGCCATCCACAACCTGCTTGTTTATGGGTATTTTGACTGAATGTATGTCTCTGTAGTACTAATGTGGCTGGTGCCAGCAGAGGGTAGCAGAGGGGATCTCTTGAAACTGGAGGTACAGATGGTTGTGTGTCTCCAGGAAGGTTCTGAAGATGGTACCCAGTACCAGAGTACATTTACCAGAAGCACCTAGCAATTTTCCAGCCCTGTATTTCCATAATAATTTAAATATTTTAATTAAGTGCATTAGTTTCCTGTTCCTGGTGGGGGTAAAAATGGCCACAAATGTAATGACTTAAAACAAGGCAGATTTATTCTCTTATGATTTGGGAAACAGAAACCTGGAACAGGCTGGTCAAGGCATGTTCCTTTCAAAGAATCCTCAGATTGTCAGAAAGTGCCTCTGCATTGGCTGTGTCCTTTTTCTGCATAACCTCAAGGAACAGGCACCTGGAAGGTTCTCTCAGTTCTGCTGATTCTGTTATTCATCCTAGCTCTGATCCGTCTATGTTCCTCTAATACACATCTGTGACTATACTGGACTCAGTCAGAAAACTAAGATGCTTCCTCTAGTCTTAAGGCCCCCTAGTTAAATCACATCCACAAAGTTCTTTGCTGTGCAGAATGGCATTTCCCAAGAGGTTCAAATCCGGACATTTCCGGTGGTGCATGGAGGGTTTCAAGTTTCATATTACTCATATTTATATTTGTTTGTTGTTCATGAGTTAAAGTTTAGTTGTGTCAAATATGTTAATAACCATTTAACTAGCTTGTTAATAGCAAGAGACAAAGAAAAAGGCAAAAGTCTGAAGCAGTGTGGCACAAAAGCATCATTTATTGATGTCACTGACCTCATGTTGGCCTTAGTTCGGCCATTTCCGGTCTTACCTTTCCCTGTGTGGTAAATGGAAATCTGTGGAGTATACAGAAGCACCCCAGAACTCCTCCTCATTGAGCTGCCGTTGAAACGTACTGTGAGTGTTTAATGGCTTGTGTGGGCTTTAGGGGCGATGAGTTGCTACTCTGAGCTGACTTCTTGTGGTCTCTAGACGTAGGAGTGATGAAGAACTGGAGTGTGAGTGAGCTGTAAGCCAGGAGTGGTTCTTTCACACCATCGTATAGCAAAGAGATTTCTTAGTAACATGTAATTATCTATTTTAGTATTCTGTCAACATTGCTAATTTATAAGACATCCTCGAACTCTGTTGATTTGACTTTTTTGCATAAATGCACATAAGCAAATACTTTGAAAATGCACTGTTTCCCTCTTCCCTTTGTCCATTCCTTAAAGCAAAATTCAGAAATAAGGAGCTCGGATGACAGTTCCAATATAAATACACAGTTTCCTAGCTTGAGGAGCCCTTCAGGAGGCTTTGGAAATGTTTGTGGAAAAAAAATCAACAGTGCTCAGACTATTTAGTGTAAAGAGCATAAACTTTAGCATGGACAATTCACAGACTGAGCTTTGTCTGCATTGAATGTCATATGGTTTTGCAATTCTATTTCATGACATTATTTTGTTTGTTTGTTTCCCAGTTGTTAGATACTATTTTATTCATATATAGCCAAAAGGCTGACATTAAGCTCAAATTGAAAAGGTTTTCACAAAATCTATTTCTTCGAAGCATGTCATATTCTGCAATATGTTGCAAATAATTAAAAAAAAATGTTACTTAACTAGTAATTGTATATTTAAAGACAGGCAGAGATTCAAAGATAACAGAATTAAGAAGCGGAGATCTACTTATTAGCTGCCCTTTATAGACTTCGGTTACATATAATTGGGAATTTCAGAACTAAATATTTCAAGACAGGTAGATGGTACTTATTAAATCACACACTGAGTAAGTAAAAGGATATAGAGTAGTACTGTTTTTTAATTAGCATAGTATTCTAGGAAGAAGAGGAAGGCTACACATTCCTTGTCTGTGAGAGACAGTATTCATCTGAGATGTAACAATGTTTATTAGCAGCTTAATACAGAAATTAATTCTAACAGAACTTGCTCATAGGTCAAAATTCAAAGACTTTTGCTAATATTGGAAACATAAATTTATTAATGGTTTGTGAACACCCTAATGGGTGATATTTGGTAGGATGCTATTTGAAGGTTATACTTAAGATGGTTTTCTATAATCTAGCTTATTCTAGATTTTGAAACAATGAATTAGGTCTTTCATGGTATGAAGGAGCATATCAAGATTAGGCTGAAGAGATGGCTCAGTGGATAAGGTATTTGTATTTACTCAGAATGCACATTAAAAGAGAATGAGAAGAGAGAGAGAGAGAGAGAGAGAGAGAGAGAGAGAGAGAGAGAGAGAGAGAGAGAGAGAGAGAGAATGTTTGCAACCTGGGAGTCATTATCTAGCAAACCCTACTTGGGGAATTCAAGGTCTGTGATAGACCCTGTCTCAAAATAAGATGGGTGGCATTCCTGAAGGTTGAGTCCTGGGACTGTACTCTTAGATGCTCATGCATGTTTATTCATGTGAATAAACACACACTTGTATGCACATATAATTACAGGCCATGATCTAAGATTCAGTTTAACATTATTCTATCTCATGAATGGTATATAAAAGCAAACATTTAAAACAAAGAATTATCCCACAAAGATATAACATTAAATTTAGCTATTATTAGCTGAAACCTTTAAAGATGAATATCTATATGTTTAAAAGTAAGGGTTATCACATAATACTAGTACAAATCATGAATATTTAAATTATAAATCTTTCAAAGGTCAACATAATAGATCCTTAATTAGTAGCACAATGGCACCAATATTTGTAACATTTTCAAACTGGTCAAAAAGATTATTAAACTTGTTTAGAAAGATCCAGATAGATTTCCAGCTTTTCCCAGCTTCAGAGTACTTTAAAAATATGGTTCATCCAGGAAGGAAAAGTTCACATTGGATCAATGCTGTGCATTTGAGTCAAGCGTCTGGGCTACAGGATGATACACTGCCTCAGAAAACAGCAGCAGCAACAACAACTACAACAACCACAATCACAACAACCACAACCATCACCACCACCACCACCACCACCACCACCACCACCACCACCACAACAACAACAACACACACACACACACACACACACACACACACACCTTGCCCTCTTAGACAACCTTGATGTAGTGATCTCATCCTAACATATCTAGGCTTCATTCATTACACCTTGGTTTGCATTAGCTGCCTTCAGTGGTGAAACTTAAAGATGCATCTGGTATATTTAGCATCTAAGCAGGTGTGTTCTCTTAGTGCTTACCTTAAATATTCCACATCAGTCAAGTGTTTAAAGTAGTCTTTTCTAATTAAGCAGGATCATGTGCTGTGCACAGCTACCAGTAGAAGGAGACGGGTTGTCAGCAGCCATGTCAGCTGCAGTTGTAACGTTGCACTGATTTCTTATTTTATATCTTTTATAATTCCAGAATGCCACTCCTTTAGACTCCAGTCTCAAACATGTAGTTGTAGTGTACAACAGAGGAATTTTAAAGAAAAGCAGTGGAATTTTTCTCCTCTAGACTACTTCAGAAACTGGTTTCCCATGTAGATGCTATTTACCTTCCTTACAGGGAGAGCACTATCCCAATACATTTGGTAGTGCTTAGAACTTAAGCCACCTGACCTGATCAAAAATTATTGATGATCTCTCAGGATTTGGAGGGAAGGGTAAAGAATAGGCTCAAATTATATGGTATGAAATTTTTCAAAAATAAATATCATTTACTAATGACATTTGCAAAAACACCCATTTTGATTCTTTTCAGCATAGCTCTCCTTCATACTAAAACAACAGTAGAATGATATCATCTCATTTTTTTTTAGTAATACCTTGCTATTCATTTCTTCACATGATCCATTTGGCACTAATACATCAACAATGACTTTTTTGTCTGCTCCTTTTGGCCTGTATTTCCCACTAGAAATCACCCTAATTCTTTGCTTTTCTTCTCTATTACTTTTGCTTTCTGATGAGATTAGCAATCCGTCCAATGCAGATATTAATTATTTTTATGTATCAATTGGCATCCTTGTTTGGTCTATGAACTCATTCATTCACTAAACATTTGTTTCATAATAGATACTAAATCAAGTACATTTCAGTCTGCTTCTTACAGACCTGCAGTCACCTGCACTTTCCTTTCTTAGCCTTCTTTTCTGTGCTCTGCGACCTCCTCCCACATTTCCTGTCTCTCATTTTCTGTCACAAACTAAGCCTTAGGTTCAGTACCAATATCTAACACTTGTTTGGCATGGATGACATAGTGTTGCTAAAAATAGTCCAACTATCTATTTACATCCAGGAATTCAATGGTCAAGTCCTACTTAGGATTTGTAGTGTCAGCCTTTTCAAAGTGACTGCTCTTGGGATGTTATTAGGGTTACTTCCAAAATGCAAGAAGGATTTGATAAGCTGTTGCTCAAAAAATATGTCAGGCTCTTCAGATTTTATAAACATTGCATGTCCTTCCTCTTCCCTGCCTGTTCTGTTGATATTAAATTGTCACCTCATTCACTGTTTAATCATCCCAAAAATGCTTTAGTTATTTCCAAGAAAGTCTGAATGGTGGAAGTTGATTGCTTCCCAATTAACTAAAACATCATTCTCCAGCCCAGCCTGAGTAGAGGGTATGCACCACACACTGCTTGTCATACCTGAAAAACTAGCTTTATAAATGTTGCCTAATATTTAGTGTCTTCTCTTTGGGTAGGTGCATATAATGCCAAGTGACTTTGAAATGAAGCTTTCATTTCCTTTCTGTCATATGGACAAATATTTGGTTTGAATTCACATATATATTTGAAATGTTCTGGTTAAAAAAATTGAGTTATAGCTGTGCTTGTGGTTTCTCTGGTTTTGGTAGTTTCTCCGTAAGTAGTGAGACACAGCATGATTCACTGGTTTTCCCTCCCACCACTTCAGAGGCCCTAATAATGTTTATGAGATCAAAAGAAACGAAAGAATGTTCTAGTTACGTGCTTCTTCATTTTAACCACATTTTCACCTGATTTTGATGGTGAATTTTGCTTGCTATCTGAAAATTCTATTATTCATTGCACAAAGAAATAACTCTGAATTCATTTCTACTTCCTAGAAATGTAAAACTGTGTGATTTGAAAATTTCTCCATAGAGAGCATTTATAAAATTCTGAGTTCTCTGTTGGAGTTATCATCATCCCTGATTTCCAGCTATTCTACAGAGCCACAGTAATAAAAACTGTACGGTAACAGCATAAAAAGAGAAAGTTTGGTCCGTGGAGTTGAAGACTCAGGCATAAATTCATACTCCTGAGTATTGATAATAAGGCAGAAATATGCACTGGAAGAAGGAGAGCGTTTTCACAATTGGTGTATCAAACTGGCTCCCTCATAGAAGAATAGAGATAAATCCATATTTATACCTGTACAACACTCAAGTGCAAGTGGATCAAACACCTCGGCATAAAGCCAGATACACTGAACCTGATAGAAGAGAATGTGAGGAACTACCTAGAACATGTTGGCACAGGAGATAACTTTCTGAACAGAACAACTATAGCCCAGACACTAAGATCAACAGTTTATAAGTGGGACCTCTTGAAACTGAAAATCTTATGTAAGGCAAAGAACACTGTCAATAGGACAAAGAGGCAACCTACCGAATGGGAAACGATTTTCACCAGTCCACATCTGTTGAGATCTAATATCCAAAATATATAAATATCTCAAGAAACTAAATATTAAATAATGAAATAATCCAAATTAAAAAAAAATGAGTACAGATCTAAACAGAGAATTCTCATCAGAGGAATATCAAATGGCCAAGAAACACTTAAATGTTCAACCTCTTAGCCATCAGGGAAATGCAAATAAAAATTACTTTGAGGTTTCATCTTAGACCTGTCAGAATGGCTAAGGCAACTATACAAATGGCGGCTCATGCTGACGAGGAAGTGGAGCAAGGGAAACGCCTGTGTTGCTGGTGTGAGTGCAAACTTGTAATCCACTATAAAATAAAATAAAAATCAATACTGGCGTCTTTCAGAAAACTTGGAATTGATCTGTCTTAAGACCCTGCTATACTGCTCTTGGGCATGTAACCAAAGAATACTCCATCTTACCACAGGGGCCCTTACTCAACATTGTTCATTATGGCTTTACTCATAATAGCCAGAAACTGATTACAGACTAGACTTCCCTCCACTGAAGATTGGACTCAGAAAATGTAGCACATTCATACAAGTGAAGTATTGCTTTGTTGTTTAAAAAAATATGACATCATGAAATTTTCAGGTAAATAGATACGACTAGGAAGTCATCCTGAGTGAAGTAACCCAGACCCCCCAGACATACAAATATGGTGTGCATTTGCTTTTAAGTGGATATATTAACTGTTAAGTAAATGATAATCAAGCTACAGTCCACAGGTTCAGAGAGGTTGGGTGAAAATGAGGGCTCAGGGGAGGGATGTATGATCTCCCTAGGAAGAAGATATAGAATAGATTCTGCCGGTAGACTGCGGGTGGGTAGGCGTGGGAGCAGGAGAGATCGGTGTGAAGAGGATGGGGAGAGGGTCCAGGAAGAGACAGTGGGATTTAGGGGTGTAGGGGGTGGGGCACAATGTGGAACCACAGTGCAGTGGTATTTTGGGGGGGATCTGTAAGGTGATTCTTCTCAGTACTCCTAGTAACAAAAGATAAGGAGTTTTGTAGCCACCAAGGCTTCCTTTGGTGGGACTGGGTTACATTCTGTTGAGTTGTTGGTTGAGGAGGTTCTATGGCGATTCCTAAACAACCCATGCTGATGCTAGGACAGAGGTCGTTCTCTGAAAACTGATGGCAGGGCCCCATTGCCAATAACAATGCAGTTCACTGAACACACAGAGGTTGAGCTGGTGTCTTCCTGTGGCTTGTCATTTATTCATGAGTTCTAGCCTCTGTCACAAGAAGGTACTCTGCAAGCTACACAAAGGGTAACCTGAATACCAACCCAGCCACATCCTACAGTCTGTCCTGCCTGCAAGATGTGCTGGGCCAATGGTGGCACAGAACTTGTGGGAGGGGTCAACCCATGTTTTAACTCGAGGCTCACACCAGCAAAAGGAGCCCATGCCCTGTCCTGCCAGGGGCCCCGGGGTGGTGGTGATGGTGGTGGCCAGAAACTGGAGATTGGATAGTTCAGAGATAGAACCAAACAAAATTAACCAAATAAAAATAAATTAATTAATTTAAATAAATAAGTGAAACAATTCCTAGTGATACTCTTCTATATTCACAGATCAGTATCTTGAATTCACAGATCACATCACAAGATAGGTTTCCTCTGGTTTCCCTGGCAGTAGATTGGAGCCCATGAGAACCACAGCCAGACATTTTATGGGGGGAGGGGGGAGTAGGTAGGTGTAAATTTGAGATCTCCATCAGATCCCTCCACTGGGAGATCAGGGAACCCTGAAAGTGGGAGAGGAAAGATTATAGGAGTCAGAGGGATGCAGGACATACGGAGAACAGAACCCACTGAATCAACTAAGCAGTTCTCATAGGGGCTCACAGAAACTCAAGTAGTAAGCATGGACCTTCCTGCCGTGTTCCCACCAGGTCTTTGTACATGTTACAGCTGTTAACATGATGATTATGTGCAAGTTCTAACAACTCTTTTGCCTCTTATTTGGATACCTTGTGGATCCTGGATATGAGCACTTCATTTTGTCTTATTGTATCCTGTGCTGTCAGTTTTGTTGTTGTTTCTTCTTTTTTCTGAAGAGGAAACAGTGTAGCAGGAGTGGATCTGCGGTAGAGCACAGGTCAGGGAGAACATGGAGGAGCAGAGGGAGGGGGAGATATGGTTAGGATTTATTTAGAAGAATTGTATGAAAGAATCTATTTTTCAGTAAAAAAAAATCTGAGTTTTTACATTTTTTAAAATATCTACATTGACTTATGTTTTATGCCCATATTTTTTTCACTAAATGAAAATGATTTTCTTAACTTGAACTCAAAAGTCATTAAGCTATTTCCCTCTGAAAGTTTTAACTTATAATTAAAAAATATATAATTCTATAAGGGTTCACAGAAAGCATCTCGTCTAAGTATTTTATATTAATGAAATATTTCAGCTATAGAATTAATTTATATGAAAGAGTAGTTCGAGATACAGCATGGGAAATAAAGTACTATGGATTCAGGTGATGATATTCAGGTTGCTGGTGAAAATTCATTAACACAATCCTTCCCAGAGGAAATCTCGGCTCTGAATTTTGCGTATTCTCTTACTCAGGTAATAAAACTGGGGCTACATACTCAGGTTCCCCAAATTAATAGACTCACTATTTTCACATATTTTCAAGGTTCACTTATGTTTATTTCTTGTGAGTATGAGTTTGAGTGTTTATCTGCATCTATGTACACCATGTGTGAAGAGTGACAATGAAGTTCAGAAAAAGGCACCAGATCTCTGAAAGTACTGATGCACGTGAGCTGTCATGTGAGTTTTGAGAACGGAATTTCTTTGAAGGAGCAGCAAATGCTGCTAACCAATAAGTCATCCCTCTAGGATCATTATATTTAATATATAGATTTAGTAATTACTATCCATTAGACATCTTAGACAATAGCCAATATTGTTCTCTATGTAATACTTTTTATATTTATCCATGGCAATTCAAGTATCTAAGAGACTTTCATTTATCTCTGATATGCTTCTATTATAGCACTTTAGTATTCTATTCACTCAGAAGTAGTTAGACTTTATACTTTTAGTTTTTTAAAGCAATTCTGCAATGATTTTGTTCCTAAGAACGGGAAGATAATTTTGTAGGCTGTGAATTTATCCAGTGAAATTTTTAGGTGCTTTCTAAGCCCTCTGAACCCATTCTACTCCCCATCCACTCTTCACATCCTCATCATTATGCGGGGATACTAGATTTGTGAGTTTAGTCCATTCTGTGGCTGTGGAGTGTGATCTTAGCAGCGTGCTGTGGATTTCTCTGAAGACCAGAGGTTTGCTGAATATCCTCTCAGATGCTTATTTGATCATGTGACTTCTCCTCGGTCAAGCGAATCTTTGTCTGCCTGGTGTATTTTTACTTTATTGTCTAAAATACGCTGATGAGATATATATATATAAGTACCTTCTGGTTCATTTATTTTTTTTTGTCCTTTATGCTATATTAAATAGAAACTCAGGTATGCTAAGAAGTTAGAAGTCTAATTTTTTCATATGCATGAGGCCATATCTGAATAATTCATATGCTTTTATTATTTTCTAATGGTATCTGGTATTTATCCAGTTTTCATAAATGTAGGCAAAGATTTCTGGCAGTTCTTGTTTATTCCTTTGAACTAGTTTCTATGACTAAACCTCAACTGCAGCTATTCTGGATTAAAACTTAATAGTTCACTCCATGAATGTTGCTCCTTTGGTTTTAATTTTTATTCTTTTAAGCAGGTTTTTTCCCTTTGCTTTTGCATACATATTTCAGAACTAACTTCTCAAGTTCTGTGAATAAACAGTAGTGATATTTTAATAATAATTTTATTTGTATTATAGATTAATTTATGATATTAAATCTTCCATCTAGGAGCATATGCATTTGTTGATTTATTTTGAATTTTAATAGATAAATTAACCATAGGCAAAGTTACTGCTCAAAGTCACATAGCCAATTAACAGCAAAGCTAGTGGTAGAAGAAATGTCTCCTGACTCTTTAACAGTTCACACACTTAAAGGCTTAATTATTTAGTCAGTTAAGGAAATTTTTTTCCAGTTTTTGCAGCTATGGAACCCATCAGCATGAAAGAGAATCCAACTTCTGTATTTTACCAGGCCCTTGATAATCAAAGTGTTCTCAGAGGGCTTGTTAAAATTGGAGAATCTCAGTCCTAAAGACCCAGAATCTTCATTTTAAAAAGATTGCTGGCTTATTGATAGACACTGTTTGTGAGACTATGCAGAATACTGCTTTGCAAAAGAGACCTGAAATTCACAGCATCGATCCCTTTCTTTGGAACCCCTCAGAACTCCTGGTGCTGATGCAGAGGCCACTGAACTCTAAAGGTTTCAAGAAAGCATCATGGAGACCTGGGTCATGATGGCTAGGTGTTGCCCTTTCCCTGCACTCAGAGACGTTATGCCTGCTTTTCTGAACAGACATAAAAAATCCAAAATAATGGGGTGGAGAAATGGCTTCACAATCAGGGTGCTCACTGCTTTTATAGATAACCCAAATTTTATTATGCTTGCTGAATGGCTCACAAAAGCCTATCTCTCCTGCTCTGGGACATCCTACAACTTCTCCTGCCGTCCACAGGCATCTGCACACACAGGGAGCATACACATAGGCACATACAGACATACATATGCATGAGTAAAATGATAAATGATAAACACACACACACACACACACACACACACACACATTCCAAATAAATCTCATTCCAAACTGAGAGCTGGAAGGATAGCATTGTGGCTGAAAATGCGTGACATCAAACCGGAAGATGTGATTTAAGCCCCAGGGTCCTTGAACTGGAGGAAGTTGAAGAGATTCCTGAAAGTTATACCTTGTCTTCCATACATAGGGTCTGGTATATGTGCTTTCTGCATGCATATACACACAGATAAAAAAATAGATTTAACTGAAGATATTTTAAATTCCCAAATGATAAAATATTATCTAGATAATTTATATACTTTGTCAAATTTATTCAAAGGAAACAAAAGGTTAAATGGTTTTCTGAAAACAATACATTTCAGGAAGAACAGGACTTTTGGTGTGTGTGTGTGTGTGTGTGTGTGTGTGTGTGTGTGTGTGTGCTAACTACTAACTAAGGGTGCTTAGAAAACAAATACATTTCTTTGAAATCACAGTACTTCCCTAAGTTGACCTATTAGCTACTAAATGCTATTGGGGGAAAACTTTAAGTGAAAAGAGTCAGAAACGCAGACCGTCAGTTTTCCAGTAAAATACAAAAGCCACCCTACCTCTTTAGACAGCTTCATTTTACTAAGTAACTGGGCTTCAGCCCCGCTGGTTACTATAACAGCAAGTTATCCCTAGATGCCAGGGGACCAGGGAGGGGTGGAAAAGGTCAAGAGGGGATGCAGGAAAAAAGTGAATTCCCTGCAATATCGCCTCGAGCCACTAGGGGTACCTTTGTATCATTTTTCATTCCGCACCGATTTGGAGTAGAAACCTGTATTAGGGGAAAACCAGGGTCCTCGGCATTTTTTTCTTTTCTTTTCTCCCCCCCCCCCGCTTTTTTTGCGAGCTGTGCACCCAGAATCCAAACAGATTAAAAAAAATAAAAAGGAAGGAAGAAAGAAAGAAAAGGAAAGGAAAGAAACCACAGCCCTTCGATAACCCGGATAGGGTACGGAATCGTTCTACTGGACACCAGCACTGGGAATTCATTTTTGAGGTCAATTTCCAATCGAGATAAATCTATTGGATTAGTAGGATTATTCGATCGCAGCTCAAAGAAGTAACGTTGTTTGATCGTTTGTATTTCTTGCCTGATGGTCGGAATTACACGGATGCGGCTTTGGTTCTCCAGGATTCTGGATCGTGGCAGCATCTGGAGAGAAAAAAAGCATCAATCCACACGTTTAGGAAGTGTCCGTGGGTGAATAACGAGGGAGGGGGAGGTGGATCTCGGGTTGCGGCTGCTTAAAGAAAAAAAAAATAAGTAAATAAAGGAAGCATCTTGAATTCTGAAACAAGAATTATCCAGTTCCAGAGGTTGAAAAGAAAGCATCTGCAAACTGGTAAAAATACTTTGACCGTTTCGGCTTGAATTTGACGGTGGAGTGTTGGTAAAAAACTGTCTCCTTGAATAATTGAAAGAGGACTGGGGGAAGATGAGGGGGCTCCCTCGGTGGACGTGTCTTCCTGAGGGTAAGTTTGTGCCTCGTTCCTAGGGAGAGGGCTGCGGGCTTGGGTATCCCTGTGCAGAAGGGGTTGCGGACGCGGCGCCGGAGAAATGGGGCGAGCAGGCTGGAAGCCCACCTCCCGCATCTCCAAGGCATCGCGACCTCTCCGCGCTCACCGAGCTTCAAAACCTGGGGTTTGTGGCGTCAGTGGGGAAGCCAAGCAGCCTTCTGCCTCTCAACTTTGCCTTGGGAAAAAAAAAAATCTCTCAGCAACGAGATCCCTCTTGGACCCAGAGATTTTTCTCTTAGTGCTACTTTAAGGAGAGGAGGCAGCCAGTGCTTTAGAAAATCCTGCTTGGGGGTTGGGGAAGAGCTCGTTGTGCTGCCTCGGCCCAGTTTTCCCAGGCTGTCTAAGCTTCTTGGGGAATTTCGCCGGGGTACGCAGTCGGCAGGAAGATGCCTTTATTCATAAGCTCCGATGTTCCCACCCTCTGTTTCTTTCTGCCCTTCCCCACCACCTCCTTTCAGTCGGGCACTAAAGGGTTACAGTCGCTGCATCTGAAACTGGAGAAAGAAGTAGGATTCTGCCACACAGGTTATCTTGTTACTGCCTTTTAGGACTTCGCATAATACGGTCCGACTTAACTTTCTTGAGTTAGATGAGCCTCTTTGCAGTATTTCAGCCCAGGGCCCAGGCTGAGCGCACCAGGCAGCCAGCCACTTTGGGGATTTTAGCCTGCTTCGCTCTGCTCCTGACTGACTCCTAGGTTTTCTTTCCCAGGGAGCTAGCTGTGAGTGCTTGCCTTTCTAGCGATTTTCTTGCAACTGAATTTAGGTTAAATTATATTTTTTTCTTTCAGTTAAAGAAATTTTGTAGCTCTGAGAAAGAAAAAAACCCTCTGTGCTCACAGAAGGACATCGATTGTACCAGATGTAATTAAAATTAATCTCTCAAATGCGTGAATATTAATTGACTTAGGGAAGTAAAAAGTTGCTTTGGAATCTGAAAAGGACATTATTCTCACTGAAGTTTGAAATCCACATAGCTATTCAGCACAATTATACTTACATAATAATACATAAGTGTTTAGGAATTGTATAGAAGTGTCTATAGATGGCTCAGATTGAAGAAACTCCCTCACATCCCTTTGACATTTTAGGCTCTTAAAGTTGGCCTTTTCTATTTAAGGCCGAGCATTTGCTTTTTTAACAAGCAACGGCTCAAATGCACTGAAATAAAATGAAGAATGGTATAAAATGATATAAAATGTTGCATTCTGGTATTATTTTGGTCTCCCAAAGCAAGTATTTTCCCAGGATTTGTGTTGTCACATTGTGAAATGTGTGCAGATACCTTTATAGTTTTAATGTGAAAGGCTCTCCTTGAAGTCTGGACTCAGCAGAGAGACGCCTCTTCAGCCTCCTCTGAGCTCGTCCCCCCCTCCCATACTCACTTAGACAAACTGCAATACTTCAGACAGCATTCTGGGTATGACAAGAGGAGCCTTACCAAACTTTCCCCCTGGATTCGCCCATGTGTTTTTGAAACTGAATTCTGAAGCTAGCCTATGAAATTTATATTTTAAAGATGCAGTTGTCAAGTTGAAAACTTTTGTGCCCCAGGAATTTTAAAGTGAAAACTTGGCTGCTTCTTGTTTCTGTGGGCTTGGGTTAACTCTTTCTAAAAATGATAGATTCCAAGGCAGAGTTTCTACAAGCTCCTTCATTTTCTGCAGATATTTGTGAAGCTGGCTCTGCCTCTTTTCCTTGCTTCTTTGTCACGTGGTTTGTGTGCCTTGGAAAGCAAAGAATGGATGTTCTGTGTGTGGTACATTCCAGCCACTGCTACTAGCCACAGAGTCCAGGAATATCAAACATCCAAATAATAATACAAATAATATTAACCGGTAATACAAAATCAATAAAGCATGTTGAATGATAGGTGAGCTATATTTCCCTCTTTTGGCTAATTGAGAATACAATTATTGACATAAAGTCGATTAGGAATCCAAACTATAAGATGTGGGTCCTTTTAAATATTAATTTACATATTCTAAAATCAATAAAGTAGTGGCGTTTGAGAGTCTCAGACTGATGACAAGGGTACATGAGTTGACACACCTCTGCAGGAGCTTGGAAATGCTTTTCTGTCAAGAGTGGCTGATGTTTTCTAAGGCTTCATTATGTTCCTTTTGGTTGGTGCAAAGGAAAAGGGGGAAACTTCGACCTTTTCTTTTTATAATCTGCTTGGAGTGTTGATGATGTTTCTACTGTAAATCTCTACACAAAGTTCTGATAAACCTCGTATGAGGTAAGTCCCTGTCGACAGCCAATAGCAAAGGATGTAGCTTATAGAGAAGGCTTCCAAATTTATAGCCACGCCTGGCTAATGGATACAAACTCAGCACAGGTTGACAAACAGAGAGGACCACTTATAAGACTGGCGAGTCACTACAGGGTGCACTTGAGAAATTAGCTACATTTTGTTCTATTTTTCTCCAGCACACATATTGTAATGATTTCTCAAAGGAATACAGTGTCCTTTTATTTTATATTAGAGTTTCACAAAATGTGTAATTCGGACAAGAAGGGCAAAAGGTCACAATTAATGCTGAAAAATCGCAAATACCATTCTTAATGTAAGTGAAAGACATAGGTATTGGATTCCGCAAAGCTATTGGTGTGCGGTATTGATGTTGCATTCCCCTGGGTATTGCTATATGGTCTAACTGGCCTAAAATCCAGACATTACTAACATAGAGGCTGCAGTTCTTGTGGTTCTGATACGATCAACCACATTCACCGTGAGTCCCCATTTTTTTTAAAAGATGAAATTCTACCTGCTATTAAGTGGAAGTACAGTGGAAGGGAGAGCTTACTTTTCTGAATGATTGAAATTCAACATACATTGTCTGTAGTAAAAAATCTCTCTCTTTTGCTGTATTGAGACCTGCAATAAAAAGCCTCCCGTTACATGAATTTGTAGTTTTAATGTTTAATTCTCAAAATGTGCAAGGTCCAGAAAAGTAAAGGTGGAATTAATGAATACCATCAACAAATGTAGAACATACTTTTATTGTTATTAAAAGATACCTTATAATAACTTGGGGGTAGCCAGTCCTTACGGCCCCGAGATTCCCAGCTATTTCCAGGAAGGGTTCTTGAATAGCAAGACATTGTTTTAGGTGAACTTAGTTTAGTGGAGATGGAAGTGTGTTGCAAAAAAGAGAAAAGTAAAGAAAAACTAAACTTATGTTCCCTTTCGGGAGCATATCTGTTGGGGTAAAAAGTGCCAAGTGTAAGCTTAACTGAAGTCAGAGGAAACTAATAAATCACTCCAGGCATTTGAAATTATTAGACATTAAACTTTGGGGAGTTTTATTTGAATTCTTTTTATAGCAGTCGATATAATCTCTTCTGTGAGTATTCCCATTGCATGTAAGAGAGAAATTCTACTCAATGGAAGGGCACTTTACTGCTGCCATTACTGCAGAGTTTATAGATGAGGGAGTGTCAGCAGGTGGGATTCAGCTGTAATGCCTCTTTTCTGTGAAACCTTATGGGCTTTGCAGGCACTCTCTCATCCTGACACTCATAAAACATTCTAGTCTCCGTATTTATTATTTAATTTTCTTCCTACATATGTATAGCCATGAAGCACTTCAATGTATGGAGGTAGGTGGATCCAAACGCGTCAGTCAAGTGTGAAATGTGTATAATCAGTTTTAATAACGCACATTCTAGGAACTGATAAAGTTTAATTAAGAAAAACAAGTTAAACTTGAAATTCATTCTGGAACAAGTACAAGTTAAGTTAGTGCTAGAGATGTAAAATGAACCATCACAATGATACATCACAGCAAATAAAGTTTCAGACTGAGACTGGACCACCCAAATGCAGTTGTCATGGATGGTAGGACTTAGCTTTGAGGCCTGAACCTTTTATGGAACTTGTAAAATGATTTTACTTTTTCTTGTTTTGTATGGCAACATTAGCTAGTACTTAATACTAATTCTTCTTCTTCTTTTTCTTCTTCTTCTTCTTCTTCTTCTTCTTCTTCTTCTTCTTCTTCTTCTTCTTCTTCTTCTTCTTCTTCTTCTTCTTCTTCTTCTTCTTCTTCCTCCTCCTCCTCCTTCTTCCTCCTCCTCCTCTTCCTCTTCCTCTTCCTCCTCCTCCTCTTCCTCCTCTTCCTCCTCCTCCTCTTCCTCCTCCTTCTCCTTCTTTTTCTTCTTCTCCTTCCCCTTCATGGCTTTACATTTTTTCTATTATATATTTTGACCATATTTTTCCCTCTTTCCAAACTCCTCACAAATCTAGCACACCCCAGGGCAGGCCCCTCACTAAAGAGTTGGCCCACATAAACAGACTCAGTGCTTTTCTTGGTGCTTATATTCTTTGTTGGTTTCTTTCTTTTTTTTTTTTTTTTTGGATATTAATTCATTTCTGAAAGGTAATGGAATGCTGTTTGTTTTGTTTTGTTTTTTTTTTTCTAAAAATCTGGACTACACTTCTCTAATGATGCTGATGACAACTGCTAGATTCAGACTCATGCCCTCCTTGTGGATGCTCTGTGGGCAATGCTCACAACGAACTGCACACCTACCAAATTGTTTCCATAATTCATTTATTTATTGCATGGTTTAGAAAACAAATAGGCTAGTTATATATATAACTAGTATATATATATATATATATATAAAATTTATCTATAGTTATATATATATACATATTTATATATATTTGTTTGGTGATGATAATAAATGTATGGCCAGGAACCAAAAGTTGTGGCATATGTAGAATATCAGTCAACTACTCTCTAAATATAGGTTCCTTATATTTTCTCTTATCTGAAGAACAGATACTATCTAAAAGCCAAGCCCTGAGTGCTTCTCATTAGCTACTTTTGAAAACACTTTAATGCTACAATGATTCCTCTTCATACTAATATGTATCACCCATTTTATGCAACATTAGCAATCCCACTTTTCTTTTTGATATACTTGATGTATTTTTAGACTTTCTGGGAAAATGTTAAACATACAAATCGTTAGGTTTCAGACCTCGGACAAATGGCTGAGGTGTCTGTTTAACCTATCAAAGTGGACCTGGCCATCAGGTTTTCCCTGCCATCTTTAGCCCCTCCCTGTTACAGGGCTCTCTGGGCTGGTATACCTTACCCCTACCCTGAACTCCCCAGGCCAGGGGGCTGTGTTCTTCTTCCCAATATATAATCCAACCGTTTTGCTTGCCCCAGCTTTTTTGTATCTTTGGGCATCCTGACTGCTGCACCTGGTTCCCCTCTCTCCCCTCGCTCTTCCCCGCCTCCATCTCCTGACATGGTGTGGTTCTGGTTGGTCATGTCTTCTGTGGACTCTCCTAGAGGCTCCTGACGCTGCTATGTTTGCCTACACATCTACAATAAACCTTCTCCTCTTCCATACCTGGGCAGTTATCTTTTCTTTTCTTTTCTTTTCTTTTCTTTTCTTTTCTTTTCTTTTCTTTTCTTTTCTTTCCTTTCCTTTCCTTTCCTTTCCTTTCCTTTCCTTTCCTTTTCTTTCTTTCTTTCCTTCCTTCCTTCTCTCTCCTTCCTTCCCTCTTTCCTTCCTTCCTTCCTTCCTTCCTTCCTTCCTTCCTCCCTTCCTTCCTTCTTTTCTTCTTCCCCCCTCTCTCTTTCCACTGTTCATTCACAGCTTAAAGGTCAATTAAATTTTCTTTGACAAAAATCACAGTTTATTATTTTATTCTAGCTTGCAGAACTTTCACCATGCTTACAAATTCATTCAGGAAATATCAACTTAATACAAGTCAAGCCGTGGTCATCTGCAGCCTAAAGAGTCCCCTTTGGAAAACAAACCATCCCCAGGGAATCCTGAGCAATAAACACTGTTTCCTGCTTATAACGTTGACTAACAGCTTGTCACGCTCTCTGTACCTGAAAGCAATACTTAAGCCACTCAATGGTTAACCTGAAAGGCATACAGGTTCACTTCAGCAGCCATTATGTTTTGAGTCAGTGGATCTGTCATTTTTGATTTAAATCTGTATTACGTAGCTGTCCAAAACTTTACACACAAGTGATAATGTTATCTATCCTTTTCTTATGGGTAAAACCATCACCAGTTTCTTGACTTTTTCAATTGGACCAAGTGTCCTAATACACATGTTCTGAGGATGCCAAAGCCCTCTACAATTTAGAGCTGTAGTCTTCAATAATAACATCCCAGGATGAAACCCTTTTACGGGTTCAAGTGACCCCATAATATCAGTATCCACAACTTTCACAACGCCGAAGCTCTGGGCTTTTCCCCAGCATGTAGAGCTGTAAACTTACTATAGATTATTTTTCAAGTAAAACATAGTATTTAAAATAATTCCATGCATGTATACATATAATATATTGTGATTTTATTTACTCTCTTATTTTATAAGTTGCTTGTCACCTCTTTCCTCTGTGAGAGGTCTAGAAGACCACCGTGACTGGCCTATTAAGAGGACTGGATTTAGTCCAACAGATAATAAACAATATTCTAGCCTCCCTATATTTCCGCTGATGAGTCATTTCACTTACTAGCTGCACCATCCTGTTATATGTTAGAGTTGTTTTATTGGTGGTTTATAAAATATATTTTTTCCTACATTGCATGTTTGAACAACAGTCCAAGGGAGCTCTTTATTGGCATTGGGTTAGTTAATACTTTTAGTGCTAAACTATTTCTAATTATGAGTAATTAAAAGGTAGTCCTGTAAAGCATTGATTCTGCTGTTTTGACAACTTCATACGTGAACATACTGTCTTTAGAGCCCTCTCCCCACTCCTTCTCATCTCCCTTTCATCTCTATCAATAAGCCCGTGCTTACTGATCACTTTCCCAGGCTCATGGCTTTTGTGTTTGTTTTATGACCCATTTAGTTTTAACAGGGCCATCTGTTTCACCATTGGATTGGAAGCATCCCTTGGAGCTGGGTGGGTTCACTGGTGGGCACAGCACTGGAGACAGTTGTTTTCCTCCACATGGATTGATCAGTCAATATTTCACCATGGGTGGGTGTGCCTACTTAACTGATACTCAGGCTTTTCACTTCGGTGTTTGTTTTTTTTTTTTTAAACCATGAAATCAGTTGTGACTTGAAGTTACAGGAATTTTTAAGTCATGTACTATATCCTCCAAAAATAATAATTTGAAAATCCTAAAAGTTTTAGTGAGAATCACATTTAGCTTGTTTTATTTTAAGGATTAGTTAGGAATTACTAAAACAATAGAATTTATTGCCATTCTTACAATTTGTTGAAAGCACATGACAACTCATTATGCCAATGTGCATATTAAATTATTATTGGTATCTGATTGTTTTGATGTGTTACACAAATGGTCCATGCACAGAGTGCTTTTTAAAATCTTGTGTTTGTAAGAAGTTCAAAAGGCATTGTAACACAGAAGAATACATGTCTGCACACGAAGAAGACTGCTCATGTAATATTTTTATCATGTGAGTCTCTGTACAAACTCTGCTTAAGGTCGGGTGGTACAGGCAGCCATTGTTGGTGTTTGGTGTGTTACATAAAAGAAGTCGGTGGTCTCACTCTAACTGCACAGACGGTTGCTCTGTAAACAATAGTCACTAAGTGTTTGCCAATTCCAGCGGAAGATGGGGCCGGTAGGGGCACAGCAGCGTCAGTACATTCTCTGTGCTAATCATCCCGGAAGGGTCAAGATTGGCACCGCTGGCTCAGAGCCATTCCAGCAACTTAGCTTCAATCTCCTCCGCCCGCGGGGTGGTCCTTATCTAGCAGTAAGGGATTTCTTTAAAGGAATGTTGATTAAACGAGGCACTAGGAAGGGTGATTTTAAATTTTTCCCAGGCACTCTACCCACTTGGAACAAAAATAAGCTTCACTAGAGGATGGGAAATGCCACACTACTTTGGCTGTGCCCGTTTCTGTATAAGATACTGGAAAACATAATTAAGTTGCTTCTACAAGCGATGACTTGTGACCTATGGTTGGCCCGATCAGACAAGAGCATCAATTTAATATCAAGGGAAGCAATCAGCCCTACCTGGCTGTCTCCTCTGAGCTCCTGAGTGCTTATTCATTTTCTTCTAGGAGATCACAGGGTCACCCATTGGTTTGAAAAACATGTCCTGCAGTATTTTACATACGCGTCAAATCTGTTGCCCCTGACTTTATAAGAAACCTCTGCCTCATCTCTGCTAGCTCCTTACCTCATCCGCCTTCCTGTTCATTTTGAAGTCAGGATCCTTAAATAGATTCTAGATTTTTAAAATGAATATTTTGAAGTGCTACCTCATGGTAGGTTCAAAATAAATAGGAAGGAAAACCTCTTTTTGCTCAGTTCATGATAAGCAAGCGCCTTTCCCTACCCTCACAGAAAAGTAGGAACAGAGGATGAGATGCTCTCCAACTTCAGCCAACAGGTGAAAAGTTGTTTGTTCTAGAAGTGTCCAGCTGTACAATAAAGAAAAAAAAAACTGTAAAGGGATGCTACTGACATCTCCTTCCCTTCGGGTTGTCAGAGAATCTGCCATGACTTCCTCAAATCCTCATCTTACTGAGCAGTTATTCATCATTTTTATAGCAGTCTATATGACCCTCTGTTGAATAAAAAGGCATCTTCATTGAACTGTAACATACTTCTGTCTATTTTATCCCCTCTTGCTTGAATCTCTGTAAGCTAAAGACTTTAGAGAGATCAGGCATTCCAAACCCACAGACAAAATGAAGGATGGTGTTAGAGGAGGAAACACGGTAGAAGGAGTCAGGTGCTTCCCTCAGGAAGGACTCTGTGAAGTCCTATAGACCTGTGTCTGGTAATTTAAATGTGAACATGCGGAAGGCATAACCTCTATTCTCAGTGAATAAGGCTAGGTTTATCACCATGCTGTTTTTAATGATTTAATCGGTTTTATTTTACTCGGCACAGGAATTTTTTAAATTGTTTGTTTTGAGATCAGAATATAATTACACTATTTACCCTTTTCTTTCCTCCCACCAGATCCTCCCACATACCTCTAATTAGTCTTTCAAATTCATGACCTATTTTAATTACTTGTCAATATATATATATATATATATATATACATATATGTATATTATTTTAACCCCTATAGTTGCCTACAAATTCTTAAGTTCTTAACCCTTCTCTTCTGCAGTCTGAAACACACATTTTATTATGCTCCTGGTTTCTTTGGGAAGCCTCAGTCTCCATGGCATTTACAGGTCCAGTTGCATCTCTCTTACATGGGCCACCCCTGGACCTTAAACTCCCACTTCCTAGTCATCCTTCAGAATTCACATCCTGCATCCCTCTCCAGACTCTCAAATACCTCGTGATCGCTGATGACTAAAGCGTAGTCTGAGTAACAGATGCACATGTGGTTTGCCTTTTCCTGTAGCTGCTCTTTGCTACTTTGTAGGTTCTTGTTTTCCCAACCTTTATCACCACCACCACCTGTCTCACGCCATCACCATAAAGGAGAGAAAGAAACAGAGGAGAGAGAGGGGGGAGGGAGAGAGAGAGAGAGAGAGAGAGAGAGAGAGAGAGAGAGAGAGAGAGAGATACTTGAATCTAATTTTTCTTCTTTGAGCATGACTACTAGCAAATCACAACCAACTACTCTGAATGACCAAAAAAACACCCACCTATGAGGCTCCAGCATTCATATTCCTTCTAAAAACTTCCCACAATTCCAAGCATCACACAGTTGTAGAAACGCTCTGAAGTTGACAAAGAGATACCTCTGGTGGAGCATGAGGAAAATCAAAGTAGCCCCATAGCCTCACACCTGGGATTTAAAGGAAACATATTCTTATAACATTTCTCTCTCTCTCTCTCTCTCTCTCTCTCTCTCTCTCTCTCTCTCTCTGTGTGTGTGTTTAAAGAAACCACAACTCCAAAATTCTTGCTATATCTCCCATCATACTCCAGCCCCCAGGAGAAGCACAGCATGCCTGGTTTCCTTTGCTTCTGCACTTAGCGTTTACAGAATGTAAAGCAGAAGGCAAACTGAGGAGACTTTTGTTTTGTTTTGATTTTTTGTGGAAAGGGGTCCAATAGAATCAGCTCCAGGAGGATGGTAAATATTTGGACAGTTGGAGAGAAAGGGTTCTTTTTCTGGCTAGAAAAACCAAGGAAGAAAGGACTGACCTGCCAGCAGGCCATGGGAGCTTTTAGCCAGGGCTCCCCCAGGCAAACACTGTCAGGGAGAAGAGTCTCTGGGGAAGATGGAGCTGACCCCAAGCCCCTGCCCATTCCTCCTGCTCCAAGCTGCTTCCCTCTCCTTGTTTTCTGAGAGCAGGCTTGCTACCTGGTATAAACTTTATGTGTACTTAGGTAGGATTTGTCGTCAGGCCTCAAGATACCTTGTTAGTTCTTTTCAGGATGTTGTCAACTTCTTCTTTGTCTTACCCAACATCTGATTTTCTTCACTTTTTTGTATCACTGGAGAGGCAGATAGTAGAGATAACCCAGGGGAGAAGGAACAAAGAGAACCATTTATGCTTTTCTGCAGAGAAAGGAGAAGGAGGATCACTCTGCAACATTAGTCAGCCCTGCCAGCCTGCTCTTCCTCCTGGAAGGAAGCACCGAGTGAAAGTAAGATAGAGAGCAAATGAGTCCATTAACCCTCCCGCCATGTCTCCGGCCTGATGAGGCTTCAAGCTCAGTCTTGTCTTGTTGGCAAGGGTTCCAGTGGCTTTGCTCCTGACTTGTGGTTAACAACATGTTACAAAGGTATAGTAATGATCGCTACCTCGTGGTGTGCAGGTGAATTAAATGAGATAATAAATTAAGATCCATGCTTTAGGTGGTCATGGAAAACACACTTGTTTCCCCATCATTGTCATCCCCACCCTCAAGGTCTAACATAGAAGAGACTATCCTGAGACTCATATATTCTCAAAAGAGAATTTGAACTCTCGAAGCTCCTTATTCCTCCTTCCATAGCTGGGCTTGTAGGAGCGCAACACCACCCCCATCTGACATTCAAAGGGCCACAGCATTGGCCCAGCCTCCTTCAGACTTGGGTGGGATGAGTGTCTTGAGGATTGATAGTCACATCTCAGAAAATATCTTCTTAAACTCTGGGTTCTAATGTACTCCTTATTTTCCCCCTGAAAGTCTTGTGGTATTGTTCCCCTCCACCATCTGATACAGGTAATATCCACACTAGAATTACCAATCATTGTTGCTCCTTATAACTCTAGCATTCTTAGCTCCCACAGCCACACAGGTGTTATTTCCACCATCTCCTTTCACCACCAGCTATAAATCGCTTCTGGATAAGGTTGCAGTACCACACTGTTTGTAGCCGCTCGAGATCATGCCTATTAATTAACCCCAGCATGCCGGTCCCCAGCTTTTTCTGTTTCCTTCCTGTTGGTGTCTCATGTGCTCCGCACTCCTCAAATACTCAGCCGCAGTGAGCATATGGCTGCGCTGAATTGGTCTCACTGGGGTGCACAGCTGAGCGCTCTGTATCAAACCCATTTAGACATATGTTCGGAGTCGGGCAGTCCGGTGCTTGTACCTTCAATCTGTATTTCCTTGCATTTTTGGCCTTCCACATGATATATAGCTAATTAAAGCCTCAAGGTTGTGTGTGTGTGTGTGTGTGTGTGTGTGTCTGTTTGTTTTGTCATGTCAAATAAGGATACTTAGTTTATCAGTCTGATGTGAGGACTAACTGGTGTGGATATATATATATATATGTAGTATTGAGGAAGGTCCGCTGAGAGTTGACACTCAATATGAAAGGAAACTTTTTCCTTTTTTCCTCCAACCCATCTACTCAAGGTTGTGATTGTTGTAACTTTGTGATGATTCAATTTGTATTTGGAGAAGCAAACCCTCAAATGTATAAAATACACATATGCCTTCCCATAAAGGTGTATATCTCCAGATAGGGAATACACACAACTGGAATTACCCACAGAAGGAAGACAAACCCAGTATGTTTTAAAAGGCTTATAAATCCATGATGGCAGCACTTTTCAATATTCAAGGTACATGGATTCTTAGGGCACACCCGTAAGGCCCTTATGAAGTTATATAACTGATGTCTAACATTTTCTCATTTGTTATTATGTCTGTCTAGGTATTTCTTGAGTTTTATCTTTTTATGTAGCTGGAAATGAACTTGTAGTAAAAGAAAAAGTTTTATTTAATGACATTGCTCTTTACTTATGATGTGGTAACTATTATTTCTTTACATCTATATTTCTCTTACGCGATAGATTTGCCCAGCAGTCCTTTAGGCACAGGCTGCTTTAATTGTAACTTGATAAAAGACAAACAACATTACCCAATTTTATAAGCTCTGATGTATTAGCACACACTGACAATGAACTAGAGTCACAGAGTGACTTCAGTGGCATATATTAGCACTTGTGCCTTCCAAAGGACAACTCAGTGGTTTATGTTTCAGTGACCTTGTGGAGATGCTGGGTTTAAATCAAATATACATAATAATAAAGCTTACTTTAAGTTTCTTCCTGTTTTCTATAGCAAAAACATTCCCTGTCCTTTTCACATATAGTTGTCTTGACGTGGGACGTGGACAACTCACTTTGGCCATCCCTGCTCCACAAGCCTGCTAGTTTATATTTCTGCAAGTAAGCTTGATAATATCTCTCCCCTGGTAGGAATTATAATATAATGGATTTCTACCGCTTGTTAATGAAATCTAAATAAAATCTAAACAGCGTCTTAGTGAAGGGCTTACATGATTTAGCTCCAGCTTGCCTTGCCAACAACATCTAGCGTTCATCCTCTGAGTTGGGACAAACTCAAGTGTCACTTCCTCACAGGAGTCATATTTTACCATTTTGTCTCATGTCAGGTTTTCTGTGTTGATGGGGGCAATCAAATTTTTGAGGGAGGAGGTTATCTGCGTGAAGTTTATTGGAACATTCCATGAGAATAGCCACAATAGGAAGTAAGGGAACACCTCCTATTAGTTCCTATGTTCAGCTTTGAGTGTGAGAATGAGCCCTCAGCCTTCCACGTTCACCTTCCTGAGAATCTGAACTGTGCCCAAGGACCATGAGCCCCGTGACATCCACAAAGAATCATTACTAATATCCCTGGAACCTGTTCTCCACCCTGGATCCTTTAATATTCATCCTGATGGCTCCTTCTCAATGTCTTGAGATTATGAGGTCTCATGGGCTACTAGCTAGAGGCAGACCCGTCTCTTCTATCCATGTCAAACAACTTTTAGACCAGGGCATTGATCCTGCTGATTTTACTATAGGAAAGAGTTGCTCTCTAGTTTCTTCGAATATTTGGTGAGTAAACATACTTGGCTGTGCTCACTAAATACCTTTATTACAGGCAAAGAACACAGCACACAAAGAAAGAAAAGGAAATGTATTGTGCAGATGTTTATGCTAGGGTTTCAGTATTCCTCCACTATAGGATCATATTTAGTATCTTTGTGGTTTGGCCACCACCAGAAAACATGAAGCCAAAGTCTACTGATGTTGGGTTTCAGTCTTAGTGAGCTGGTCACACAGACAACTGCCTGACATGTAAGGCAGATTTGATCATTGACTGAAACATTTATTATTAAATGAATTAAATGATTACTTGGATTGAAATTCAGTAGAGGAAACTTTGGTTGCATAATAAAACAAATAAAAGCAAAGACTTTAAAAAAGCAGGGTAGACTATATATAGATGCTGCTATTCAAAAAGATAGGAGTCTATGTAATGATAGAGGTCTGTTCATGCTGGATCGCTTTCCTTATCTGTCATATATCCACTGAACACATATTAAGTCATTTACCCTTACTTGATTTTGTGTGCATGTGGATGTTACAGAACAACTTATGGAAGTCAGTTAAAGTCTTCTAAAGTGTATGTCCCTGGGATTAAACTTAGATGATCAATATCATCAGCAAAAACCTTTACCCACTGAGCCATCCCTCTGCCCATCTATCATGTAAGAACCTGCATCAGAACTTTTCTTTAATGTGACTTAATTCTTTATAATATCACTGTCTGCTTAGAAGACACTAGATATTTCTTAAATTTTCTGTCATATTTAGCACATTAGCTTGCACATTGTAAGTTCTTAATGAATATTTGTTGAATGGATGAAATATTGTATGGCTATAGACATTCTCTATTGTCTTAAATACTTTTAGTTTGTTTGTAACATGGGCTAAGAAGAAATAATATAGTGGCAAAACCAGCTCTTTCAGTGAACAAATGAAGGTTACATGTATTGCTATTTAGGATGCTTACTTGAATACTATTTATTATTTTTGTATTGTCTTATTGAGACCATCCATGCTTCAACTTAGGGGAAGAAATAATAGAAAATGTTATGAGCAAGGACTACCTAGCAATGAATTGCAGAAAGTTAGTCTCTCTTGGACTGATCAACTAATCTCATAATATGGGACTTGTCTGATCTAAGAGTCATTTTGTTTTTAAATGCTCATTGTGTATATTCACCTATATTCACTGTATTTGATAATTTGCTACATCAGGACATTTTCACATGAGTATATCTATTATACATTGATCATAGTCTCCTAGATATTTTTTTTGTATTTTTTTATTCGATATATTTTTTATTTACATTTCAAATGATTTCCCCTTTCCTAGCCCCCCCCCCCCACTGCCAGAAAGTCCTGTAAGCCCCCTTCTCTCCCCCTGTCCTCCCACCCACCCCTTCCCACTTCCCCGTTCTGGTTTTACTGAATACTGCTTCATTGAGTCTTTCCAGAACAAGGGGCCACTCTTCCTTTCTTCTTGTACCTCATTTGATGTGTATATTATGTTTTGGGTAATCCAGGTTTCTAGGTTAATATCCACTTATTAGTGAGTGCATACCATGATTCACCTTTTGAGTCTGGGTTACCTCACTTAGTATGATGTTCTCTAGCTCCATCCATTTGCCTAAGAATTTCATGAATTCATTGTTTCTAATGGCTGAATAGTACTCCATTGTGTAGATATACCACATTTTTTGCATCCACTTTTCTGTTGAGGGATACCTGGGTTCTTTCCAGCATCTGGCAATTATAAATAGGGCTGCTATGAACATAGTAGAGCATGTATCCTTATTACATGGTGGGGAATCCTCTGGGTATATGCCCAGGAGTGGTATAGCAGGAAGTCTCCTAGATATTTTTATTCGAGTACTTTATTCTATTCATTCAAAAGTGTTGAACACATAAAGAAAAGACAGAGAATTCATCATAAGCTTTCCATATACGTGAGCATTAGCCAACACTATTTGATACTCAGAATTTGCCAAATTTTCTGTATTAATTATTGGCCTTTTGAAGCTTCACCATAGGGTATCTATTTTAGGTTTCAATTAATTAATTACTAGAATCAATTCCATTTATTCTCCCTATTATTTAGTGTTGACAATTCACCTGTTACCAGGTATTTAGACATTTGTTAATAATCAATAGTGTTGCTTTTCATTTTTAACTTTTGTGAATAACTGTTAGCTTTTCTTGCTCATTTGAAATTTAATTTAAAAAACTAATATCTGTCTCCACTGATACTTTAGCTCTTTTATTTTCATGGTTATAGAGAATTTCAATTTCTGACTACTCTGTTATTCACTTATATCCCTTTTGTGCACATTTGTTCTTTCATTAATTTGAATGGTTTCTTATTGTTGTTGTTAAGTACATTGCTTACTTTCTGTGGCTGTGATAAAATGTTATGATCAGAAGCAAGTAATAAAACAAGTGTTTATTTAAGGCTTACAGATTTAGAGGTGAATCCGTTATGGCAGGAGAGACACAGCAGCAGACAGAGCACACCACAAGCTGAGATGCTACATCTTCTAAAATAGAGAGCTTGAACTAGACACTGTGTGGGGCTATAAACCCCCAAACCCCACTCTCAACTACACACTTACTCGAAGAATGCCGCATCACCATAACAACCCTGAGACAGCAAGCATCCTAACCAAGAGTCTGTGAACAGAGCCCATGGGGACACCAGAGAGATCACCACAATTCGAAACCATGTCAGCATATACATTTTTATTTCAACATGATTGGGTGGGTGTCAGTAAACATATTGAAGACAACCTCAGAGGTACCAAATTGTGTTGGTGTTGCATTTAGGAAAGAAAATTCAAGTTTTCCCTTTGGATAACATCCACCAATAATAGCAAGCACAAGTTTAAATTCTCCACCTTTACGCATAGGTCTTCCATCTGTTTGTGGTGTCTGGCTTATCTATAGCCAACTTGTGGTATGCCGCTGACATGTTTCTATTACCTGTGGTTGTCTTAATAAAGAATTATGAACAGCCCAGAAAACATCCCATGGGGAAAGGGATAAGGGATACTTTATAGGAGATTTTTTTTTACATTTTTTATTAGATATATTCTTTATTTACATTTCAAATGTTATCCCCTTTCCTGATTCTCCCTCCCCCGAAAGCCCATAAGCCATCTCCCCTTCCCCAATCAACCCTCCCCTGCTTCCCTGTCCTGGTATTCCTCTTCACTATGGCATCAAGTCTTTCTAGGACCAAGGACCTCTCCTCCCTTTGATGTCCAACAAGGAGGTCCTCTGCTGCCTACGTGTCTGGAGCCATGGGTAACTCCATGTGTATTATCTGATTGATGGTTTTGTTCCTGGGAGCTCTGGGAATACTGAGTGACTCATATTGTTGTTCCTCCTATGGCACTGCAAACCCCTTCAGCTCCTTGGATCCTTTCTCTAACTTTCCCATTGGGGACTCTGTGCTCAGTTCAATGGCTGGCTGAGAGTGTCCCCCTTCTGTATTTGTCATGCACTAGGAAAGCCTCCTAGGTGATAGCTATATCTGGCTTCAGTCAGCCAGCACTTGTGGACATTCACAAGCTTTGTTACTGTATATAGGATGCAACCCTGGGTGGGGTATTCTCTTCCCCTCAGACTCTGCTCCACCTTTTGTCTCTGTATCTCCTTCTGAGGGTATTTTTCCCCTTTCTACAAAGGACTCAAGGATCCATACTTTCTTCTTCCTCCTTCTTGGGCATCATTTGATATGTGAATTGTGTCTTGGGTATTCCAAACTTCTGGGTAATAAGGATAGATACAGCAAATTGACCAATCATGAAGCAATATCATAGGTAGTTTCCAACTTTGGTGGCAAATATTTGTTGTATAATCAACCTGCTTATTTTCTCACTAAATCATCATTGTAACTAACACACACACACACACACACACACACACACACACACACACCAAGATTAAAGGTGTCCATTAGCATAGATAGTAAAAGTTGTTTACATGGAAATTCATTGCAGTTAAGGGTGCTTGTTCCATTGTTCTCTTAAAGGCAGGTTAAACAAATAGGCTGAGTTCTCAGCAGGATATCAGGCCAACTGACCTCAAGATGCATCAGTAACTAGGCTGTGAGGTACATAAAAAGTTCCAGTGTCTCTGACTATAAGAGGTATTTTCATAAAATGATGACAATTTTGTATAATCAAGGGTATAGCTATATTTAATGTAATGTAAAATTGATTAAAAATAGAATACCACACAAAATAAACAAAACTTCTACTAAGAATAAGTTAAACCAAATAAAAATTTTCTATAAAGTTGTTAGAGTATTCATTAGACCTTATATTTTAAAAGAATATACAAAACCAAAACTATATTGGTAATTTAAGTTCAAATACTATGAGATCCTATAAAATTTTATTTGTGTGTGTCTCTCTGTATGCTGTTGTTGTGTGTGTATATATGTATTTATGTGAGTATGTGGAGGCTAGAGGCTGGGTATCTTCCTCCGTTGTCCTATATTTTTGAGACAGTGTATCTTGATGAAGCTAAGATCAACTCGGTCTAACTAGACACTGAGCTCCAGGGACTCTCCTGATTCTGCTTTTCAGAGTTACAGTGCATTCCATTAGGCAAGTGGTGAGAGCACGTGGTCTCCAAACTTGGCCCCTCATATTTGCATGTCATACACTTTACCTACTGTGCCAACTTTATAGCCCCACAATGAGTTTCCATAAATAATTGTAAATTGAAAATAGTACAGAAGAAATGGTCAGGAGGTCAGCTTTTACGTCAGATGGCCATGAACTTGGGCTCTTCTATTGATAAGCAGAGATGCTGGCCAACATATTTAACCTTTGGAAGCTTGATTGCCTGTGAGTTGATCCCATTTTCTTAGGATTGTATTGAATAAAATAAAAATGTATTAAACCTGTGAGCTTGGCTTCTACTTAAGGAACATTAATAATGGAGAAAAAAGTTCAAAATGTGAATGTTTTAAAAGCATCCTACTTTCAAAGATGTCAGGAAGACAAACCAGCTTTGTTTTCTACATTACCTGACAAAAGAGATTATTAGAATAGTTATGTCTAGAAAATAATTTTAGATCGATACTATATTTTTCCATAATTGCACACATGCAACATGGGATATTTTGGGAACCACCAGAACAAAACTCAGGAAAATTAGAAAAGTCTCCAGGTTATGCAGATCTCTGATTCTTCCAATAGTCCTATTAAAACAGCATCTCAATGAAAACCAGGAGTCAGATTTATCTTAACACAATTAAGGAAGGTAAAGGCTTGTAAGTGCAAAGGGGAGTGTTATTTTGTTAATAACCAAACAACTATCTTGGACTATTAATGAGATACCAATCTCACAGAGGAGAATGTCCGGAAATGGCTGTAATTGAAAACGAAGCAGAGGAAAACAGTTAACTAAGTGGTTCCAGGCCTCCTGTGGGGTTTCTCCTTTATGTGTTAGAATAGTAACTCTTAACCCCAAAAGGGAAACACGACTCATCCCCACTGTGGCACCCCCCCCCCCCAAGATTCAAAGCAAACATGGGCAAAATACACTCTTTTACAGACATGATACGGTGCATACATTGTCATAATACACTTTATAGACATCAGCTTCTGTGGCTAAATCTTCTGTCATTGCAGGAGTTCTGGGGCATGCGGTGGAAGGGTCTAAGCTTACCTTTTGTTTGTTAATGTGCTTTCACAGTCAAAGCACAGGAATTAACGCAGAAGGGAATACCCTTGAAGAAAGGCACTCATCTTATTTTCTCGGGTGGTGGATTGTTAAGAAGCAAAGCAGTATCAGCCTCACAAACAAATCTCTTACTGCCCTAAATAGTTTTACCGTCTCCTTTAATATAACACAAAGTCGGGCAATATCACTGCCAGACCAGCCCTTCCTCAGGGATCTTCCTCTGCTATGACAGGATAGAACCATGTCTACTACAAATCATCACTCTTCTTTCCAAAGTAAGCACTTTAAAAGGTGGCTTGGGCAAGAAAAGACAAGTTTGCTGAGCTGCGTGCACTGATGGTTGGTGCAAGATGAGCCTGCGGATAGCATTGCGCTGCGTATTACAGATTGTTTGGATGCATTTTCAATTGCACTGAATAAACAGCATGGGCTGTTTGATGAGTGTTAATATGCAAGACGTTACAATTAGGTGTGATTGTTCTTTTAAATTACCCTGCTTCTTTTGTATTCTGCCTTTGATCTCTCACAGACAGTGAGAACAAAATTTGTAATTTAAAACATATTGACTTTGACTCAAAAGTTTATTTACACATTGTAAATAAATTGTGAGCTGAAGCATATAGTTAGATCAGAAAAAATCTTTGGTCTATAAAAAAAGATGGCAATTTCTTTCTCTTTTTTTTAAAAATTCATTTTCTACATTCTTTGTTTACATTCCAAATGATTTCCCCTTTCCTGGTCCCCCCTTCCCCATAAGTCCCAGAAGCCTTCTTCCCTCCGCACATTCCCCAATCAACTCCCTCCCACTTCTCCATCCTGGTCATACCCTACACTGCTGCATCAAGCCTTTCCAGGACCAGGGCCCTCTCCTTCCTTCTTCTTGGGAATCATTTGATATGTGAATTGTGTCTTGGGTATTCAGAGCTTCTGAACTAATATCCACTTATCAGTGACTGCATTCCATGTGTGCTCTTTTGTGATTGGGTTACCTCACTTAGGATGATATTTTCCAGTTCCAACCATTTGCCTAAGAATTTCATGAATTTATTGTTTTTAACTGCTGAGTAGTATTCCATTGTGTAAATATACCACATTTTCTGTATCCATTCCTCCATTGAGATGCATGCACCACTATGTTCATAGCAGCCTTATTTATTATAGCCAGAAGCTGGAAAGAATTTCTTTCTCTTTTACATGTGTTGTATCATGGCACTTTCCCTGCTAAATTCTTGTTTGTTTGGTTTTTTGTTTTTGTTTTTTGTTTTTTCGAGACAGGGTTTCTCTGTGTAGCCCTGGCTGTCCTGGAACTCACTCTGTAGACCAGGCTGGCTTCGAACTCAGAAATCTGCTGGCCTCTGCCTCCCAAGTGCTGGGATTACAGGCGTGTACCACCACTGCCCGACCTCCCTGCTAAATTCTTGACATTAAGTTTAAAGCAACTTTCTGTAAATACTAAATCCTGAAAATCTGAGAAATGGCATTATTTTTAAATGCGGGTTTGGGTGCTTCCTTTTATTTATTATTCAGAACATACAATCATTCTAACTTGATCTTCCATTCACATACTGACACTTTTCAAAATAGGGGTCTGTGGGATCTGCTTATGGGATCCTGATTCTGAGTAGGTTTGTCAATCGGTTCTCTAGTTATTTGAAATTATTAAATTATCAATAAAGAAGAAAGTTTCACATATAACCTACAGGGCTGAAAAGACTGTAGCATACAACGCTTCAATACTTGTGTATTTGAGATAGCCTTTTTCTCCATCAGTATATGCAGAGTCAGCTGGGGGGCTGCTCAGTAACCTAATAGTAGCTATTCTCCCTGGAGTTTACATCCTGCCATGGCTTTCTCTTGATGGTGTTCAACTTACCGACTCTCGCCACTCTTAATGCGTTTCTATCCTTTGTAAAGCATCTAGTTATCAGTCTGTCTGTTCACTTGTTCTTACTGACGATCTATTTTAATTTTGTTCTCTCTAGGATATAGACCCACAGCTAACTGGATTTGATTTATACGAAGGAAATCTACATCAATGGCCACTCTCACCACATTGCTACTATGGGAAACAGAATGGTCAATAGGAGATGTCCGGATGAACAGTGATGATTGAAGATGTGGCATCCATCTGTGTGAAATCAATGCGAGTGACTTACTGCATGAAGAGTGCTTTGAGCATTCCTTCACACGTTCCTATTTGAGAAACTGGAGTTGCATTCTACCATCATTTCATCCTTTTGCAGTGGATACAAATATATTTGCTCGCTGTACCAGATACAACTAATGTGGGACCATGGCACTTCCCAGATGCATGTGGCCAAATTACGTTTGGAGAGCCGTGATGGCCTGTGTGGTCCACAGGGGATCCGGTGCCCCATTGACTCTCTTCTTGTTGGGATGTTTGCTACAAACTTTCCATGTCCTCTCTCAAAAATTGGATGATGTAGACCCATTGGTTACTACTAACTTTGGCAAGATAAGGGGAGTTAAGAAAGAACTCAATAATGAAATTTTGGGGCCTGTCATTCAGTTTCTTGGCGTTCCATATGCCGCTCCACCAACAGGCGAACATCGTTTTCAGCCTCCAGAACCACCATCTCCCTGGTCTGACATCCGGAATGCCACTCAGTTTGCACCTGTGTGTCCCCAGAATATCATTGATGGCAGATTGCCTGAAGTTATGCTTCCTGTGTGGTTCACTAATAACTTGGATGTGGTTTCATCATATGTGCAAGACCAGAGTGAAGACTGTCTATACTTAAACATCTATGTCCCAACTGAAGATGGTGAGTTCATTGCAGGAACACAGGGAGATATGTGTATTTATTTTCTATTCTAAGTTCTAACAATATTAATTCACAATACTGGTAGTGTGCATGGCTTTTCCTGTTGGCATGTAGACATATTTTACATGCTTGCATGCTGCTCCTTTTTGTTTGTGTCTGTCAGTGTATCTGTTCTTATTTTTTCACTGTGTCTACTCATTTTCTTTCTTCCACAGCACGTATATTTAGGTAGAAATGGGCCCCTAATTTCCATTTTCTACCAAATGACTCCTGAGAAGATGCATCAACGTTTTCTTCATTGCATGTGCAGGCTCAACGACTTGGGGCTCTTTGGCACTCAGTAGAAGCAGGAGTGTACTAAGTTAGATAGTGGTGTTGCATGTTCCGGCGGTCTGTGCTAGAGCGCCATGTTATTTTCTAGTCTTCTATTCATTTTTCAGTAAAAAGAATATCCAAGGAATGTGCCAGAAAACCCGGCAAGAAAATATGTAGAAAAGGAGGTATGTATGAAAGTGAAAATGAAAACGATGTATAAGTTTCCAGAGGAAGAGCGATACTCTCCCAAAGGATGCTTTACTGATGCTGGGGAGTGAGTGTTAGGTGAATGATGGGTCAGAAGAGCCAGCTCCAGCTGAGCAGTCTGTACTGGGAAAGCTCCTTGCTGGCCCCTGTGTTCTCCTATGGGTGGTGGCCCCATGAATGTGACTTTTGCTGAGACTCTGCTCATAAAGAAAAAGATACCTCACTCTTACGCTGCCTAAGGAATCCAAACAAGATTGCCTTTACAGGTCCACTCTTGGTCCCAGTACTCTTCCTGAACGTGTACAGATATGCGACCTTCTTCAAAATAGTCTGTTCAGTAAAAACCTTTGTTTTATGTTGGCGTATTCTTAGATCCTCTGCCATACCTATGGACTTTCCAACCATAAGGGTAAATTGGCTACGGCTACAGGGCGGTTACTATTACTAGGTAATGGTGAATTTTTTTTCCTCCCAAGAGTCGTTTTTATTTTTAGTTACTCTTCTAGAAGAAAATCAGATATTTTGTTCTTTATGTGAAATATTTACAGTCTTCAAATGTCTTTAACATTTATATATTTATGTTAAACAATTTAAAACATGGGGAAGAACGTGATTCAGAAGCTACAATTAAATCAACCTTCAAATCATCCTCTAGCCAGATTGAGCAAATGTAGACACTGACAGCTGCAAGCTCGCATTGAAATGCAGCATGTCCACACTCCCTTTTTATATAACAGTCAGTAAATCACTCATAGGAGTGTATGATTTTCTATGGCAGTAAATCTTCTAAGTGTTATTTTGACCTTATTCATAACTTGATAGAAATTTCAATCTTCCTACAGAAGTCATATTAATATTCCAGTGTTGTATATTCCATCTCTCTATGCATGGGTCAGACCTCATTATGGTATCTTTGCGGGGAAGGGAGTGTCTAAATGATTCTGTTTTATGGGATTGCATTACAGGGAAGACATTTAGGTTAACAAAATTATCAACCTTCCATCAGAAGTATTTGCTTTAAGTTGCTTGGTTGACATAGAGTTTGGCCTTTAGTTTTACAAACTTGAGGCCATAGTTTAGGTCAAATGCATAGTATGCTTAAGAAGATACATGGAGGAAACAGAGTCTTTTTATATGACTAAAGAAAAGTCTTCTCTTGGTTTTCAAATGAGAATAGCAGCAGTGGTTCACATGCCTTCAACTAATGTTTAATGCTGCAGAGGTTATTATTATGCAGATGATCTAGCATGTGTAATTAGCTAAGTGACTTTCGCCTCCTATCACAAGGCTGTTGATTCACAAAGTCATAAATAAAGATACTGTGGAAGAATGCATAAATAGAGTATAATGCATAAAAAGAAGTGTGATTAAGAAAAGAAAGATAAGGGCTCAGAAAGGTAAGATAGTAAGCAAGAAAATCACCTTTCTTCTCACAGGACTTGATGGATACAAAAAGACTTAGTAGTAAATTCCTTTTCTCTGTTCCTTTGTGTGGGTTGGTTGTACATGCTTATCAGAGAGTTGGCGGAAGAGTTGTATAGGCTGGCCTGTTTACTTTGGCAACCTTTGAGCTAATTTATAATTAGATTGGGACAAAGTCTACAGATGCCCACTGACTGTGTGCGGCTATTATGTAGTGCTAATTAAGCACTATTTAACAATTCTTTTGTTAGTAACTTAGCATATCTTATAATTAAAAAAGACCTGCTCCTTTTTAGTTGATTTATTAGCCTAAGTCTGAATAAATAATAATCTAAGTGTATACAACTAGTATGTTATAAAATACAAACTAACATTTATATTTGACTCTTAATGAAGTAAAGAAGATTCCCTCAACTTTTAGTTTGATATTTAGTTTCTACAATGAAAGCCTTTATTTTAGTCAATTTAAGAAACGTATAAAACTACACATACTGAGAAGCACCTGGCATCTGGCCCTTGGGAGGTAGAGGCAGAGCAGGAGGATATAGGTTTCAAATGTAGCTGTGGCTAGACAATACACTGGAGACTAGCTAGTGTTTTATGTACCCTGCCCCAAGAAACTACAGAATAAATGATAAGGGTGAAAGAGAAGAAAACATAATCATTTTAAGAAATTATTAGTAATTTCTGAACTATTTATGAATGCATGAAATATACTCTACATGTGGACTATGAGTTCTCTTTTTCCCCCCTCCCAACCCAGACTGAGTTCTTTCTTGAGCAGTGGTGTAGAGGGTCCTCAGCAATGGTTGAGAAACTGGGTAATCGTTGTGTTATATTTGGTCCAAATGCTAGTTTTTGTCTTGTCATTATTTACCTCTTCTCTTTTAAATGTATATCATCACTTGTAGAGGCAGATGGGCCTGGATCCTGTGCCAATCCCACTATAGTCTGGGCATCTTATATTCACTCAGAACTATTTCTTAATTGCCAATTACAAAGATGTAGTAATCAAGTGAGTTAGTAATAAATGAAGCAGACAAAGCATTCTCTTCTCAGGGAGACTTCTTCAAATGACTTTGCAAAGAACAACGCATTTTCTTTTCTTTGATCTGTACAAAAGGAAGAGAAATTTCTCCCTCCAGGAGATGTCACGTTATATTTTTAAAATACCTTTTGCAACACTCTCCTCTGCATTTGAAGTTAGAAAACACATTTAAAGAATAACATCAAAGGGCTGCCTTTTGTTTTAAAACAAGTCTCTGTTGCACATTTCAATGTGTTTTTTTTATATGTCCCATGATAGTTTTAACTATATGTTAATTGCTTTCTAGATAGTCTAGACATTGCCATCAGAGTTATGTCAATTTAAAAATTGAAAAGACAAATGAATTATTAAAATCAGATGCTGCTGCAGAACACTTGGACACATTAGTGACATAGAAGCTGGAGTTGTGTATGTGGAGAGGATCAGGGGTTTTCATGGTTTAGCCACTTAATCATTGCAACAACGTTATGAGAAAATTATACCCTAGTTCTTGGCCATAGCACTTATTAGATAGAGTTAGGTTATGTTAAATCACTCCATGAAGGAAGCATGGCTTAGGCAGTAAAGTAATACCAGCACACAGATCTGGATTCAGACTCCAAGCACCATAGAAAAGCCAGGCATGATGTCATATGTCTGTAATCCTTCCTGGTAAGACAGAGGAATCTCCTGACCTCATTAGCCAATAACTCTAGTCAATCTTGATCTCCAGAGCTGGCCATCTGCTTTCAAATCCCTTCCCTGTCCCCTCCTTCTCTCTTATATTTTTTTTCTTTCTTGCATATTCAAACATATTTGAAAAATTAAATTCTATCTACTCACAATATTTTTCACAAATTCAGGCCTTATATCAATTAAATTTGATCAAGCTAGTATAAACAATGTATTTGCAAAAGCATTCATTCCCACAGTCCATTCTGACAACGTTTTTGTTGCTTTTACTGTTGCTGCTTTTTACTACAGTTTTTGTTACTGTTGTTCTTTTACCCTTTTTACACTTGTACCACGACATATTCTCTTCTCTCTCATTTCCCTTCTCCAGTTCTCTCTCAATCCCATCAATCTCCCTCTCATTCAGTAATACTCTTTCATCTATTTAATTCTTTGAGTTTTGTTTGCTCTCTCAGACTTTAATATTATTCAATCCTATGTAGGTTTTTTACTGCCAAGGCTAACACCCCAGTATATTCCCCTAGAAAGATATTCAGAGGTAGATTTAACTCACTTTAGTTTCCCTGTGTTTCTAGGGTTTTGTCTTGTGAGATTTGCTAACAAACAGTGAGGTGGTCAAATATCAGGCAGTAAACACATAAAGAAGGAACAGGAGACTAGAGTCTACAAACAAATTGATTGGCTCCCGTGTCTGTAGCTGTGCAGCCTTGAATTCTTCTGGAAGCTCACTGTTATTTCCATAGCTCTCTGGAGATGAATACAGATTTTTATTTTTTCCTAGTTGTGATATTTGTATATCCTCTTTATTTCTGCTTTTTTCCATTACATGGACATCTTTATAGATGACTCTGCTGTAATGCCTTACAGCTTAAGCATGCCTCTGATTTTAAAAATATTTGACTTCTGTGCTTGTGGTGTTTACTTGAAGTCATCTTCAGTACAACCAAGGACATTTCTAGCAATTTTAGGGTTTGTTGGTTGGTTGTTTAGCACAGGGGCTGAATTGACTTCTATCACTGTTGATTTTTCAAGATGATATTAAGAATTATATTCCAGAGTCATATTCCTTCTAGATTCATATTTCTAAATTCTTCATTCATTTAACAAATATGTATTGATGGCTGGCTGTGTAGGAATTATTGTCCTAAGTTCAAAGACAACATTAGTCGACAGGAAAACAATGTCTTACTTGGACTCAGCTAATGAAAATTTTTACTTTAATTTATTAGGTGTTAAGAGGGGATAGAAGAAACAGAGTAATGAGGCGATGCTCTGTGGATGTAGGATGAAGGCATTTTTTAAAGGATGCTCAAGATTATCTCTATTTGATCTAAAGCTAGGGTTCTGTCTTGCATAGTTCCTAGAGTTCAGAGTGCACACATAAGAGAGGGTTAATGGAGAAAAACATTGAGATGCAAAAAGTTTGTACTTAATTTTAAAAGACAGGATAGTTGACACAATGAGAGAGTGTGGTAAGAGAATATAGAGATGTAGAGGGAACAAAAGAAACTTGCAGTGCACCAACACTTGAGGGTAACCTACTCAGGACAGGAGGAAAACAATGGAAATTGTTGTTTCTTTGTGGGCTGACAATATTTGTTGGCAAATGTGTTATAGGTTGTGATCAAATCTTGATCTTTCACCATAGAGTATTCTATATTCCATTAACTAAGATGGAAAGGAAAGAATATAGAATTGTTTGGGGCTTGGCATAGTAGGAAGATGCTGTTTGGTTTTAGCCATCATAAATTAGGGATGATCATTACTCGTTCACAGGTAAAAATCAAGGAACCATTGTTCTGAACCAACGGCATGGACCGTGCTTAGAAAAGGGATATATACTGAGATTTTTAGAATTAGTATATTAAGCAAGGTTAAAAAAAGCACCAATAAAAATAGAGAAACAAAGACTCCAAGGTCTAATTTACAAAAATATTCCAACATAAAGAAGACAGACAAAAATACATGCTGGCTGAGAGATGTGTTTGTCACCTTTCCATTCCTATAACAAATGATCACATATTCACTTTTAGGGAAAGTTTTATTTTGGCCCATGGTTTTGATCCCTGGGTGCTTGACCCCACTGCTTCTGGGTTGTGATAAAGTGATACATTATTGAGGAGTGTGAGAAAGAAAACTTCCACACCTCAGGTGGCTCAGAAAGAATGCCAGTATTTCTTCATGAGTAGGCCCCTCCTTCTACCACACCCCATCTCCTGAAGTGTTTAGTACCTATTCACAGCACCAGAGGCTGATGAGAAAGAAGCATCTTTCGACAAAGGGGAAGCATTGAAGACATAGACCATGGGAAAAAAGAAATTCAAGATTCTGTTGTTGTTGCTGACTAAGCTAAGTAGTGTAAGAAAATCCACATAATATATGCACGTCAGCTCCACAAATGAGTCTCTGTCTAGTGATGCTGTCTTACAGGGAGCACCAAACTAAGAGAATGGACGAGGTCATGATGGCTTGAGGTACATGGTTGCTTTCAGGAGTTTGGAAAACAGAGTTAGTTTTGTAACTAGATTAAGATTGATGAAATAAAGGATTACTTGGATGTAGTAGATAAATAATGTACATGTACAGGGAAGATTGTAGAATTTCTGGAATAGTATCAATGAATCAGTGAAAGGGGCATTTAGCGCCATCATTGGGAAGGTCGCACTAAAGAGAATGTGCATTTGTCACTTAACATGGTGACAGACATGATGTGAGTGCATGGGTGACAGTGGTGGTGAGACTGATGCTCTTCTGGCTGTTCTCCATTCTAATCAACTGTGATGGCATGGGAAAGGCAGAGAGAGCATTAGCAAGATGGTCCTGTGGTGTAGACTTTTGACCTTAGTTATATTTTCAATATTACTACAATGCTGCACCATTTTTTATCCCAATGGAAAACAGAGGAGGCCAAATATCTTGGCCAGAGATTTATCGTGTTTTCACAGCCAACTAGCCATGTTTCCTTTGAAGTGATTTCTTCAGAATGATGGGACTCAAAGCAACAGAAGCAGACCAATGACAACAGTAACAGTCCTTTGCTTTGGGAATTATGCATCAAGCAGAGAATAATATTGGTGGTCAGTTTGCTACTATAAACTACCTTATGTCAAAAATAATCAATCCCAACCTCTGATCCATTCACCGTTAGAAGTTTAATGAGAATCAACCTTGAGACATAAGTTTGATTCCATATTCGAGTTAGCAGTGGATAAGCTTTCTGAAACTGAAAGGCAGCAGTTGAAACTCTTATGTGACATCTTCAGAGAACATCAGTTATCCATTGTTTACTGACAGGCATGTCAGACTTCCTGATGCATGTGATTAAAGGCCATTTTTGGTCCTTTTTTTAGTGTAGAAATTTTTTTTTTTTGTAGAAACTAGGCTTGAAATTCAAAAATTTTAAAACATATATCACCAACAAAAAGAGTTATGTCCTAATAAATCCAATATAGATGCTGCTCACCATCCCTTCCCACTGAGCAGGGTGATTCCTGACGTGCCACATTTCCAGGCTGTTCTGCAGGCCTCCCCTACGACAAACACACTGCATCAACATCTGTTCTGGACCCCTGCAGTTAGGCTTAGTGCTTTCTCTGCAGTGATCTTCTTATGTTGATTTCTTATGTTCATTTCTTTCTTTCTTTTTTTTTTTTGGGGGTTTTTTGGATTTTGCTTTTTTGAGACAGGGTTTCTCTGTGTAGCCCTGGCTGTCCTGGAACTCACTCTGTAGACCAGGCTGGCCTCGAACTCAGAAATCTGCCTGCCTCTTCCTCCCAAGTGCTGGGATTACAGGTGTGTGCCACCACTGCCCGGCCTTATGCTCATTTCTTATGTTCATTACTCCTGTTGTTTCTTCCTGATGGTCTCTAAACAAGAGAAACACAGTTTCTTTTCTTTCTTTTTATTACTTAATTTTTTCATGATGTATATTTTGTTCATATTTTCCCCTCCTCAACTTCACCTAGATTTTCTATCCCTCTGAACCTATCCAAGTTCATGTTCTTCCTTTCTCTTTATCGCAAAGTAAAAATAAATGTAAAAGGATAAAATGAAAATCAAAACAAAGAGACACAAAACTCAAGACGATTAAAAAACCCAAAATAAATTTTCTTTCGCTTTGTCTTTCTTTCTTTCTTTCCTTCCTTCCTTCCTTCCTTCCTTCCTTCCTTCCTTCCTTCCTTCCTTCTTTCTTTCTTTCTTTCTTTCTTTCTTTCTTTCTTTCTTTCTTTCTTTCTTTCTTTCTTTCTTTCTTTCTCTTTTCTTCCTTCCTTCCTTCCTTTCTCTCTTTCATTCATTCATTCTTTTCTTCTATGTCTTTCTCTCTCCTTTTATTCTTGCCTTCCTTTTACTCTTGGGTGTTGAATTTGTTTTTCTACAATTTTATGCATATATACAGTTCTTTTCATGTGTGCCTACACTGACACTCTCTTAACTCCCCCTACCCCTGCCCTTCCACTTTCATCTTTGCAGATCTCTTCCTCACATTCATGCCTTTCTTTTCTCTTCTTTCCTTTCCTTTCCTTCCTTTTCTATTCTTTTCCTTTCTTTTCTTTCCTTTCCTGTCCTTTTTTTTCTGACTTTGACTTTATTTAGGACCATATGTATGACCATAAGTTTGAAGCTATCTATTGGGTTAAGAGTTGACACACAATTGAAAATAATTATTGTTCATCCTTCAGAACACTGCAATAGCTAAAAATTCGGCAGCGATGAATAGGGCTTCATTAACATGTCTCAGAGAGTAATTGGCTGTGACAAAGTCTTGAGAGGCCAGTGCAGCTACTGAAGCCTGTAAAGTAGCTTCCAGCAGATGCCATAGAGGCACATTCCTACTTATTTGCTATTCTAGAGGCTGACAGCATCCATGTCTTCAGCATGCCGTCCCATGTAGAACATCAGTCCAATTTCTATCTCTGCTGACGTCAGCTCTTTCCACATGACTTTAATCTGGGGCTTCCGAACAGTAGGTTTAGGATCCATCGGAGTCTGAGATGGCTTCATCTCATTTACATTCTGTTATACTTGTATAACCCACCGCCGCGCTGCTTTGTCTCCTTGAACTCACTGAGGGCCATCACTTGCATGGCTTGACAAAAGGATTTATTTTTTTGTCTCATAGTTTTGGAAATTACAAGTATAAGATTAGTATGCCAGAAGAGTTAGTATCTTCCAAGATCTTTTGAGATCTCCCTTTGAAACACAGATGTCCTTGTCCCCATATCTCTTCACAGTGTTTTCTCTGTAACTATGTCTATGTTCACATTCTTTTTATGAATATCTGTTTTTATTTTTTGAATATTTGCCTTCCTGTTGATGTGTGTGCCATATTTGTCCCTGGTGCCCAAAGAGGCCAGAAGAGAGCATGAGATCTCCAGAACTAAAATTATAGATGACTGTGTGCTGCTATGTGTGCTGAGAACTGAGCCTGGTTCTTCTGCAGGATCAGCAAGCCCTCTTAACTGCTGATCCATCTCTTATGCTTAAATTGTTCTTTCTTAATAATAGCATTGGTCACACTGGACTGGATAAGAAGCTCATGATCTCATCTTGACAAATTACATCTGTCATTGCCCTGTTTTCAGAGAGATTATTTTTGGAAGTACCTATGTTAAGAATTTAATCTGCACATTTTGACAATCTGGCACACAAAAGTTGTGGTCTGAAGTTGTAGGTTCTAGAAGACCTACATTCTGGTTTCTAATATTTTAGCATATTTCATATATGAGTAATATATTTACATCATTTCCAGTCCTGTTCCTCCCCATTTCAAATTCTCCTGTGCCCCCAGCATTCAAACTCCATTTGAATTTGTCATCTCTCCCATAATTATATGTATGTGTGTACATACACATGTATGTATATGTGCAGGCATGCTTGTATAACTTACTGAGTCCTTTTAGTGTTGTTCACACGTCCATGTCACCCCTTATAGAGAGGCTCACCTCTGGAGAAAACTAATTCTCTCTCCCTTAGCATTAAGTAATTGTCTATAACATTTATCTAGAAGTATGGCCTTGTGAAATTTCCCTCATCCACGCTGTAAAGTCAGCTGGTTTGATCATTATGCAAGTCTTGCTCAGGTGGCCTAATGTTGACCCTTCTTAATTGCTGTACCCAGATGTCTTGAATTCTATGGAAACATCCAGGATAATGTTTTTATGACCTGCTGCCCAGGATTGATTTAAAATTGTACAATCATTATGCCTATTATATAGGCAACACAAAATGTGATCCATATTAAATGACTTGTAAAGTCACATGACTTCGGGCATAGGAAAGAAGGCTTCTGTGGAAATTAAAACTGAAAAATTTTAAACTTGTTTTAAGCTATCTTTTTTTATCTTGATTACCATGTACTACTCCATATGCTTTTAAATAATTATTTGACTTTGTGTGTTAATATATTTCTGTTTTTCCATTGTATTTCTTGAATTGAAAATATTTTGCTCAGATAGTTGCCTATGTGCTAACATAGTTTTAACAAAATTTAAATTCTACAATGTAAAAGTGTAGTGATAATAATTTTGAATTCTGCTTCATTCATCACAATTAAGCAACTGATAAAAGTTATTTTAAAGTAATTTTAAAGAGTTAGCTCTTTGATTACTCTAATGTTAGATAACTCATCTAGCAGGTTGATAGTGTTGGTGAAAACTAACAACAGGCAATCATTTTCATTTAAGCATGAAGAATGTTACAAAAACAACCTTGAACCAGATTGAAACAACAATAAAGAGAAATAGCAGCAGGTATGTCACTGCAACAATCATCGCAGCTTTCAGAAGGAGAATTCAAATTAATTTACAGTGACCATAATTGGTTGCACCTCAACCTAGAAATAAAGTAGAAGCCTTTCCTTCATTTTAGACAGAACTCCTTCAATAGATGTGTCAAAAAGGAGTTGTCAGGTGTCCTACCCTCTGGACAATACTGAAGACAGGTTTGCCTTCCTTCTCTTTTGAAAGAGTCCCCATCCTACTTTCTCAAGTCTTTAGGGATACTTTTTTTACAGTGTTCTCCCACAGCATCTTTGTGGGGGATGTCTGCAAAAAGGCACACCAGAAGCAAGGTATAAACTCTCTCTTAGAGCTTTCCTCTCTGTACCTCCATGACTCTCCTTCTGCCTTGGCAAGGTGAAGGTCAGGTTTACAGATCACAGGTGCAGGTATAATCTTTCCTTGAGAAGAAACCATGCATTGGCTGACACCTTAATATACAAACTCTGTAGAACCTGAGTCTTCTGAACTGTTCCACTTGGGACAGCTCTGCGCCAGCCATTTCTTACTTGATATGCCCCAAGTTGCCACCACCAAAGACATCCACATTCAACTATACTTTGAAAGTGTCAAGATATCAGCAAGCAACCTTAATGTGAATAGATGCTTTTCTACAACGACACACTATCTTTTCTTCTGTTTTAGTAAGACACTAAAGTAGATTTTGTGACTTAAAAAGTTTGTAAGTCATTTGTTTAGAAATTTGACTGTATTCAATGAAAACTAAAATAACTAAATTTAGATTCTGATTTTTTTAAATGTAATACTGTTCATTATCTGGATCCAAAAATATAGGGATGAGATTTTTATTTTGCTTTTATTTTGCTTTTATTTTGCAGAGATTTCTGGCCATCCTTTACTTTAGTAAACAGTATTTTAAGAGGAAAAGAAAAAAGGAGACATTATATACTATTTTCTGGGATCTTAGGTTATCATTCATTGGAGATTTTTTATTTTACTTTTGAATTTAATTTTTTCCATACAATATATTTTGATTGTATTCTTTCCTTCCGCCAATTCTGCCCAGACTGTTTCTACTGGAAAACATTGGTTTTCCTTTTCCAGTAAGTATATTGGGAATAAGATCTTGGCAAGCGAGATGATTTTGTGTCCACTTCCCCTTCTCATTGCTGGTATTTCATCTACTTGGAAGTTGTGCATGTCTTGTGCAGACTGTCACTGTCTCTTTGTGTTCTTGCGTGTGGATGCCGTTGTTTTCATGGAGTCGTCTGTCACTTCCAGCTCTTATACCTGCTCTTCTGCCTCTGCTGCTTAGATCCACGAGACTTGGGTAGAGGGATTTGATAAAGACACCATATTAGGACTGAGCACTCCAAAGTTTCTTACTGTATGCACTTTGTTAATGTGTGGGTTTCTGTGTTAATCAAGCCATACTGCTGGGAGAAGCATTTCTGATGAGGATTCAGTGATGATCTGATTTACAGGTAGAGTGATGTGCCACCAGGAGTCATTGCTACTTTTCTTTTCCAGAGTAATACTAGTAGGCTTTCTCCTAGTTTTATGATTTATCTATTCTCAGGGTCTTGGCAACTTTAACAATGTTAGGTATGGGTTCCATCCCATGGAGTGGACCCTCAATTCAATAAGAGAGTGAGTGGTCAGTTACTTGCATAATATTTGTGATACTTCTCTACCAATATATCTCGGGGGCATGTTGCTGTTACAGGTAACAGGGCATGTAGTTGGATGATATTGACAATTTCTCCTTTCTTCCCTGTATATATATATGTAATATATATATATACATTATATATATATTTTAAGAAGCTTCTACAGTAAGATGTTGCCAAATAGTTTTTCAGAAAGCATTTAGTGTTAACTGTCCCTCCTCATCTTCCCTGCTTTATGCTTCTCTCCCATCCCTTTCTCTATTTAGTCCTCTGATTTTTCACTCTCTCCTTTACCTCTTTATAACACCGTGTTCTATCCCATCTTCTTTGAAAGATCCCCCTCTTCCTCTCGGGCTCCTTGCTAACTACCTGACCTCTGTAGTTATTTGGATTGAGATGCACATATCTAAAATGTAAATTTAGCATCCACCAATAAAAGAAAACGGGCACTATTTATTTTTTCTCGTCTGAGTTACCTCACTAAGAATGATTGCATATAGCTCCATCCATTTACCAGCAGATTTCACGTTTCTTAAAGATGAATAATATTCCATTGTGTGTATTACAGTTTCATCAACCATTGATCAATTGATGGGCACACTGTTTTCAATTCTGGCTACTCAGAATAGAGCAAATAGATGAACATGGATAGCATATGTAGGAAGATGTATTGGAGATTTTGTCAGCCATCAGAGAATATATGCTGATCTTGGATTCTCTGCCTTCCTTTTCCCCCCTCTCCTCTCTTAGCCAGACCCTTTAGTGGCCAAGGTTCCTCCCTGACCACTAAAGCACTGAAGTCATGGGTTGCTCTTCATTGGAGATTTTGAAAGTCATTAGAGAATTTTGGTTTATTGCCAAGGGGTCTGGGAGTGTCTTTGTCCTCTCACATCATGCATTGTAAGGACCTTAGAGAAGGTGTTGATTCCCGTGTCAGTATTTCCAGGTATAGTCATCTTGGTATGTATTAAAATAACCAAAGGGGAAATAACCATGAGGGGAAAGCAGCTTTTCTGAAGAATTAAAAAAAAAAGTAATGATGCTGATATTTGGTGCTGTGTTCCCTATAACAAAACATTTAATTAAATCTTTAAATGTGGATGGAACACAAAATATGCACACCAGACTAAAACACATCAGGCAGAAACAAAACTGCAATTATATCAACCCTGCCTGCCTGAGCCTGCCTTGCTTCCTCTGCCAGGAGGCAGAGGTTTAAAACATTAAATCCATCCATTTTTAGAACAGCCTCTCCCATACCTGTAGCCATTTCTGTAAAGCCCCGAGCGCTTTGGCTCCTGATGCTACAGCTGCTGTTTTACTGACTGTAGGCTGTGGCTTCCAGATAGTAATGAACAGCTGTTGCTCTCCTGTTCCTTTTCACATGTGGGGAGGCCATGGGTAGACACTGAGACACTGAGTTAAAAGAGCTTTCAACAGCCACTCACAAGAGGGTTCTCCACCTCAGGAGAGAAGCACAGAGAGAGCAAAAGAGGTAAGAGGACTGAGGAGGGAGGTAAGAGGCCATCATAGGCTCATGAAGAAAGTAACCCATTTGTGTGTATGTATGTGTGTGTATGTGCACATTGATGGACATGTACGCGTGTGTGCTTATGTGTGTGACGAGTCCAGAGGTGCCCTTTATTAGATACCATCCACTTATATTTAGGATGTCTCTCATTGACCTGGAACTTGCCCAGTAGGTTGAGTTCTGGGAATCCAACTCAGATCCTCATATTTACAAGATATTACCACTACGATTTTGACACACAATCACCCAAGACAGGAATGCTACAGGATTGACAACTCAGTCCTCCCTATGTGTGAAAAGGTTAGCAGGTTTCTGTGTGATCAGGTTATGGATTTCATATTAAAATATTTTGAACATTTACTAGATACATCTGTTTGTTTCATTGTGTATGTGTATGGGTTACATGTAAGTGAACTACCTCCCATTTATTCTCTAGATACATTTCTTCCTTTTAATGCTCTCTCTTGATCAGTTTACAGCAGGACCATCTATCCTTTCTGAAGTGCAGATCTGATCCACACTTGGTACAACTTTGTAATGTCTGAGAATGGCAAACACTACTATAAACAGCCCATAGAACAGCAAGTAAATATACTTTTTTATAGCTCCTGTTTTCCAGGGTTGTGTTCTGAATGGTTGATAGTGGTGGGGACAGTCTTGCAAGAAAACCAAAACAAATATAAAAAGAAAACAAAAAACAGAAGAGGGGTTTGCCCACTTTAAGTCTACAATGGCCAAACCTCACTTCATGAGCGGCCCCTCTCGGTGGGGATGCAGGCTGTATTTGCACACTCGAACCTTTGAGAGTGAGGACTCTCACTCTTGCTATTGTCTGTCCATTCTTTTCTATTACTTCACCTTAACTATAGCTTCCATCATTTCTTCCCTGAAAGTCTATCACAAACCCACAACGACACTTTTATTTATTTTTAAATAATTTGTCTATCCTTAAATATGAATAGGTATTTTAAAATTAAAATTTTAATTAGCAGGTTTCCTTATAGCACCTTTGTAGTATCAGTTTTGCTTGACCTTCTCCCCATCTCTGCTTCACATCTCCATGGAAACACTTCCATCTCCAGTGTTTCCCTTCCACTCTCAGATCACATGGCTCTATGATGCTTGCACCATTGGCCATTTAAGCCTCTCTTTTCTCCCTCTCATGGGCCATTTTCTCCTTTCTTGGTCTCTACATACATTCATAATTTTTATTTATATATGTATATATATAAATATATATGTATATATATATATATTTATATTAGAATCTAAGATCCACACATAAAAAGAATGATAAATTTTGTCCTTCTGATCCTGGTTGATCGTATTTAATGTAATATTTTCCAGTTCCATTCACTTCTTGAACATTTTATTTGTTATATCTGAATAAATTCCCATTGTATATCCATACCAAGTTTTTATTATCTATTCAATTGTTGACACACACTTAGCCTTACACAATTTCCTTGTTATTTTAAACACAACAGTAGTACTTTCAGACTCCTCCATAGAGACTCCAGTGAGAGATATATTTAATCTATAAAATCAATCATGGGTTTGTTTTTTTTTTTGCCTTAATTCTTTTGAGGATTCCTTGATGCTTTTAAAATAACAGAGACACAAGTATATAGGCCTGGAAAGGGATAGGAACTCCACAGGATGATCAACAGAGTCAACTAAGCTTGATCCTTGGGGCTCTCAGAGACTGAACTGCCAACCAAAGAACATACATGGGCCGGACCTAGTCTTTCCCACACATATGTAGCAGGATGTGCACTTGATCTCCATCTGGGTTCTGACCAACTGGAGTAGGGGCTATTCCCAAAGTTGTTGCCTGGATGTGCGATATGTTCTTCTAGCTGACCTGCCTTATCAGTGGGAGAGAGCACCTAGCTTTGCAGAGACTCAATGTGCCATGGTGGGGCAAAATCCCAGCCCCCCCCCATTCAGAATAGAAAAGGGGGAATGAGGGGAGGGTTGGCACGTGTGTTACCAGGAGTGAGTAGTGAGTGGGATGTAAAGAAACAAAAATAACAGAGTCACGTAGTCCAGGTCTTTAAGGCCTGGTAGACTGATTCCTGTGTGTCTTTTCAGTCTCCTGCCATATATTTTCCCTTCTATATACATTTTTATCTTTCTTTCTTCTGACAAAGCCAAACCAGCCTCTACCTCAAGGCCTTTGCACATCCTTTGCACTGAAGTTCCTAATTTGTTGCTGTTTTTGTGCCTTCCTCAGTCTTGTCAAGCTTTTCTGCCTTGTCAAAGCAGCTTCTGCGGATCACTACAGGAACATAGCCTCGTTCTCTTGGTTCACATTACTTTTCTATCGCCTTGCTTATCGCCTTTGTGACATTTCACTCCGTTTATTGTTTGCCTCAGAAGACCGTGTTTCTCCCACTCGCTCTCATACACCCAGCACTCAGTAGGGATTTATCAAGTATGTGTTGAAAACAATGTACTTTGTTAGAATTTTCCAGCATCTCCATTTATTTGAGCCATACCCTCCCCCCACCCCATTATCCCTCTCCAGATACAGTGAATCTTGGTGCTTTCTACTTTGCAATCCATGTTTGTTTATGGTACAGTGCTTCCTAAATGAAGATTTCCAAGCCAACTCCAGGGTCCTTAACTAAGAAATAACAGTGTTCAATGGCTCAGCATCTGACAGATAGAACCTGGCCTCCTCTGTGGAGGCCCTTGGGGCCTAGTGGCTGCCAACAGCAGAGGCGCTTGGCTCTCTGCCTTGCATGTGAGAGCCAGCCTATTGCCATTGTTCTGAATTTATATTTCCATATAGGATGCCAACAATACATTTGTTTAATAGGTGCAGCCATACTGGTTTTCCTGTATGGGGCTAGACGCTTCACTTTCTTTTCTGACCTGCTATTTTAATTTTCATTCCTCTCGCCCAATTCCAATGTTCAGTACCTGACCAGTAGACCCTCGTCACTATTAGTTTTTCCTTTCTCCTTTGCCTGCCTTCTAATACTATGACAGATCTGGCTGCCATTCTACCAGGCCATTTAGTGTATGGTGTCACCCATGCATGGGCTGCCTGCTCTTTTAGATGATCAAAGAGTTCAGCTCAATGCATCAAGAGACTTTTCTTTCATTATGTGTGTGTGTTTGTGTGTGTGTGCGTGCATGTGTGTGTATGCGAGTTTCTGTGTTCACATGCATGTGCATGTATGTGTACACATTCACATCAGGGTTTTCAATATGGAGCAAATACAGGCTTCATCATGTAATGGCCTACATGTGTGTCTGGAAATACATTTTGAAGTTGTTAGAGAACAAGGTGTAATAGCCACATAACAGTCCATAGGATGTGCATATTCATGAGTTTAAGCATGTATATGTGTGCTGGTGTGTTTATGTGTGTATGTGTACACACACTTACAGGCATGTTTGTGCGTGCACGTGTGTGGGTGTAGGAAGGTTTATGTGTGTACACATGCATGTGCATGAGTGTGTGCATACAAGTGTGTGTGACATGCCCATGCACCGTGTGTGTGTGTGTGTGTGTGTGTGTGTGTGTGTGTGTGTGATGGTTCATATACTAAGGCCAGCTTGTAGATATCAGAGGACCATAGAATGGGTTGGTTATATCCTTCTAGTATGAGTGTCACCAGCACCAGATTCTGGTCTTGATCTTGGTGGAAAGTGCCTTTTTCTGCAAAACCATCTTGCTATCTGAGAAGGGACTTTGTACACAGCATGCTATAGTTCATGTGAAGGCTTGTGGTAGATGCCATTCATTCACACTAAGTCTTTTATTGATCCACTCACCATTCCTTTGTAGATGTTTTCCCAAAAAGTCAGATTTCACTTAAGAAATAGAAGCACATAGACACCAAGGCTCTATTGTAAGGTAGGGCACTTTAGGCAGAGGTTGGAGACTATGGGTGATTCAGGATCTGCTAAGCTTAGATCCCTGAGAAAAATTGATATGCCAGTGGGTTTTAATGTTTAAAAATGAATCCTGGGCACTCGTGGCTTGAGGGGCATAGTACAGACATTGTTGACCTCAGGGTTCTCAATATGGAGTCAAAACAAACTTCGCCATGTAATGGTCAACAGGTGTGTCTGGAAATACATTGCAGAGCTGTTAGAGAATGAGGTGTTACATTCCCTATACAGCTAGCTTCATGGGTCAAGAATCTGTGCAATCGATGTAGTTCCTAAGTTCAGAACAGTAACTTAAGAGCCCATGGCCATTGTCTTGAAATTCATATTAACTTTAACAAGGGATTCTTTGTTTTCATTTTGCACTGGCCTTAGCAGTTATGCAGTGGGTTACTTTTCCTGTTTTGACTCCTGGCATTTCACTCATTGTTCCTGGTAGATGAGAAGTGAATCATAGGACTAGAAACACAAGCGGTTATGCTGGTGTGGCTGGAAGCTTTAATGTTATCATCTTATAAGCACAGAGAAGTGCCTGTTCCCTTATCTAGAAGGAGTATATCAGAACTCGCAGGTATGCAGCAGAGAGAAATGCTACTGATGCTACTAAAGTTAGGGAAAGTAAAAGGTTTTCTCTCATTTTACTCTTATTCTATTTGTTCATTTTTTGAACAGTTATTGAGTGTCTATTTCTAAACACTGGATACACACAGCTAGCGGAGGCATCTGCCCTTATGTGAGAATTAATCAAGTTTGACAAACATAATGGCCACTGCTTCCATGCACCGCACAAGCCACATATTAGGCATTGTTTTACAGGCTGTATATGAGCTTACATCATTCTCCAAAGGATTCTTTGAGATAGGATTCGCGCTGTTCCTTATGGTGGAGAGGAGCAAAGCCCAGATAACTCAACAGCTGGAAAACAAAGTGGCCAGGGCTCAAAGCCAGGAAGTCTAGCTTCACTGACTGCCCGTAGCCACTCAGTGTAACAAATGTTCCAGTGCTGAGAGGGGAAGTAAGTAAAGTTTATATGTGCTTGTATGCTGCCCCAGGGAAGGAGTGCCAGCTGTGCCTGGGATGGGAGCTGATGAGAAAAGACATTGTCACAGTAATCATGCTGGAAATGGGCTCTGAAGGAAGAAGAAGATGTCCATCTTCTGAGAGACCAGTAACTAGGGGTAAAGGGGAGCCCTCTGCTCCATGAAGAAGAGCATATAATCAGTGATGGGGTAAGGTGGGCCCTTGTATGTCTAGCCAACATCCAACCTTTCTGTGATGTTCATGTGATAGAAAGTCACTGAAGGATTTCAGTCAAGGCTTTGCAGGAATGAATGTGTAGCTTAGGATGTTTCCTCTAGCAACAGTACAAAAAATGGAGTCCTAAGGGAAACTTGTATTATGCAGAAACATAACAGAAGAGGAGGTTGACAGGAAGACAGAAGGAGCCATGACTGTAATCTACTCTTGCTTAGACAAGTTTGAAAAGGAGGAGCAGGGTATATATAGTCAGCAAACCACCATGGTAAGCTTGAAGGAAACTAAGACCAAAAGTTAAAATATAAATTATTAAAAGGAATTGACATGTGTAACAATTTATTTAGATTTTTATTATTAATAATTTTTCAATAGGACAAAAATAATTTTTCAGAACACAAGCAACTCATAGAAAAAATACATTGGTTGAATTTAACATGCATCTTTCGGAAGCATTGACTGTGTTAGCAGGCTGCCTGCTGGGAGCTAAGCTACAGATTCAGGTTGATCAGAAAAGTGGCATCGAAGCACATGCAAAGGCTGCCTTCCATTCTTTAGGATCTAATATAAGTCATCATAAAATAATCATATATCTATATTGTAAAACTGGGAAGGTCACTAATGAGAGACAGTCATTACATAGCTTCATAACAATTTCAGAGCTAAAAGGCTTAGGGATAAATAGGGTCCCTTCTCAAATGAATAATACTTGGATCAACTTTAAAGGAAGGTAGGCTTTAAACCAGAGATGATGGAGGACATCAGTCTAGTAAATATAGGCTCTGAAGTTCAAAGGATAATGGGAAACATGAAGTTGTGATGAAATAGAGATTGTGCTCAAATGGCAAACATGTAGAATTTCAACAGGAGCTATTAGTGCAGCTTAGGATGAACTGATGGTTCTTGTGAAAGAATATATGCAAGGGTGGTCTGTAAGTAGGAGATAGCAAGAAATGGGAAGGGTAGTGTGTGGACTGCAGGAAAGAGAGGACCTGATGATTCCGTGGTTTACATGTAAAGTTACAGAGAAGGAAAATGAAAGTGTGACAGGTGAGAGGTAACTTACCAAGGGCACCAGATCTGGAGAATGTTTGTCTAGATGGGTGGATGATGAGCAAGGAGCACGGGCAGCATTACTAACGGTTGGAGCCTGAATGGCTAGGAGGAAAGGGATGCTTCGTGCCTGTTCCCCTTCCCAGTCTAGGCTTTATAAAATTTTTAGCAAAATTGATCATGCAAATGAATTTGCAAATATAATGTGATAGTATTCAGAAAGGTACTTATATTTTATTGTGTATTTGAATAAAATATTAATCTACACAATGCAAAAGAGATGGTAAGGAATCCTGTTTCTTTTTACTAGGGAAGGTTAAGAATAGATGATGCAGCTTCTGTACCAATCGCTGCTTTTCCTGTCGCTGCAGAGCTGAGAATCTCTAGACTTCCTAAGGATAGACGAACAGGCTGCATAAGACTACTTTCTACTTTCCCTCTGCCTTAAGCTCTGTGAGCATAATTCTCAGTGACAAGTGAAGATTGAGGAACATGCGCAAAGCCAATTATACAACTCTGCCTGTTTTTACCGTTACTTAACGGGTTTCATCGCTGGTGTTTATTTGTGTGGAAGTAGAATGGACCCAAAGAGTTTGAAAGCAATTGCAGTGTGCATCTTGCTGGAAAAGTGCAGAAGTGAGACTTGGAAGACTGCTTGAGACAATAAAAATCTGTATATTTGTGGAAGAAAGATGGCGGATAAGAGAGCATGGAAAATGGTAGAGTGTGTTGTCGAAAGTGCTAGTGGGAACAGCTGAGAAAGATAGAACAATAGGTTGTTGGCTTTGCTGCTGGCATTTTGGAAGTAGAGAAAGATTTCTCAGTCAGTAAAGGGACAGGTAAAGGCTTGATATCACTCCAAGGTTGTAGGAAGATGAATTTAAGTTTACATGTATTAGGTGACCATGTTGATGGCATAGGACTGTTAATATAATTGTTTGATTTAGCACAGTATGGTCTCACGGGTGGGTTACAGCATTTGCCCACATGCAGATTTATTGAGAAATAGCCTGGAAACATCAATGGTGAAAAGATGCCTTCAATTTACATAATATGGCTGAGCTAGAATAATTATTTATTGCTTTACTTCTGGAAAAAAAAAGAAAGAGATAAAAGTTACTAACTGACCCAATTAGTAAACATGACAAGTTACCATATTTCCTGCCGATAACAGATGCAGGCCTTAGGGAAGCTGCTCACTGCCTTCCAGATCGTTGAACAATTGACTTCTTCAGTGCACTAATTATGCTGAAAGAGTTAATAGAGCTTCTAAATGCATTTGCTACCCCAGGGAGTGCGAGTCCCAGGGAATCACAGCTGAATGAAGAAGGAAGCCTCAATTGTTTTGGAAAGCACTAACACATGGCTTCCTGTTTGTCTACCTCACCCCTGCAGAAAATCACTTGGTGTTTGTTCCTCTCAGTCTGTTCTCTATGTCCTAGGATGTGCTGGCCTGGTGTATTCTCTTGTCCCATTGATCATCCAAAAATCACCAAAGGACTGACAATAAGAGCATTTTTAACTCCAAGAAATGACTGGTACACATGGGGAACTTGATGCTTGATGTAGACATGGTCCACTTAAGGGAAAGGGTGCTATGCCTCCTGTGGACAGACTATGTGCAGGAAGATCTGTGGCTCTCAGGCTCCCCTACCTGGCTCTGTTGGCAGCTGCTGGGGGACTTTGATCCAGTCATTTTACCTCTCTGGATCTTGATTGTCATTTGTGCCAAAGGGTAGCTCAGGGCATGTGAATTCCAGGGTACTTCCCACATCTCTCCATTTCATGTTCTAAGAGGAATAAAGGAACTGCAGTGACTAATGAGGTCAGTGTCTGTCTCAGATTTTTTTTCTGCCAGGTTCACTGAACTGCCAAGAATTCAAAAGAGGGATAGTTTTTAAAGTCTGCAGTTCATGCATAGATTTAATGTAGCATGAGCCTGTTTCATTGCTTTCTACATTTTAACGGCCATCTTCAATGTTTTCTTGTCATGCTTCTGTTCCTGTTTTCTGCCTTTCAAAACCAGTGCAACTTTTGCAGATGCCAGCTTTTATATTCTATGATGAGCTAAGGAGACCTTTTAAAATTTATACTAGCTAGACTTTGAATACTCAGTTAAATAAATTAGACATGGCATAATATTGGGATTTCTTTGTCTCATCTGGCAGAGAAAAAAAAGTTAAACTAGTTAGCCATACTGTGAAGGGTTTTAAAACCAGGAATGCAAGACAGCTACAGCATGTGGTGAGGTTGGCAGAATCTCTTTTAATTAATGGACTTTATCCTAATAAAATGTAGAGTGCATTAGGAATCAATGTTAGTATTTGCTAGACTAATTTATAGCTCATAGTCATCTTTCTGACTCCTTATTGCTTCTTTTTAAATAGGAGGATGATGTGGTTTATAACCAGCTTTTATATTTTATTCATTCTTTTTACATCTATATTGGTTCTGAGGGCTCCAGACAGTCTATAAACAGCTTGTAAGAAGGGCGCTTTAGCTTGAACATCACACAACTGCCATACAGTCCACTGAACCCTCCCAGCTAGGTCAGAGAGACATAGGAAGGAGCCTGTGCGATACTCTGGCCTCTGCCTGCTGGCCCCTTCCCAGGATCTGTGAAGAGCTAAGCCACTGTTTCTGAGTGTACTCTAGCATGCTTAAGTCATAGTCTGCAGGAAGCAAGAAGAGAGCAGAGTATCCCATATCCTGTTGTCTGTTTCCTGCGCTGCTCTTGCATTTCCTAGGAAATGGGAGCTGAGGAACTGGAGAGGAGATATATGGTAAAGGAATGATTTGCTATGACTTTAGGAAGCTTTCTCCACAGAGCTTCTAGAGTTCAGCAGATGTGTGTTATATTCTGATATCCATACAAATATGTGGGTTCCTCTGTCTACCCACATTTACTATTATCGGTTAAAAATAAATTGAATTTTGTTTATTCAGCTGCATTGTGAGAGCAAATCTCTGGGTGCCATGAGTTTGGGGGACGTAAAGTGTAAATCAATACAACCACTTCACTTTTATGCACAGCTGAGGAAGGCACCATCTTTCCTATCTTTTTTTGTGAGGACAGCAAAGTTTCTGTGTTTCAAGTTTCAAATCATTGAACTTGGAAACGTGTTGTGAACTAGGGTTGGATTAGCTCATTTGAGAGTTACTGACAAAGCGGAGGAAGTGACAAAGCAGCGCAATCACTGAAGACTAGTCATTCAGTTGGATCCAAAATCTGCCTAGAAAAGTTAGATGTTTAATGTAATCAAATCAGTCTCAGGGAGTCTATCCATATAAATCAATTGGTTTATTATTTTATATATTGGCTGCTTTGCAGAGTTCAGGACCAGATTAAAATAAACTTACTATTAGCCCTTGAGCTTTACTATAATACAAAAGTGATAGAAATATCTTTGAAATTTAGCATGATGGATATTTCTTCCCACCAGAGAAATGGCTTTGGTAACTGAATTTCTATTGCAAATTCATCATGCATTCAAGTATGCAGCACCATCTCTGTTTATAACCTGCAGATCAGTGATAGTCAATAATATTTTGTAGTCCTACAATTGGCTTGTGTCATCTAGTACTAATACAGTAACCTGTAACTAAATTGGCTTTTTTACTGGCTAAGCTACCATCAATTAATTTTTATCAATATATGCTAGGATGAAAATCAAAATATGTCCCCCAAATGAATTGCTGTAATTTAGAAAACACAGCCAAAAATTAATATTCATGATTCCAGAAGAAAAAGTACCTAAAAAGTACCTATAAATGGTCTGTTCTGTTTTTAATCATTTGTTGTATAGGCCACTATGAGATTTATTTCTTCTACATATGTATATTGAAGCAGGCCACACAAATCATCTATTTCAGTGCTAGTCATACATGAAAATAATTTCACCACTTGAAAATACTTTTGTGAGTGTGCAGGAGGGGTTATGATGAGAGACATGCCAAGTGTACAGAGATCAGGGACAAGCCCTGGTGTTAGCATATGCCTTCCAGTTTCTATGAGATAGTGTCTCTAGTTTGTCACTACTTGACTCAGGCTTAGTGGCCCTTATCTTTCTGGGATTTTCCTGTATGTGCCTCCAATATGTCTGGAACTTTGGTGTTATAGATTCTGCTATATCTGGGTTTGTGGGTATCCCAACTAAGCTTTTGACACACACGAGACAAGTGCTTTTACACATGGATCCATTTCTTCAGCCCTGTGAGTTGCTTTCAGTGCTTACAAACTTGTAGCAGCTTTTATTTGGTGAGATTTTTAAATTGATCATTATAAATGATCATCATAATGAGTAATTTCCTGGGATTGTGTGGATGAGTCATACTCCAGTCTTCGTTCTGAAAACTGTCAACACACTTCACACAGAGGGAAAGGTAGGTTTCTCTTGGGATCTTTCCAGAATCACTGACCAGAAAGCAGATGTCTTCATAAGGCTGTTTGTGGGTAAACATATGTCTTTGCTATGTTTTGGCTTTATTCTGCTCTCCTGTAGTTGATTGGCTTGTCTTTTCATTTGCTGTGAACTTCAGTGGTTGGTTTGACATAAACATCATGCTTTCAAAGTCGTGTGTTGGGGGGTGCAGGGGGTGGCCCTGTTCTTTAGTTTAGGACATCTTGAAACTCACTATGTAGCTTGGCTTGGCTTGCAACTAGTAACAAATCTCCTGTTCTGCCCTCTTGAATACTGGGACTAAAGGCAAGAGCCAGCCTACCTGGTTTCGGTAGTGTGATGTTCTGATATCTACATGCATTGCAGAGTGACTACCACAGTAGAACAGATTAATAACCATCACCTTCTTTACTTAACTTTGTATATGCATAAGAGAGAGAGAAATCACTGCAGTGTCATTATCTCACCAAAACTCAAATGCACAGTGCAGTATTAACTGAAGCCATCTGGTTAGTTGTTAGCAGGGAATTTGGTCATCTAATATCACTGAAAATGTATAAGCTTCAGTCATTTTATAGCAATTTTCTCCATCCCCCATCCCTTAGCAACCACATTCCTCTTGCTGCTTCTGGGAGACTGACTACTAAAACCCTGCCATATAAGTGAAGTCTTAGAATATTTGTCTTTCAGGGCTTGGCTTTTCTTACAAAGTACACATCATCTGTATTCATCTAAGGTGCTATAGGGGACTTGGATTCCTACTTTATTAAGGCTTTAAAATTTCATAATCTTTCTGTCCCTGTCTCTGTCTCCCTCCCTTCCTCTCTCCCTCCCTCTGTCTCTCCCTCCCTGTCTCTCCCTCCCTCCCTTCCTTTCTTCCCTCTGTATCTGTCCATCTCTCTCTGCCCTTCCTCTTTCACTCCCTTTGCTTTATCTAGTCATCCATTCCTGGAAAATTAGATTGGTTTTCATCTTGATTGTGGGTAGGAGATGAAGAAGACTGCAGTTATCTCTGTGCTATAGTGGCTCCGTGTACTCAGAATGTACATGTGCATATGGAATTGCTGGATCATATGGTCCTTCTATTTTTAATTTTTTGAAGAATCTGCCATGCTTTTTAAGTTGAACATATTATATAGCAGCATTTAAATTTGCAATTTTCAATCTTATAATCCCCAGAAGTCAAATTGTCCTACTTTCATCCAGGTGTTATATTTTTTGTTTGTTTACTTTGTTTTGTTATTGCTATTGTCTTTGAATTTTTCCTTTGTCTGTTTATAGCAGAAATGTCCATTTGAGACCTTGCAATGAAGTGTATTACTTCTGAGTCCATCACTCTTTAACTCGTGACTTTCTAAGTAGCATCTTTAGCTTTTCCTAATATTTACGAAGGTACATACAACTTATTTTCATACCACACTTCCTAGCACCTGTGTTTTATACTATTTAAGCACCTGAGTGTATATTACATATAGAAGAAAATTTTACTTTCAATTTATTCCTGTTCTGCTTGCATCCACAAGCATCCTTTGAACGTGTCTGTGTTCTTCCATGACGTCACACTGAGGGGCCATTTTGCCTGATCCTGTGGGATCTGCCTCTTCTCTAGTGGCTTCTGTTTCTGGCAGGGCAGCTTTGCTCTTCATCTAATAGATGGCAATGAGGCTCCAGAAAGAAAGTGGTGTGTACTGAGTGGGGCCTGGCTTGGTGAGCAAGTTACAGCAAGTCCTGACGTCATAGGAAAGGGTTTGGATTCTTCACTACAAGCATGGCTTTCCTGAGCTTTCCTTGGCAAAGGCTGTTTTCTGTTCCTATATGAAGGCATGAGAAAATGTCATTTGCCATTAGCCTGAGGGTTAGATCACTTATCTGGGAGAGGAAGGGTGGCCACAAGAACCTTGTTTTATTCTTTGTTACTGACATTTTTTCTGCTTCTAATGCATGTAAAAAGACTCCAACTCTTACCATTTAACCATGACCATTAAATATTGGAGGTATGCAGGGCCATGTCATTGGCCTTGTAACTGAATGAATATGAAGATTTTATGTAGATTTTCAAAGGAATGTGAGTTGGAGGGTGCTACAAATTAGCAATTGTGTGTAATATAAAGCTGCTATTGGGAAGATATTAGAGATGGCTCAAGGTAGTTTTTTAGTACTTTTATAAAGTAAACTTGCAGTCTGTTGTAACTTTTAAATTTTATGCTAAGAAGCTGATTATAGTATTTTATTTATCTCAATGAGGTCAAAGAACCTTCTATGCTATGCAAATACTTATTAAATGTATACAGAATTTTAAGATATTGTTAATTAATTGTAATATTTCTCACTTCAAATTAATAAACAGCATACCAGAGTTTAACCATATTGTGATAGAACACCCCCAAGTTATAGAATATAGTGCTGATTTCTTTATTGACAACACCTTCCAGACAAGAGCATTTCATTTCCTGAGCGTGCCCCTTGTTCCCAAACTGAAATTAATCCGACGCTGATTAGGTCAATTCATTCCTGCAATTTATACTTTTAAGAATGATAAAACCATCAACAACAATTATCTTTAAATTAACAGAGTTTTCAAGTTAAAATGATTTATTATTTGGAGACTTTAGCAATTGCTAAATATAAAATAATTATTTAGTTTTTAAGAAAACACATTTAATAAAATACTATAAAATAACCAGTGAATCATGAATAGTTCTTTGCTATTTTGAAACCTCTAGAAACAGGCTTAAAGAAAGTCATATATCAAACTTTCTGTTAGAGAATTTCCTTTAAATCCTCTTTTTATAATTATGCCCCTGATCTCCAGCTTCTTGATAGCTTCTTTAATATTGCTTTTTTATTGCTTTAAGAAAAGGAGATTTGGTTGCATTAAAACACTGAAGAACTCAATGCTTATTCCAGTCAGTATGGGACATAGCATTTTAATGAAAAAAATCAAAATGCAGTAAATACTTTTTGAACATTCATAGGAAACTTTCTAAACTTTGCATACAAAAATTCAGGTCACTTGAAACATGATGAAGACCACAGCAGCCAGGAGTTGTGAATTAATTTCTAGTTTATAGTCAGAGGAAAAGGAAACATGTTTATCTCTAGAATAAAACATTTCCTGGTTACTTGCATGACATGCTGGAGAGGGTAAACAAAGGCAGATCTGTCTAATGTAAGTGCAAAGATAAGCTACTTTGAAAGTTAATCTTAAGTCATACAACCAAGAAAAGGATTCCAAGATATCACATGTAGTGAACTTATAGTTAATTAATGCATTTTGAAGTCAAATACAAAGGTGTAGGTGTTTATGACTGCTTGTATATGTGTGGGTGTGTGTGAGAGGGGCACAGGATTATTGTCCTCCAGATGCTGTCTACCTTTATCCATCAATCTATCCATCTATCTATCTATCTATCTATCTATCTATCTATCTATCCATCCAGCCATTATCTGTCTACACATCTATCTATCTATCTATCTATCTATCTATCTATCTATCTATCTATCTATCTATGCATGTATCTATCTATCTATTATCTATCTATCTATCTATAATCTATGTATCTATTATCTATCTATGTATCTATGTATCTATCTAAGTATCTATCTATCTATCTATCTATCTATCTATCTATCTATCTATCTCTATTATGCATTTCTTTGTGAGACAGTTAGGACCCTCTCACTGGTCTTGAACTCACCAAGTAAGCTCAACTGATGTGATAATGCGCCCTATGGACTATCTGTCTCAGTTTCCCCAGCAGTTGGATAGCAGATGCACATTACCATGTCTCTATTTTAATGTGTAAGCTGGGAGTTGAAGTCAGCATAACAAGTCAAGGCAAGACTTTTGGGGGCTAAGCCACTTCCCTCCCCAACCTCTGGGTATTTATTGATCAAATAATAAATATGATGGTCTAAACCACCTGACTGAAACAGTCTCATTCCTATCTGATTTTCATTACTTTTGCAGTAAGTCTGCCTCATGAACACACAAACAAAAGGACATTTCAAAACAGTATGAACATAGCCCAGGAATGACAAACAGTACAGGAATCTAAAAGCTTTCTTAAAGGACAAGAGCATGGCAGTGCTCTGCAGAGCCTTGGAAATCATGTGACCTGATATCGCTCTTCCAGGCAAATCTTACGAGCCTTTTAAAATTAGATTAACTACCCACCTCATAGCTCATTTTTAACATCATTCTTTTTTTAATGCTACCATATCTCTAATTGTCCATGTTAGTCTGCTTTATAGTTTCTGCCATGGTATTTCTTTTTAGGTTCTAGTGTTATCTAACAGTTATTTCCTTAACATGCTTCTTCAGTGTAGAATTATACTGATGTTATTCACCACACTTAAATTTTCTCTTAAGTGAGAACCGTCTTTGATTTTTTTTCTTTTCTTTTTTTTTTTTTTTACCCTAAGTAGCATTAAATGCAGGTATTAGACAGGAGGTACCGGGTTGGGATAGTTCTCTTGGAGAGCTGAAAATTCAGAACTGTGGACATAAGGTATTGGGTTCTCAGAGACTCATGATGGGAGTCGGGACAGATGGGGGTGTTCAGAGATCCCTAAATGGGAACTCTATAGTATGTCCTCTCCTCAAGAGAAAAGACAAGCGACAGACAAGTGCCGGAAGAGGCTGGAAGAGGGCGCCTGGGTTCCAGTTGCAGGAGGTTGTGCGCCACCCAGTGTGGGTCCGAGGAACTACACTTTGATCCTTCAGAAGAGCTGCACAAGTGCTGTCTCTTCAGCTTTCTCAGTGATTCCTTTTGTTGTTGTGCGTTGCTATGCAGATAGTTTTAGAATTAAGGGATAGAGAGATGGTTGTAATCTGAAGGTGGCCATTTTAAACTTTTTGATCTCAATCATTTCTACTATACATTACCCGTAAATGACCCTCAAGAATAGAGTGTTTTGTTAGGTAAGCAAAGGAGGGTTTTCATAGAGTGAGAGACATGAAGGCTTTATCTTCATGGATATTGTTCACATCTCTCTTTATTCTTCCTTTCTAAGTGTAGAATGAATTTTACAGTCTTTAGTTAACTGTTAGAGAAGTCAGTACCTCAAAATTCCCCTCATTCTTTCTATGAGTTTTAACTTTCTGTTTATTCCTTAACAACAAAAAATGTATTCTTACCTGAAATAAGTGCAACAGAGTGCGTTAGTGTAAGTGTGTGTTAGTGTAAGTGTGTGTTAGTGCAAGTGTGTGCTAGTGTAAGTGCGTGTTAATGTAAGTGTGTGTATTATTAGAAAGCCAGTAAAGGCAAGCAACCTGAGTGACTATATTTACATGTGGGAGTAAAGAAGGAAGGAAGGAAGAAACAGAAGAAGGAAAAGGAAGGAGGGAAGAAGGAAGGACAGGAAGAAGGGAGAGAGGGAGCAAGGAAGGACGAAATGAAGTAAGGAAGAAAGGAAGGACAGAAGAAACAAAGGAAGGAAGGACAGAAGGAAGGAAGAGGGAAGGAAGGAAGGGAGGAAGGGAGGGAGGAAGGGAGGGAGGGAGAGAGGGAGGGAGAGAGGGTACTCAGACTACCATTTACACTTCTATCTTTGTAGTTTATGCTTGCAGGTTTTCCCCCAGAGTTATTTTTGAAGTGATACATCCTTCAACAACTTGGTAAATTTAGTTATTTATAATAATCTATAATCACAGTTAAAAATTTATTTGGATGCTGTATGATTTATTCTGGAAGCATATAGTTGTTGCCTTGAAGTTATTTTCCAAAATAGATTCATCATAGGTGTAAATGAGTTTCAATCCCATGAATTCTTGGGATTATTTTGCTTGTATTATTTATGAAAACTAAATTGTGACATAAAAAGTTCAAAAATTATTCCATATGTTTTGTGATTTCAAGTTTACTTTATTTCATTCATAAAGGAGTTTTGTATTATTCTTCTTCCTCACACTTCTAAAATTTGATCCTGAATCAGACTTTTTACAGCTGGGTAATAACCTCTTGGAAAGCAACATTTATAATAGAAGTGCTGCTGTAACATTAAATCTAGCAGAGTTGGGAGACAGCCTTCAATCTTTGTGATTTGCTGACAACATGGAAGTCTGTTTTCAGATACATCCGCAGTGTCTATCTTGAGAGTTCCAGATTGTAGGGCATGAAGTGCCTCCCTACAGAAGAGGGAATAAAGAAAGGCACAGGCAGCTTCCATAGAAACGGACTGAAGGAGGCTGCGAGTGTCGCACAGTCTCTCTGATGGTTCTTAGAGGTGGCTGTGCAGCCAGTTATGTTGTAATCCTCTCCCCAGGAATTAGTTATGAAACTTTTAGGAAAACTATGAAGAATTTCTTCTTACCATACAAAATGGTGCATCCAATTTCATGTAGAAGATGCTTGAAATCACTGTAGATTTATTTTGTCAGGATTCCAGTATCCATAGTCAATATATACATGCTCAGAGAATGGGGATGAGCTAACTCTAGCACAATGGAATGGATTTGGGTTGATTAGTTTTGCAGTCCTCGCCTTTATGTTGAGGGGAATTCTAGAGGATTCAATCAATCAATCAATCGATGGTTGTATACACTGAGGTTCACAGACTTTAAAGAGGTTTGAATTGCATCAGGTTAGATCATATACTCTTTCCTTCATAAGAGAAATAGCCATGTGTGTGTGTGTGTGTGTGTGTATACACACACACACACACACACATATACATACATTTGCTATTCTCTACCATTATATATTCACTAGAAACAGACAAGATTTGAGGGAAAGCCACTGTATAAACTCATTGTAAATATCTTCTAAATAAGAGGTGACTGTGATCCCTTTACAGCTTTCTGAGAGCAGACCGATCTCACCAAGAAAGCCAGATAATTGTAATTTGCTCTCACAACAGTTTTCACTTTAGAAACCATTAGAAATTCATTGTGTAGAAGAGACATGGGGGTGGGGATGGCGGAAGTCTGATAAACTGGGAAAGAGCAGATGCCGGGACTGTATAAAGCATGAGAGGAGTTTCAGCTTCCGCTCTTTTTGAGACGGTCAGTCTGCATGGTTAGAAGCCAAGAACTTGCGTGAGCTGACTGTAGTTGGGCCCCGTTTGCCTGTCCCTAACACTGCAGCCGGAGTTGATGTCAAGAGTCTGGATCTTTTGCCGCTTCGCAGCTTTGTCAGTTAAGCATCCTTCTGTGGCACCATCCACTTGCTCTTCACAGGAGCTCCTCCATATTTGGCTCCTAGAGACTTTTTGGCTTTGACTCACTATCCATCTTACTATCTGCTTTAGTTACTTCCACTATCATTTAGAAATTGACCCACATATGGGCAGTGTGTGCCGCTGCATGCTCTTGGGCACCTCTAGCTGTGTTTCCAGTGCCATCTACTACCAAGCTGAGCGTGTTTGTCTGAAAGGAAAAGGGAGGATTCTTACAAAGAGGAAATTGATAGCTGGGCTCAGGTGTACAGACACCCTGAGAGATATTTATTCAGACTTCTTACCACGGTGTTAGAAAATGGCCACATGGGTGCCTCCTGGGTCAAGGAGGATGTTTTCCACTTGTATAAAGTGTGAGCTATTTGGAGAAATAGTGTCTATGAGAAGACATTCTCTCTCTCTCTCTCTCTCTCTCTCTCTCTCTCTCTCTCTCTCTCTCTCTCTCTCTCTCTCTTCCTTCCTTCCTCTCTCCCTCTTTCTTTCGTTATTTATTCAGCTTGCATCCTGATTGCAGCTCTGGCCCATCTCATCCCAGTCCTACCTTTAAAGGTCTTTCCCACAGTACCTTCTCCCCTTCTCCTCAGAGGGGCAAGTCCTCCTTGGGTACTAGCCTGCCCTAGGAAATCAGGTTAAGCAGAACTAAGTGCCCCCACTCCCACTGTGGCCCTAGTGAAGCCAATCAGGAAGACTGGACTTTTAACACCACCCTGAACATCCCGACTATTCTTAGCTCCTAATTCTCGTGTAGCAGTACAGTATTTATAGCTAAAGAGAATGAACTAGGCTGGATTTCCTCTGCTGATCCCCATAGCTTGTTAAACCTCTTATGGATAATCCACTTACATAAGCTTATATTCACAACACCACAGGGCATTCATTGTTCTGTTATTCATTTTAATAAAATTCTGAGATGACATGATAATTGACAACCTGTGTAAGTATTTCCTTTTAGAATAAAAAGAATCCACTCAAGCCAATAAAGGTAACTAACCTTGCCTAAACCCAATTTTTAATTAAAAACACAATTGTTAAAATTTCCAAAATACTAAGGAAATTCATGCTCTTGGTTCTTAATAAGATAAAAAACTGAAAAGTCTCTGTTGATTGCAAAATCACTAGTTTATTGAAACACAAAACACATATCCAAAATAACAAACCCCAAAACATGCCTATTCTATCTTCATAAAAGGGATAGAATGTTTTCTCAGCCCAATCGCAAATCATAATCATTATAAAGACATTCCAAATTGTATATGTATGTATACATGTATCACTATAATCCAAGCACTGTCATCATATATATTTCAGAAAAAAATTTCAAACACTTATATACACAGTTGTATACTTCACAATTTTTTTAAGTGAAGTGGCATAGTAGATATGATCTGGGAAATGTGTTTTCTTTTCACTTTAACAGTGAGTAGTGAGCTTGTCACATGCAACTCACTGAGACCTTAGGAACCTGACCTAGCAAACCAAATGTATGTATCAAGAGCACAGGACTTTCACTCCGCTGATCATTCTCATCTTGGAAAGGAACTTCCATTAGTTTCTTTTTGATAATATTCGTGATTTAGTTGATGCTATTATTATGAGAATTAAGCTTCCGTGTGGCCTTTTCAGTAGCATGTATGAAATATTCACTTGAAAAGAGCAATAAAATATTTTATTCCTATGGTGGTGTAGATATAAGATGGAGAGAGGTGTGGGCCAGAGTGGGAGATCTGAGGTAAGCGCTTCACCCTGACAGCTAGAACACATACTAGAAGAGCATGAGGGGTAGCAATCAGCACTTCCAGAAGACTTACAGATGGCAACAGATCATCTTGTTATCTACACAACCTAAGGACTGGTCTTTGTCATGAGAATAAGTTAATTTTGGATCTTTTCAAAAATACAACACCCTTAAAAGCAAAATGGTTAATACAATTCTATCTTATTTTTCTGGGCCTAGGAACATTTAATTTGCCTAAAGACACTACTAGTTATGTGACGTGAACACAACCAGAATGTGTAGAGGTTGTTGTATGTTTCTACTTTGCACAGCTTCTTGTTCAAACTCCATCCACTTCCTCCAGTGCTATGTGAGGCAGATGTTAACAGTTCTGTTTTATTTTATTCATGTGGCTCAGAGCTATTAAGTAATTCATTCTGTGAAGCTATCTCTGGAATTAACCAGCTTCTGCAGATAAGGACAAAGAAGCTCCCATTTGCCATCTTGAATCTCACTGGTGCTCAATAAATATGAAAAATGAACTACAATGGCCGAAGAGGCGATTGGGCCTGCCATTCTTAAATAACCATTATTCTTTTATTGTGTTTTGAATAAAAACTCATCTTTTCTCTTTGTACACAGAGGAAAACCATCACATGCATCTATCATGTATCAACTGTATTTGTAATGGAGTACATGCAATGTTTTTGGAGAAGACTGTTTCCTATAGACACTCTTTAAAAAATAAATGGATCACTAGGTCACTCAAGGAACCAAAATTTTAAAGTTTTTCCTTTGCTGCATAGAATGTATTTATCTCTGATATAATACTTTACTTTGAGTACTCTTAATTAAATGTCAGAGTATACATCAATGAAAATCTTTCTTCATACTGACTAGAGAATATGTCTATGATGACTTAATTTTAAAAAATTTTAAAAGTCTACACCCAGTAAAAATGAAACACACATTTCTACTGATTCCTTTGAAAGAGGAGACAGTTAAGGAACAGACATGGAGGAGCCCTGCGTTCCTTCACACTGCACAGGCTCAGACTTGCAGCTTGCAGTCCTGCTGCAGGGAAGGGCAGTGCTTAGTGCAGGGATTCACCACACCTACAAAAGAGGAGTTTTGTTTGCGGCTTAAAAAAGATTTTAACTGTATACTCTGACTTCTTCCCTTTCAGTAAGAAGGGAAAGGAAGAAGAAGAAATAGAACATGGTTACAGTGTTTTGCCTTGATTTGTGATTTAATAAGATGCAACGTGGTTCAAGGAGGAAATGCTATAATGCCACTTATATCTGTGATTCCTCTACCACATTCTTGCCCAGAACTCTGCCCTTTGCTCATTTCCTGTGGTTATTTCTACTGACACTAAAGAAAAAGGAATGGAACAGGAAAAATGTGTACTCTGTAAAGTACTTTTTAACTGTGTATCCAACAGAATGGTAGATGGTTCTTAGGAACAGAGGTTCCGAAGAAAGCTATGCAGGCTTAGGGACCAAGGTTCTGGAGCAAGCTATGTCTCCAGTGCTCATTGGGGACATTTCTTTCACATCCATTTAACTTTATTATTATTATTATTATTATTATTATTATTATTATTATTATTATAGTTCTGTTCTGTTCTATTAACCGGAACACACTATGCCTTCCCTTACTATATACTTATACCTTACTTTTGACTTTCAGATTCACACATCCTTATGCTGTTCTATAACTCAAAATTACCATATCAAGATGTGATTAGGTTAATGGGTTAGAACATCAGCATGTCGCACACTCTAAAGGTAGCTGAAAAATGGTTGATTCTTAAGTCTGACTTACTACCAACTTGGCCCATTGTTAAGCATGGAAAGTAGAGTTGTATATCAATACTACAATGTCATCTACATTTTTCTAAAACTCATATACTTGGGGAAACTGTACATAAAATGCAACAGATAATATCAAATTAGGAGAGATCAATCAGTGAAGAGTGAAAGATTATCTCCTGAGAGCTGTCAAACCCTTGCACTGATACAGTCTTCATTGTTGACTTAGATGTTCAAAGTGAAAACAGAAACACATTCTGATTCTTTATTTCTATTTGTTAAAGAGCTTTAAGAAAAGTCATTAGAAAAAGTGTTGTTTTAGGTAAAGAGCAACTTGTGGGGTGATCTGTGACATTCTTTATTCTCATAAAAAAAAACCCTAGATATATATGAACCTATTTGATTACAAATTTGAAAGTTGAAAGAAAGAATTAAGACTACTTTGTAAATTCTTACTATAGAGTGATTGGGCACCTTAACCTAGCTAGTGAGTTTTCATCTTTGGATGGACACACAATATAAAATACTAAGAATACTCTCTGCCACACTCTATTTTTTTTATGTGAACGGTTTAATTTTGCACAAAATTTCACTACCATAGGCTTACATTATACATTAGCTTCGTTTTTGTGATTTACATATGCATTTAAATGTAACTCATAACTTTTCAAGTGAACTCACTGCACAATTATGAAATAAATAAGGCAACTATAGTAGAAAACATCTATTTACTTCTTACAAAGGATCAGATGTATATTTTTAATTTTTTTTATTTTTGAAGTTAGTTTTTATTTATTTTTATTGGATATTTTATTCATTTAAATTTCAATTGCTATCCCCTTTCCTGGTTTCCCCTCCAGAAACCCCATATCCCACCCCTCCCCCTACTTTTATGAGGGTGTTCCCCCACCCACCCACCTATTCCTGCCTCCCCACCCTGGTATTCCCCTACATTGGGGCATTGAGTCTTCACAAGACCAAAGGCTTTTCCTCCTATTGATGCCTAACAAGGCCATCCTCTGCCACATATGCAGCTGGAGCCATGGGTTACTCCACGTATATTCTTTGGTTGGTGGTACTCTGGGAGTTCTGGAGGATCTGGTTGGTTGATATTAATGCTCTTCCTATGGGGTTTCAAACCCTTTCAGTTCCTTGGGTCCTTTCTCTAACTCCTTCATTGGGAATTCTGTGCTCAGTCTAATGGTTGGCTGTGAGTGTCTGCCTCTGTAGTTGTCAGGTTGGCAGAGCCTCTCAGGAGACAGCCATATCAGGTTCCTGTCAGCAAGCACTTGTTGCTATCTTCAATAGTGTCTGTGTTTGGTATCTGTATGTGGGATGGATCCCCAGGTGGGCAATCTCTGGGTGCTTCAGTCCTTCTTAGAAGAGGAAACAAAATGCTCACGGGAGGAAATATGGAGACAAAGTGTAGAGCAGAGACTGAAGCAAAGGCCATACAGACACACTTTCTATTTTAATTGTCCTGCTCTTGTCACATATAAAGAAGACAGTGGGTCAAAAGCTCCATGACTTTATTTAAATAATCTTCAAATCGAATAGCCCAACCTTCGCATGCATCTTGTAAAGATTATTTTTATTACCATTCCTCAATGGGTAAGCTTTTAAAGTTCTGTTAAGTTACTATTGGAAGACAAAAGGAATCAGAAAGTCATCATATAAGGGAATTTTTAAGGCACTAAAATAGCCAAGATATGATTCACGTATCCTTAGTTTCTCTGCAAAATATAAAAATTTGTGTGATATCTTAAAGAATAAATCTGAGTTATGGTTGAGAAGACAATAGAGCCATCCATAGGCCATCCTGTATGACTCTGCAGGACTATAATTATGGTTTCTTTTGTTTCTGGTTCATCAAACACACCAGAAAATACCTATGAAATAAGTATAAGAGTATATTTATGATTCTCTATGTATGTTTTATGAACTTGAACTTTCAGACCCAGATAAAAATTGCCAGAGGTATTTAATTGTTTACCCTCCAACATTTGGGGGAAGAAAGACGTGAGGACTTGTGGTAAGTTGGTCACTGCAAGTGAGGTACATGCAACAGAAGGCACGTCTGTCGCATGTACCTCTAAAAATCCCATTGCATTGAAAACTTGTGACACGATTTCTTTTCACCCAATATAAAGCTCTGGCCTTCTGCCACTTCTTTTTGACAAATACAATTCTTTTATTTTAACCAGTGAATAGATAAGGGACTGTGTTTTTTAGATTATTACTTTTACAGTCAGAAAGGTGACAAAGCTTGCCCGTAGCTCTGTTTTGATTTTCCAGGCTAAGAAAATATAATTGTAGCTGTGAAATGAAGCAGGTGTAAAATGAGTCGATGGTTCACTTAACTTCAGTCAAGAGATGTTGGTTTTAACCTTTAATCGGAAAGGTTTTATTACACAAATACATTGCACGATCCAGAAATGAAGTTGGAAGTGCAAAAGAATTATTTAAAAGAAGTATACCTGGTAGATTTTAAAATAAAAGTGAAGATAATAGGTCTTTAAATTATTATTTTCTATATTTCAACAGGTCCTTTCTGTCACCCACACAGTACATAAGGCTTCCTAATTGTTCTGAGATTTATACTTCTCTTTTGTAAAATGAAGATAACAATCTCTGCAAAAGAATCCATGGATAATTTGATAAGAAACGCAAAAAAAGTTAACTTTAAGATTCTTTCACATCATGGATTGTTTTTATCAGCATTTCAATCCTCAAGAGGGAAATATAGTTCATTGAAACATGGTTTTAGCATCTTAGAGGTCTACGGTATTCTGTTCCTGTAAGATCCTCACGAGAATTATTCAGAATAACTTTGGAGGAGGACACATTTTCATGTTGAATTTTCATGTGCTCATTGTAAGTGTTAATTGTTACAAGGTCAAGATGAGAGTCTCTAGCATGGGGAATTTGCTGCCTCACATTGTTACATACAACCTAAAAGCATATTGATATTATTATAAACTCAACAAGTGAAAACCAAGAGAAATATTCTAAATTAGCTCCACGTTTGCTGTAACTAAACATTAGCATTCTGTCATATACAGATTTACATTGCCCAGGATATATTGTTCATGTTAAATACTAATTGCAGAATTTAATTTTGTTGAATAAAAGTGGGATGCTTATAGACTTATAAAATAATAATGGAAAAGTTTAAAGGAGTGTTGCTATTATTTAGGGCACACATGGGAATGGTGCCAAATGAGACTACAGAGAGGATAGTTGAGGGTTGGGAAAGATATTGCTGACCTTCTTTTTTTGATGTCTGATGATTACTCCCTTAGAATTGTATTTTGCTGTGTTTGATTTTTCCCTTCTGAATATGAATGGAAGCAACCATCAGTAAGGGACATTCTAGGAAGTAGTGGGAATGGACTCACAAGTCTCTACGTTTAACTTAGTCACTATGAACAGCTGTTAGCATTTAGGGGAGGCACTCACTTATCTCTAAGAATGTGTCTCCTGGTAGCCTGACCACTCTCTATTTGATGGTCCTGTGACCAAAAGTAGATGCAAAGCACACGTTGGAGTTGATAGGTTATTAAATAGAAAAGATTTTATAATTTTGTAATGGGTTTTTGGAGGTGGGTCTGGGAGGAGTTGGAAAAAATGTGATTATATATATTATATGAAATTTCCAAAAAAATTAATGTAATTTTTATTGAAGAAGTGGGGCAAAGGAATAGATCGTGGTTTTGTTAACATTAACCAGGGAAGGAGGACTAGCCTCTGGGCATGTGGAATGACTGTGTGGGCCCTGAAGACATGGCTAGAGATAGAGGATTGTCATGGAGTTCAGTTAGGGAAAACTGGGTCTAACATTGGAAAACCAGTTTATTAGATCAGTTATGAAGAATATCAATGCAGATCTAGGTGGCCAACACAAAATTCACTCAATCCTACTTTTGAAGACTTTTTGTCTCACTTTGTTTCAGGCAGATATTATTTTCCCTCAGGGTGTGGGTGTCTTGAGCCATTAGATGATTTGGTAGTGTCTACGAGAAAGAACAGGTTGATGCCTGGAGCGGAACTAAATTAATCAGAAGTTCAGAGACCAAGCTCTGAATCAAGAGGTTGGTTATGGAAAGAGTTTGCCCTTTGGAAGCTGCACACAGGGTGTGATGTCCACCATCAATGTGTCCACTGCCTTGTCCTTACTCATGCTCATACTCTCTTCTTCCTCTCTCCTCTAGTCATCCTCCTTCCCATTTCTTTCAGTCTCTCCTCTCTAATTGTTCCTCTTACCCTCTGGTCCTCCTCCTCTCTGTTTCCAGTCATTTGACCTATAATTGACCTTTAGTTGTGCTAATAGCCTCATTCATTCGTGAAATTACTCTACACATTCTATCATCATCTACATGTGAATGCTCTACTGTTTGTTTCCAAAGAACACAAAATATTGTGTTCAGTGCACCACATAAATATAAAAATGATTTGAAGATTATCCAGGAATTGTCTTTTAGTCAATTTATTTAATGGAATTACCTTTGAGGAGATGAGAACTTACAGCCCACCAAGGGAAGCCTGTTTTTATCTGTTTATTTATCTAGGGAGACAGTTTATATTTTATATGGAAAGTTTACATTTCTCTATAAATTCAACTTTGAGCATTTTCAAACTAAAAAATATACATATATAAGTATAATATATATATATATATGTGTGTGTGTGTGTGTGTGTGTGTGTGTGTGTATTTTTAAGAAAGTCATATATCACCACACCAAGGAGATGCTTCTAAGTTTTGAAGTCAACTTTACACTAGTTAATATTTTCTTGCTTTATTTTAATATATATGTTTATACATATATGTATGTATATAGTATATGAAACTCCTATCTAAGAAAAATTTCAGATCATATTTATCATTTGTTGAACATATTAGTTCCCATTCTCTCGTATCACCATTTATCCTTATCTCTAGACAAGGATACTTAATATCATGCACACATATAAAATTTCATGCACATGAATAAAATCTAAGAAATACAGGTAAGAAAACCTTATGATATTGTTTTTTTAAGACTGACTTCATATGTTTGATCTGATTATTACCCACTTAACACGCTTTTGGCAGATAACATGACTCCATTCTTCTGTATGGCTGAAAAAATTTATATATAAACTACCTTTCCTTATAAATTCATCTGTTGTTGCACATCCAGTTTAGTTCTATAATTTAGCATTTGGGAATATTGTTATTTGATGTGCAAATGTCTCTGTCACAAATTGACCTAAAGTCTTTGGGGTAAACTCTCAGAAGTGTTATTCTTGGTTGGGTGATGAATCTATTTCTATTTAGCAACCTCAATACTTCTGAAGTGGCTTGACTAGTTTATATTCTCACAAGCAGTGAATAAGGGGTTGATTTTTGCCTCTACTTTTGCCAGCATTTGCTATTACTTGTTTTCTCTTATATTAATATTTTCTGAAATTAAAATACAATTATAGCATTTTCCACTTTCTGCCCTTTACCTTCTGCATCACTTTCTCTAAAATGGATATGGCCGCTATTTGTAAATTTGTTTCTCTCTTTTATCTCTCTTTCCATCTCTCTCTGTCTCTGTTTCTCAGTCTTTCTTTGTCTTTCTCAGTGTCTTGCTCAGTCTCTCTCTCCATCTATCTCTATCTCTCTGTCTCTCTGTCTATATCCCTCTCAGTCTTGCTCTAACTGTCTGTCTCTGGCTTTATCTCTTTGTCTCTGTCTCTTGTCTCCCCCCACCCCCCCACTTAGTATATAAATACAACCTATTCAGTCTGTCAACGCTACTCATATATTTACAATTTCAAGATTGACAACTTGATATTGGATAATGATGATGACACCAATAGACTTGATGATGTGACAGGGGAAATCCTGTGGGGCCCCAAACCCAAAGAGCTGCAGGAAACTAAGGGATGCTGAAAGTGGGAGAGCTATTTGTTTTCTTAAGGACCGCCATCCCTACTGGGGATTTCAAAAGTTATCCCTGTAACTTGAATTTGAATTTCTCTGATGGCTGTCGAAGTTTCATTTTGTTCAATGGTCACTGCTGCTTGTTCTTACTGCACACTGAACACTATTCTTTATTTCTATTAGCTTGTTTGTTGGTTAGTGGCTTGTTTATTAGCTTGGTTATTTTCTTTTCGTTTGGTTTCTGAGATTTGTATAGTATACAAAATACTACTCTGTCAGATGGCAGCCTGTAACATTTTTATACCATTTTTTTAGGGATGTCAGTTGGTCATCACAGGATTGAACTGATTTCTTTGTTGAACAGAACCTTTTCAATTTTATAAAGTGCAGTTATGAATTGTTGGTATTATTTCTTGCTCAACTGGAGTCCTATTCAGAAAGTTCTTGCCTGTGCCTATACCTTGAAGCCTTTTCCTTAAACAGTTTTAGATGCTCACATCTTACAGTAAAGTCTTTGATCTGTTTGTAGATGATTTGGGGCAGTGTGAGGGGTCAGGGTTTTGTTTCATTCTTCTACATGTGGCTAACCAGTTTCTCAGCACCTTTGTTAAAGAGGCTATTTTCCCTCCAGTGCGTAATTTTGGCATCTTTGTTAAAATTAGGTGGTTGCAGCTGTGGGAGTTAAGAATAAATCCTCTGTCGTGGTCTATTGATCCCTGTTTTTGTGCTAGTATCATGCTAGTTTGTTACTATGGCTCCATACTGTAACTTGAAGTCAGGTGAAGTGATAGTTCCAGCATTGCTTTTGCCCTTGGAACTGAGTGTCTACCCATGCACAGTCTTTTGTGCTTCCCTATAATCATTAAGATTGTTTTTATTACTTTTACGATAATTCAATTTTGAAAGAAATTTCATAATTTATAAGTATTTACCTATTTATAATTTTGAACCATTTTAAACCTACATTGTACAAAGTAGGTCATGTAAAGCAAAAATAGACTCCATTTCACTTCAGTTAAGAATAATAACTTATACCATACATTTATTATATTTAAGAAAAAAATTGTGAATTCAATAAAAAATTTTAATATAATCTATATAAGCATAAACCAGTTGGTTCCAATAATTTCTTTTTAATGTAGTGTTTCAGTATGTTTATCCAGAAACAAATTATAGTCAATGGACAATATATTTAATATCATGTAACTGATTCTTGTTTTAACTTATTTTTATTTTCACTTTGTTTTCATGACATGGTCTACTCAATGGTTTGCACCCAGTATGGTATAGGACACCCACATTCTGTATTGTTGGGTTTTCTCATTATTTGATTAGGTTAAATGCACTGAAAGCATTGCATGAGACATTGCTTATGTTTCCTAGGAGGTGGAATAGCTGATGCTTCCTGATGTTGACTTGTTTACTACACTAATAGCATCTTCATCTTATATAGTTGAATATTTCCTTAGAACCAACATTCATTACATCTCATAACCAAAATAATATTGTTTTTCTGTTTCTTACCACCAATAAAACAAGAAAGTGATATATGGGCGGGGGAGAGATATTTTAGGATGGTTGAATAGTTTTCAACATCCTTAGTAATCCTGCTATGAATACATAATTACACAGAAAATGGAATGTTATTTTCCAGAGTTTCTTTTTCTAAATCATTCAACATTGTTTTGGTAAATTAATATTATTACTCTACATTTTTGCTAGAATTTCTAAAAATGGCTACTGGAGGCTCTTCCACTCAGCTCTGTGTGTTCTTCTGCTTCCATCAATCTTTGGGTACATCTGGTATAGCTTCTGGCTCACTTTGTATTTTTCTTTCTTAAACTAAGGATGAGAATTTGAGATTTTGTATACAAGATACTGATGCTGGATTTGGTCCTTGCTCACATGGCTCCATCAGGATCAGGAAGCTATATGGTCTTACAGGTCATGCCTAAAGTTCTGCTTAGTGCTGTGTTTTGTGTCTCACAACACACTCAGTTGTTTCTGGGTGTCTGTTGATATCTCCTAGTTACCATGATGGCATGGCAGTGAGTTACTGCTGGAGAAATTGTATGGCTTGCAAAGCCAAAACTATTTACCATGACCCTTCATTAAACTTATCTTGAATATCTTGGCAATTTCTTAGTTATATCTTCTACTTGAGTTTCGTTGACATACTATTTTTAATCAGTAAGTTCATTTTTTTTTTTTGGCCTGGCCAAATGAAATAACAGTGACTGATTCTATCAATGCCCCAAAAGACCCAAACAACAAAATTAGACTTAACTAGTCAGATCAAGTGTGTGAAAAGATGGATTTCAGGATGCTAATTGCTATGCTATTTTAATGAAAGCAAACACTGTTAAAGAAACTTCCCCTGTTTATTATCTTTGGACTGTTTATAGACCATATGTAGGGAATAAAGAATAGGATGAAATCTAAAGAACACTCAGAATAGGAGATGGTGCATTCTATATGTAAAGATAGCTGCTTACAATTCTCTCTGTATACAAGCATGTCTGTGTATTCACATGTATAGTGTGCAAATATGTGTTTGTCCATGCATGTACAGTTTTGAGGTTGATATCAAGTGGCTTCCTGGATCTCTTTCTAGTGTATATCTTGGAGACACATTCTTTGCTGACCCTAGGGCATGCTGATTCAGGTGGTCTTATTAGCCACTTCATCCTAGAGATTCCCTGTCTCCATCTTCTGAGCACATCAGGGCGAAAGAACTAGCTCATCAGGGAGGCTTTTCATGTAAGTGCAGAGGACTCAAATTCAGGTTTCTGTGACTGTGCAGCACGTTCTTTAGTCATTAAACCATCTCCTCAGCTGAATATTATCTATCACCTTTCTTTCTTTCTTTCTTTCTTTCTTTCCTTCTTTCTTTCTTTCTTTCTTTCTTTCTTTCTTTCTTTTTCTTTCTTTGTTTCTTTCTTTCTTTCTTTGTTTCTTTCTTTGTTTCTTTGTTTCTTTGTTTCTTTCTTTCTTTCTTTCTTTCTTTCTTTCTTTCTCTTTCTATTATCTATTATCTCTCTATCTCTATCTATCTATCTATCTATCTATCTATCTATCTATCTATCTATCTATCTATCCAATCTATCTGGGTTTCTACATGAAGCCCTGGCTGAACTTGTTCTATAGACATGGCTGACCTCAAACTCAGAGATTTTTCTGCCTCTGCCTCTGCCTCTGCCTGAGTGCTGTGATTAAAGTCATGTGCCACCACTGTCTTGCTTGAATTGCTTCTTTTCAATAATTTTTTCTCAATTCAGTTATGTATTACTGATGAGTACTTTTCATTATATTGCATTTGAAAACAATGTCAGAATGAATAAAATTTTGCAAGTTTTGGGAGATTTGTCATGTGGGAGGTTAAATTGATATATCTGTTTTATTGAGGTCAAGTGTTCGATGATATGTTTGACCATTGATACGATTTCTCTGATGATTCATCTTTATCTCCATTGGATTTTTAAAGACCTATTTCTATCCCAGAGAGGCTGATATTTTGTGACATAGATTCCAAGTGTTGTGTTCGCTCTGCATTTGCATTTGCATTCTGTCATTGCCTGTGTTTTATTTTAGAACACTGGAGTTGTTTTGTTGAAGTTGAACTTATTAATGTTCTATTTCTTCTAGATATTTAGCTAGAATTAAGAAAAATCTCCCTACTTTTAGTTTATAAAGGAGTCCTTCTAGTGTTTACACAGCCTATCATTTTTATCTTAACTATATATTGATATTTATCATATATATGTATATGAATAATTTATTTTTGTAAGAGATGTTATTTATGGAAGTAGCCCATGTGCTCTTTTTCATGACAGTACATTTGTCAGGCCACTATATTTCCATATATTCTTAGGCTTGTTTCTGTTCCTTGTCATGGCTATATTTGCCTAGAATGTTTTTATATCTGTAAAGGTAGGCATCTCCATCGTTACTATATTTTAGTAATCATTTTATTTATCTTATATAACTTTAACATCAACTTTTTTTAGCTGAAGAAAGTGAAAATGACATTTTTATAAGCACCATGTCAGTTTACATATTAATATAGTTTATAAGAGATAGCTGCAAATTCTTTGTTACCCCTTCTTTGAGAGACCGCATCTAATTTTCTTTCCTTTGATTCTATACTGAAACTGGTGAATTAGATGTCCCTTGGTATGTAGGAGTGATGGCATTCTGTGACAAAGCAGCCAGGACAGGTTCCCGCCTCCTGATAGTTTACAAAGATTTCAAAAATCTATTTTGGAGAAAAATAGCCTTACCAGTAAATGATGTCTCTACTCACAGAAGAGCAAAAAATGCCTATATCTCAAGCTTCACAAATATGTTCCAGAACCTTTGAAAGCTCTTGAGATTCAGATACCCTCTACACAGAAGAACAACCAGCTCCAGAGTGAAGCATGTGGGCTGGAACCTAGAATTTCCTGCTTAGTCACTCTAGCTCGGTTATCTGCTATGACCAACTAGTCAGTCCGATGACCTTGGATGCTTTGAAGTAGCTTCCCCAGGCCCAAGCACGGTACCCAAAACTGATGGGTTGAACTGCTGAATCACTCCTGCAACACTGTAATTCAGGTGGAGACTCCTGAAAATGTTTGCAACATTAATGATCATTGCTGCTTTGATGTATCATAACTTAGTGAAGAGTTCAAGCAGAGAGTTAAAACTTTTTTGAATGCATGAATATGCCAAGGTCAATTCTCCATACCTTATCTTCCTGCCTTTCAAATTTCAACAGAATGATGATTTTAGTATCATCTAAAATCTTACTATACACATATGTTACTGGCAATGTCCTGAACCGTATCTTAAGAAAATGTTACCTTTATTCTATTTACTTTACTATTTTTCCTTTTTTTTTTTTTCAGACTGAGGACCAAACCCAGGGCCTTGTGCTTGCTGGGCAAGTGCTCTACCACTGAGTTAAATCCCCAACCCTTTTTATTTACTTTAAATAAAGATCTACCTATATACCTGGTTCTTATTGCCACACAATAGTATGAAAATGTTTCAAACATTAAATTATTATACTATTTTTATGTCTGTTTTATCCCCCTTAGCATTTAATATTTTTCAATTGCATCTCTTCTTCTCTCATTATGCATTTCTTCTTCATCTATTATCAAATCAATGAGATATCTCAACATAAAGAAACTGTATTTTGAAGCATTTTATCTTTTCATTAGAGAAAAGTAGCATGTATAGATATATAAATGCCGCTAGAAGACTCTTTAAGCATTTTTAAATGGCTAATGTAGACATAAAGATAGATAAATTTGCACAGAAGATAAGAAATGTATGGGTGGTGTAGTTCATTGTTATTTAAGAAGGCATTGACTTTTTCCTCTTTGATTATTGTAGTGTGTGTGTGCATGCGTGCATGTGCACATACTACAGTATATATTCTGTGCATGTGGAGAGCAGAAATTCGTGTTGGTGTTAGCTTCACTAGCTCCCTTATCTTTTGGGATTAGTCTCTCACTGAACCTGGTACTCATTGCATGACAAAGCCGTCATGGATAGGAAGCTGTAAGATCTTCTTGCTTTTTTTCTGTCCCCGAAGGAGATGGTTACAAGCAGGTTTCACATGGCTCCTGGAGATCCAAACACAATCTTCACATTTGTGATGTAAGCCCAACTTTTCCATGTTTAAACCGCAGCACCTGTAGAGTTGAACTGATCACAAGTGGCATAGTCCAACTTTATAGCTACAGATCCTGGCTCTTCTGTGGGTTGAAAAGCTGTCCGCAGTGTAAGCTGTTAAGAGCAGTAAATGCTCTAATAGTCTCCAAGCCTATAGAGGAGGCACTGCATGTAGTAAACAACATGTAGAAATTCATCAAATTAAATAAAATTAAATTGGAAGGGGGATGTATTGTTGTTTGGAAGTTCCAGTACTTGACCTGTATTAGTGCAGGATGTTTTATTAATACAAACATCATGTTTTCAGAGCAGCTTCTGGTCCTTGCCAATAGAATTTCAGTGGCAAGTATAGAAGGTGCTTCTGGAAAGGGTTTGGGTCTGTAGAAAGTTCTAAAATCTAAAAATATCTGCACGCTCCTGTTCTGCAGCAAGCCATTCTGTTATGTACACACTTGAGCACAGATGGGTATTTTGAGAAAGTGTAAGCAAAACTGCTTATAACAAATGAATTTCACATTCTTGAGATTGTTTTTCTCTCAGTATGTTATCATTCTGAGCTATATTTTTGGAAGCAGATCTGACAGGTGTACTTACCAACTGTGCCTGTAAGAATTATGTCTTTTTTTTCTTTTTTTTCTTTTTTTAAAAAAACTAACACTGCCAACCTTTGGCTCCCGATCCTTCTTCAAGCTCAATTCCTTTTCTTGCATCAAATTGTTTACTTCCTATTTCTCAGAGGGTGCACATTTATAATTTATACCCTGCCTGTTTCAGAAATGATGTTAAGCTAGCTTCCAAACTTTCGTGCAGAATAAGATAATTAAAATAAAATAGCTCAAACCCGCATGCATATAACTGAATAGTCAGTGAAATTCACGGTGGAAATACTTTTGTCTAAAACTTAGCATAAAAGACATTTAGTTTTGAAATTCCTGGTGACCAAAGTCAATATATGTGCACATTAAAGGAATTAATCAAACTTAATAGATATTAATAACTTTTTTCTTTTCATTGTCGTGAAAACATTTAGCTCATGATTTGCTGGATACTCAACTCAACAATATCCTCTTGTGGAGCTTTTGTGGAAGATTCCAGGATGTTCCTCACCTCCCAGCCTACAGTTGATAAAGACGAAGTGCAACCTTGCTAAAGTTGCTCAGAAATACATATACATGTACATATACATATACATGTACATGTACATATACATATACATCATATACACATACACATACATGTACATATACATCATATACATACGCATATGCATACACATAAACACACAAATACACATAAACACACACATAGACATACATATATATTTTGGTTTTTTTGGTTTGAGGCTATTTTGCTTCTCTGTTTCTAGTGTGTGTCAGTAGATGTGACCAAGCTGGGTCACGTTCTGCTCTGGACTAGACAACTAGAATACTGTATGATTTTGTTATTCATACATGCCAGCAGCCTTACACCATGTAATGAATTTGAGTTCTTTGCACACAACCTCAAATCCCTCTCTCATTACACTGTCCTCCAATTGAAGCTTTTCTGCTTCCTAAGAGGGTCCCTTCTGCCTTTCTGACTGTTTTGCCTGTGCTTTTCTGAGTTTAATTAGTGATGTTTGCAGGAGCATAGGAAGGAGGGCTGTTTCCTAGAAAATGATTGGTAACTTCTCAGTGACTACACCACTAAAGAATGTGATACTCCCTCCCTGAAGTTCACTATCAATAGAGCCTCAGTGAAGGGTGGGGCTTCAAGATCTTCCCCTTTTTTCAAAAGATGAGAGAACCAATCCCGTGCAAGTAACCAGCTTTCATGAGTTCATGAATGCAGTGGCTGTGTCAAGCCCAGAAGATGGCTTTTAGTAGCGTACCTCTACCATCCACTGTTCACATTTTCTCTCAATTGTTGATGCTGCCTGAGCTGAGGAGGGGTTGATAGTCACGCCTCATTTAACTGAGAATTCTTCCCTCTCACATATTCGATGGACTTTGGTCATTTCTGTGTCTGTATTAACTACTACCTGCTGTAAGAAGAAGGCAGAACAAGGCAGAGAGGAGCCATGGACCATACAAAATACAATAATGATTTTCTAGGTAAGATGTACAGGCCAGTGCAACCTTGATAAAACATTATTGGGGTAACCAATTGCTTCCTGATTGAAAACCAGGGAATTCATTTCCAAAATTGTAAACTGGGTTGAGAACCATAGGGAACATAGACCCTATGGGGGAAATATCATCTGTTTGTCTTTTAAATAGATGTGGTCAAACCATCTTCTAAGGATGTATTTTCAGGACCCTTCCCTCACTAGTACCCGATATTCACCTGAATGCTACACATGTTCAACATTTTACCTTCCTTTTCTCAAGACTATTTGGGATAGGATTGTTTTAAGTGCAGATCCTTGGAGAATTATTATGATTGTCATAGAATGTTATATGTGAGAAGCAAGGAGCAGTCTCATGTTGCAGGATATTTGACCACACTGTGAACCCCGAGATGAAGTTTGTGTCTCATATCAGAGACCAACCTGCAAGGAATTTGAGTACAATGTCTTTAAACACCATCACTTAAGTTTTTACAATTTTAAATTTCAGTAAAGTGAGTATTCTAAAATATGTTTCTTTGTTAAAATAAAACTCATGTTTTAGGTGGTTTTTAAATATGATACACACATTGTGTTTTCAGTTTCGCTTCCTCCAAAAATGTTGTATCCACTAGACAGGATTGTGAGATTACATTCTTCAAACTACCTACACATGCTTTGAAAGATACCAAACAGATATTTTATAATTATCAAGTCAGATGTGATCACGATCTAGCTCTAGTAAAAACACTGCCCAGCATAGGAGCCTTGGGCATTCATACTACTTGACTCCTGAGTTATGCTTTCCGGGTGTCAAAGTTAAGAACTTTACATTCCGGGTCTAATGGAATCTACAGATCCTTTTGCTTAACTAGACCTTCAAGCCCTGAGCTTTCTTCAGTCCTCCACCCATTCTCCTCTCAGCCTCGTGTGCTTCCTACGCCTGGGACATCATGGTTACATTGAACTGATTCTGGCTCTTTCTCCTGCCAGCCGTGAAACTGAGTTTCTTAGGTCAGCACCTTGATCTTGCCTATCTGCATTCTAACATCTAGAACAGGCATGGCTTCCTTCTCCTCCTTTTGTTATTCTAAGAGTTTTTCCTCATTTAAAATCTCTTTGCTGTCACTTTAAGGATGCTGGATAATAACTATGAGGTTCCAATTCAAAGTTTTTATTTTATAACATAAAAGGGCTCCCTTCAAATCAATTGAAGACTCAATTCACACTCTCATTGTAAAGTGTTTTATAGTAAGATGCATACATTTTGGCATATAAGTTTACAAAATAAGAATCATCCCAATATATCCAAAAATCACCCCAATATCTCCATAGCTACACTTTTTCCCCCTCAGCCCTACAAGACAAATGAAGCTCCCGGGAGTGAGGGTCGTGGGTAATGGAGAACATTTGTGGACAGATCTGTCCAGTGATTTATATGACTTTAGTATTTACTCACACAGAGTCTGTAAATGTGACAATGGATCTGCACCTGGTTATGTCATGATGATAATGAAAATAAGATTTTAAGTTTAAAGCAACTCATCAACGTCTTTAAATAAAGTAGCTTGAAAAAAAAATAGGACTCCACATTCCTGCCAATACAGCCTATTGAAATGGGAAGGAAATGGAGTACCTTGTGCATTAAAGACAGGCACATTGCAAGAATGGGATGTATTATCAGTAAATGTTGTGGCCATTTACCTGAAAATCATAAATCCAATATGCCTTATAATATAACCATTCATAATAAGAATCGCCTTGAGTCTTCGCAGGCACGAGTCACGAATGCCTCTCCTTTTCTGTGGGTCTGTTACTAACAAGCACATAATTAAGAAGCTGTAAGAACCAAAATTGCTCTTTTATTGATGACTGTTTATAATGCCATTAATTGTTTTATGGGAGAGGAAACCATTTCAAATGCAGACAGTTTCCTTGAGAATCAGAAGAGCAGTCTCAGCTCAAAATCGAATTCAGGACAATGATATCTAAGAGCTACAGCTGGAATTTATTGTGTAGTAGGGAACTTTCATTACGAATCACACTGAAACCTTATGTATACTCTGACAATAAATTGGAGATAGGAAAGAGCACCTTGTTTTTACTGAGGATTGTGTGACCAGTCTTATCTTTAGAGACTTGTGTAGAGCTGGCATGTTAATTGATAGCCTGGCATGACTGGTACCTAAACCCAATGCTTGGGCTTCAAGACAGGAAAAACAAGGTATTATTTCGCATCAATTCTCTCTGTCTTTAACAAATTCATGAGGGTACAAAACATGGTGGTGTTTTCATACTATACACAGTAGTCTCTAGTAGAATTCTTAAGTTGTGTGCCATGCCCAAAATATGGGTTTTATACTTGTTAATGTATTTTATACTCTGTACATATACTCCTGTGTCAATACGGGTTTTATATACTCACAGGACAGAAGTTCAGCTTTACCACATTGGTAAAACTATCCAATAATATATGAAAGCTATCAAAATGAAGAATTTGTTACACAGCTTTATTTGATGCTTCTGTGAAAACAAGCCAGCAATTATTGTCATCCTCCTTCTCCAGTGGAGATGTGTACCCAGGAACTTGACAATCACTGTATGACCTAACAGTCTACCTGATAGTGTATATAGGCTATGCCAGAAATATTGACCATGTGGGAACCATTTGCAAAGAAAGTAAGTATGTCCAGAATCAGTTAGCACTTAGAAAGTTCCAAGGCAGCAGTTTAAAAAATAGTCTTGGGCCACAGGGTCTCCTTTGCCAGATAGCACATCAGGTTTATTACAGGAAAGCAACATTGCAATGCCTTAAACCCTGAATCACAAATGCTAGAGAATCACTGGCGTTAGACACCACGTGCCTTTTAGTAGCTTCTGCTTATCTGGGCCTCTTTGTGTGCAGTTGAAACCAATCAGAGCTTTGCTTATTGTTTGCATTCTTGGGGGATTTTCTTATTTTCAGTTTCTTATCACTGGATTTCTTATTTCTCATTTACTATTATATGTTTTGTCAGAATCTTTCTTATTAGCAGCCTCCACACTAACATCCATCTTGCGAAAGATTAATGCCTGAAACTCATACATGTTTTGTTCTGAATTTACTGCAGTTGATATCCAAACTTGGTAGATGAAGAGGTGTCTCTGCATCTCATGCTCCTCTGGTTTGTACGGGTCTTCTCTTTTGAGAACAGAGAATGTGTGCTACAACCATAGCAAAATGAGAGTTATTCTCATTGCTCTAGAGAAACTTTCATGACAGAGACAGAGTATGTAGGAGAATTGTGCCTCACTCTCAGGCCCCAGCTACAGAGAACTTCATCTTCCCATATTCTAGAAAAGATGATGAAATGCTCCCACCATGCAGTGACTCATTAACATTTCCTGACATCGTGTAACACTTGTTTTAATTATCATCTCATTTGGGAATGGAAAGCTGGTAATCAAAGTAAACCGGAATACCACACCAGATCTATCTTTCCTTTATTTTCTCTCTGATACTTGACACCAACCCCAAAAATATTCTGGAGGGCACTTAGTCTATCTTCAGAATAGGTAAATTGAAATTCCTGTTCTTCAACTTTTTAATATTGTCTTATACGTTGCTGAACACATTTACATCATTATAACCTCTAAAATGTTATTAAAACTGCTAAATTTCCTGGATGATTGAAGATCAAAAGAATTATAGTCAATTAATGTGAGACTGTCATTTTTAGTGCTCTTGAAACATATTTTATATACTAATTCAACTTTATAACCTAAAGGCATAAACCAAACAATTACATACGGCAAAGTCTTCTTTGATGTGTTATTTCATCCGTAAGACACCATAAAAATGTTTGAATCTCTCAACTAATGAAAAATGAGAAATATGACGCAAAATATATGATCTCTGCAACTGAGACTCTCAGAGGAGAAAACAGACTTTCAGATTTTCCCTGAGTGTTTCCAAACTCACCTCATCATACTAAACTTGGAGATGCTCTGATATGTTGGAGAAAAGTTCTCTTTGATTTCAGAATTAATCACTTAGCCTTTGGATAATTTCAATTTTGGAATGAACTGCCCCAGTCTCCTCACCTGTAAAGCAAGAGGGTTTTGTTTTGTTTTTGTTTTTGTTTTATGAACAAGGAAAAGATCATGTGGATGTGATAGAAAGGTATGAATGAGTAAGGGATAGTCACCCAGGGAATCACATCACAATAGTGCATTTGACAGTTTTCATTCGTGTAGCAGTGACCATAGCATGGCACGTAAGCTTGCTAAAGGTATATTTAGATACATATAGTCAGGAGACCTCAACTTTGTGAATGAATTGAAAAGAAAAAACAAACTACCATTAGTCTGGCATTCATATAGGGAAAATGTAGTTGAAGATTACTTTTTTAAGATTTACTTTATTTATATGAGTATACTGTAGCTGTCCTCAGATACACTTAAAAAGGGCATCAGATACCATTACAGTTGGTTGTAAGCCACCATGTGGTTGCTGGGACCTCTGGAAGAGCAGTCAGTGCTCCTAACCACTGAGCCAAGTGAGGATTCTTGAATGCTATATAGTTTTTTATGTTGTCTAAAGGCTTACTTACTATAATCTTTCTTTAAAAGAACATCCAAGTGATATTATGTATCTCCTTAGTTGGAGAAACTGAGGTCAGAGAAAACAAGTTCTTTACTTATTTCATAGATCACATGGGTTTGACTCTATATCTGTTCACTAGAGTTTTCTAGAGAAATAAAAACAGTGAAATGAATGTAAATTCACAAAGGAGATTTGTTTTATTGTCTTACAAGATTAGGCTGTGTAGTTAAGCCAAGGTTGTCTACCTACTGGAGGGGCTGAGAACCTGGTAGCTGGTCTACTAGGCAGGATGCCTTTGCTGCCTCAGTATGGTACTTACAGTCAGGACTTTCATACTAAAAAATAGAAAAGCTGAGTTCCAGTGTCAGGGATGGATGTATGGTAAGAGATACAGCACCAGAATGATTGCATACTAGCAGAGGGCAAAGGCGGGAAGGTTGAAAGCCTGCCCTCCTACTATGTGGGCCTGCAGTCACAAGGCTGCCTGGTGTTCATTCTGGGGAAGGGTCTCTCTCTTCTACCTTAATTAATAATCCTAAGAAATAATAGTGCAGACCTGCTCAGAGTTGTGTCTCTTAATGGATCCACGATCAAATGAAGTTGACATCCATAATACCTGTTGCACCATTTTATTTCAAATTCTAAGTTGAAAGCTTTTGCTTTTAAAATCAAAAGTAAGTGTATGCTTTTGAGATGGCAAAAGGCTTCGTGAATATGTGTGGCAGAATAGGGAGTCAGCTTCCATCAGTAGAACAAAGCAATTTCTTTTATAAAACTGTTGACATTGGTGCTGTTAAAACTACATTTCCTCAGTTCTGAGTATTTTCCATATGTGCTTAGAGAAATGGCTATTCTTTGTCTCAAGCATCTCTAAATCCAGTGGCAACTGGTGACTATAAATTATCTAGAGTCATTAAGTAAATAGCATCATCCAACATTTTTGGCTACTTAGTGAAAGTCATTAGAATGCCATTTCATTGATTAAAAGAGAGGTTTACCAATACACTTAACATAAACAGTACTCTATTTATGTCATGCCCATGGGATCAGAGAATATCAGAACAAGCAACAGTTACCAGCAGTAGCACTGAGGATTCTGGCTAAAACAATGGCAGTCACTTTTTATAAAGATGCATTGAGTTAATTGCTGAGGTACTGGCCTGCAGAACTCATATGACAAGAGTACTTTTGCAGAGTAAATTTCTTAATTATTTTACTTTCATTGCAATGTTTATAATTCTGTTGATTTTCCACTCAATGATAACAACAAGATTTCATTCACATTTACCCTGCTGAAGAAAGACTTTAAACACACACAACTCATGACAAAGAACATTATGGTATCTGAGAAAGAAAAGCATTAACTGTCCATTCCTTCCCTAAGTGTCCATTCTATCCTTGAGGGGGTAGTTATAAAAATTTAAACTCCATGCATAAAACAGAATGGACTGAGACTACAGAAGTCTGATTCCAGGTACAGTTATTTTATTGAGTGATTTTGTTTTTAAAATTCAACCTTAGTTTCATAAAAGAAAAGAATAACTTAAGGAGTCTTTCAGCCATGGAGTGCTAAAGTCTTCTCATCTAACGGTGTTTAATTTTTAAAATTTTGTAACACTCCTGGGGTACCCTGTGCAGGTCAGTGTTGATTCAGAATTTACTTGTTTGAAGTATCTATTCTTACGTTCCATTCTATCTTATTTCATATGATATAATCTATTTGATTTTCTATGGAAAATTGAAATTATCTTATCCATTACAAGGTGATTATGATTTAACTAATATTCTCTAACTCAACTTCAGCTATTTCCCCATTTGTAGAAATGTATTTGACTATCACAAATAGGAGAAAGCTGTTGATATCTAATATAGGATATGGGGGAGAAAGGAGAAATGCTAACATATACACTGCAATCTAATGAACTGAATTCTCAACAATGAGTCACTTTGTTCTGTGTGTCAATAAGAGGTAAGGAGGGAGAAAATGAAGGAAGGCAGAGAGAGAGAGAGAGAGAGAGAGAGAGTCAGAAGAAGTGAACAAAGTTGCTTATTTTTTGTGCCAAATATGGGCTAATGTTTTAGTTTGCTTTCTGTTAACACCATGACAAATATGATAACTACCATGACCAAAAGAAACAAGGGAATAGGGATTCATTTCATCTTATAGTTCTAGATCAAAATCTATTTTTGAGGTTAAGTCAAGAATTCAAGGTAGGAGTTTGAGGCATCAAACACTGAAATATACAGACTCATTTCTGATTCATGCTGTGACCTTTGTTAGATTTGCCCAGGACCACCATAGATGGCACACCCAAAATGGGCTGGGTTCTCTCACATCAATTAATAACCAAGACAATTCCTCCAAAATATGGCCACAGGCCAATCAAATATGGGAGATTTCCCAAATGAGACTCTTCAGATGATTCTAGACTATGTCATATTGACAGCTGAAATGATTTAAGATAAAGACGATGTAAATTATATCATCATATTGAATTATTTAAGAATCAAGTAACATTCGTACATGGTTACTTTCAATTTCCATGGAATAGTTTCAAAAGATCGAGGAACTTAATATTAAGCATGATCTCTGTACTAGTTGGTAATGGGTTTATATTCTCATTTTATCATTTGATAGTCATAGAAACTTAGCTATGTATTTATCTTATTTAATTCCTAATTTCTCATTAGAAGATATTTAATGATATCTGTTATTGTTACAAGAATTAAAATAGAACATTAAGTACTTATACCTAGAATCTATCAATGATGGTTGTGATGAAAGTATGAGTTTGATAACTAACTTACTAAAAATTATACAGATCAAAGATTTCTTTACCCAAAGTTGTTGAACTTATTTAATTTTTAAAAGCAGAGAAAAATATTGAAATACAGTTCCCTTGAAATGAGAAAATAGGGCAAAAAACTTGTAAAGAACTTTTTTTATTTTTAAAAATGTATGGAAAAAAACCAATTTCATATGTTATAAAAAAAGAATGTACTTGCATATAAAGAAATTGGTGCCAAAATAATAAATAGCATTGGGAAGAGAGTGTAAAGAGCTGTGCCGAACAAGAGAAGATATTAAAACCACCCACAAATGAATCAGAAAGGAGCTACAAAAACTTGTGGATTCCATTGGTTGAAAGAAGACTAGAACTATATTGATAGCGGAATTGGCAACAGTTCCCAACATGCTTTGGTGCTAAGCCATCAATCTTTCCTGCACTCGCATTCACCATAATGTCAAAGACTACAGAAAATGACCACGTATACAGTGGTGAATTCATGGAGCTCTGAAAGCCATTCTCCATGTAAATAATTAGTTTACAATCATTGGTCTATTATTTTTCCATTATGGACAGCCTTTTTCCCAAAGGAATTTAGTCCGATGAATGGGATTGTACTGTTTGAAAGAGTTAAAGAAGTATTTCTTGGGTGTTTTCCACTTCAGTAAACCACTGGAAAAATGGGGGAGTGTTCATGTGAGGCATACTGGGATTATATTTGTTCTAAACCTTTCAGCGCTATAATATATCTCTGTGCCAAAACAATATGAATTGTTAAAAAATGCACTCCTCCACAAAATGAAACAATTGGACTGGGTCCCCACTGAATTATGTATATATCTTAACTAAAAGAATGGTATTTTTCTGAATAATAAAAAGCTCACACACCCTTTGAAGAGCAAGATACTACTTTAAAATCTTTATGCCTACATTTTAAGGACTATTCTAGCAGTTATTCCTAAAATGAACTTTTGAAAAGCATCCGCAGTTCCCTGAAAGCCCGCATTCATGCAAAGCAGACTCCATTCAGGCACTTGGTATTCTACTAAGATGGAGCCTCCAGAAATGCACAACTAAATGAAATGAGGGCCTGATTTTTTGGAATGTAAAAACACCTTGTACATGAAAATTCTTTAGTAACAACTACATACAGATGACTCTATAGCCAAGAACCAAGGAGAAAATTGAAAGTGTTAAAAAGAAATGAACATGAAGCTAAGAAGAGTGGTAAACAGCTGTAATCTCAGTACTTAGGCTTTTAGGGTAGAAGGATCAACAGTTCAAGGCCTTCCTTGGCTACATAATAAGGTTGAGTTAACTCAAGGCTGTATTAGTGTCTCAGAAAGAAAAGAAATGTGTCCTGAGGAAATAGCTTCCATGTCCCAGTGACCATGACATGTAAAGTGTTCTTGTGATTCTTCCATACGTGTTCAGAAGAAATCTGTGGTAGCACCCAGCTGTGAGTAGAATTCAGTAAGGTGTACGTGTGGTTCAGGAGACTGATTCAAATATTTATTAAGAATTCTGAGTGAAAATCTAATTGGGAAGACTGTAATATAAAGTATCTTTCCATTATATCACATGACAAGAATTATTTAGTTGGTTTTTTTTGTTTTTCCTTTATTGTTTTAAGACATTCATTCATTTATTGTATATGTATGTGTGTGCAAACATGTCACAATACACATGTAGAAGACAGCGGGTAATTGTTTGGATTTGCATCTCTTCTTCCATGTAGGTTCAGATCTTGAACTCTGGTTCTCAGGCTTGGCACCAAGTGCTTTTAAGCCACTGAGCCATCTTGCCAGCCCTGTAAGTTTCTCTTTGAACACTTCTCAGATCTCTTTAAATCTCTACTGCTACATGAGCTCTTTAGTAGCAGGGTGACAAGCTGCTTGCTTCTCCATTTATATTGACTGGCATATGGTTGATACTTACTTTAAATATTTGTATAATATTTGTATAAATGATTCCAATACTAATCATACAAGTAATGTGTCTACCTCTATTTGTCAAACAACAGAAAACAGTTTGGTAAAATAGTAAATGGTAAAATAGTTTACCCGCCACAGCATTTAGATCTTCTGAAGATTGAAATTGCCTAAATGCATAATTATATTGATGCAGAAGTGACAAGGTTTACATTATTGACACTGAAGATAGCAGTTCATGTAAACCATCCCTAACTTCTGTCTACCTGAATGGCAGTACCAAAAATAACCTTTGGTTGAGTGCTTCAGAAGAGTTATCGATCTACAGCAACTTCAGAAATTAAGAATGAATGTATCTCAATGGAAGTATTTCTATTTTGCTCATATGGGGATGTGAAGAGTAGTAAAAATAGAGGACTTTTGCAGAAAGACTGAGCCAGCAGGAAGACAAACAATTTGACAAATTGTTCATGTAATATGACAATTGGTATAATTATTCAGGCCTTTGAAGTCATGTTGTCAGTTTCTCACCATCCTGGTACTAACATGAAATGCTGCCAGATGTACGCTGTAATATTCTGTCTGACCTCTTCTCAGAACTCCTGAATAGCAAGCATTTCTACATCTTCATATACTGGAGACTCTGGTGAGTGGTACAATGTTATAGATTTATATGCACACAGATATATACACATACACATCTCTCCATGCATGAAACCCTAATGAGTTGTATATAAACATGTGTTCATGTGGTGTGCACTTTTCTATACACACAAACTAAAGCTAAGTGTATTACAACCATGTCCTGATTCAATCTCTGACAATGAGATTGTGAGATGGGTTACTAGAGTTCTAAAAATCTCCTCTAAAAATACCTATTTTTCCATTAAAAGATGCAATTGATATATATTGTATTGTTTTTCCTAAGCATGAAGTCAGACGCTTTGTGTCCCATGTGCATGCCATTTATACATTTGCGTTAATAGGATGGAAAGGCTAACTAAGCAGAGAGTTGGAATCTCTGTCCTTGGTCAATACATGCACAGATAATTTATTGTTTTTTTTTTTAGGGCCAATCATATCATTGGGGACACTGCACTTCTGGGCTAATCAGGAGGCATCAGAACTAAAAATATGTCCTCCTGCACAGATATGTTATTGACAGGTAGATCAACCCAACAGAAGTTCTCCTGATGATGCTTTGAGTCTTGCAATGTAAACACTCAGTTTTTTGGCACATGTCATACATTCCTTCCTGTCCTGAGGGTGAGCACTGCCACAATGACAATTTTTTTAAAAATTAATGAGTGGATGCTAACTAAAATGACAATATAGATAAGAAGCTTGTTTTATAATAGTTTAGCATTTATGATACCCAACCTTTAAAAAGATCATCATTTTTAACTACACTACCAGGAATATTGAAAATACAGACCAACAAGGAGAATACTTGTATACTGACTCACATAAAAAGCATTTTTCCCTACATAATGGTCAAGATCAATTCATTGAGCATATTCTGAAACTAGGGCTTTTGTAATTTAAAATATGCAAGTTGAAAAAATGCATGCATGTACAATAATATATAGACTTCATTTTTTCTTCTTTTTTAACACAAAGACAGGCTGCAGACATTCACAAATGTCAATAAGTCTAAGTGACTGGAATAAGCTTCAGAAGTTGGTGTTTTTATGAAAATGCAAAACGATTTATTTGTTGGAACTTCTGCTTATTTCCAGTTCAGTTTTGAAACCTTTGCCTAATAAATGTACTGATAAGCAATTATAGATTTGCCTTTCTTTTCTTATAGGGCATATTTCTACAGGCAAATTAGTGGGCTAGCAAGTATTTACTCTTCAATTTTAAAGCGAAGTTTATTTCTATAGATGCATGACATAAGTAATACAGATTCCTGCAATAATCTCCACTACCTCTTTTCTGATGGTAAATTAGTATTGCTCTAGTTATCAGGATCACACTGTGGTACGCTACTCTGCTAACACTGCAAACCTTAATCAAATTTCACTATACATATATATGTATAATGATATATGATTTTTGGTATATGATACATGATATTCTATGTATTATGATATATAATATGTAATATGTGTGTACATGCATATAATATGTAACATGTGTGTATATGCATATATACATTAATGTATGTATATATATGCTTTCTTTCTGTATTAGGATCCTATATATCCAGGTAACCAGCTGTATTTTACTTGGTAGTTATTCCCTAAACCTCTTCCAAGTAGGCAATGCTTCATTCTTCCTTTGTTATTCATAATTTTGATGATTTGAAAGAATACCAGTCATATCTCTTGTATTCTTTCAAGTGTGCCTGTTAATTCATTCTGACTTAAATGTGGCTACATTTTTTTTTTTGTCTAGAATTGGAGAAATCACGACACATCATTCACACACATAATGTTGGGAGCTGGTGACACCTCTGTGTTTCCCATATTGATAGGGAAGGTGGTAACTGCCACATTTCTTCTCTGGAAGCTGCTGTCCTTCCCTGTGTAATAAGAAGGGAATATGGTGTGTTGTGCTTCTCTCACCATAGGTTCCCTTTTCCTTACTCAAGATAGATCTTTACTGCAGTAGACATTGCCCAGAGACTCATAGATGAGTCATGGCCATCTCTCTCTCTCTCTCTCTCTCTCTCTCTCTCTCTCTCAATTCATTCTGTTTTTCTCAACCTATCTGTTTATACTTTAATCATAGAATATAATGCCTTAATGTCTATTTTATAATAGTAGAAATGTTTAGAGAATAAACAAGAAAAATACCCACTTACTTATGCATGACCCATTTCAGTAAAATAGACAACCTCTTGCATGTTAACGCTAAACCTGTTTTTTACATTTGATAATTTACTATCTTTTAAACTAAATAAGAAGTAAAAGAGCAGAATAGATTTAAATTCTCCTGTCCATATCAATTTTCTATCTGGGAAGTTTGTATTTACCATCTCATGAATTTTTAATTACATCATAAATATGAATATATATGCCAAGGTTTTAAAATATGAATTATTTTTAATATAAATAATATATTAGATATACACTTTTCTATATAATTTTTCTAGGCAAACTTGATGTCTTTTATATTTATCAATGTTATTTGATTTAATCTATTTATTTTTAACTGCTAAACAATATTTTATAGAACCAAAGAAATATGATGAATTCTAACCCTTTATCCAACACATTCATTAATCACCTATTATACAGATAGTAAATGCTCAACTCCTTGATGACTTTATAGATTCCCTACTGGTGAAAATATAGACTTACTCCTTAATAATTACACCTTAATTGCAGCATGGTTTAGAGACTGTGTGCTGAAAGAAGACTTACCTCAGCAATAAGTTAGATATCATCTATTCATTAATGTAAGGAACCACAGGGCCCACCAATTGTAGGCATTAAGGGTTAATTGTATACATAACAGGAATATTGTCTAGGGACAGAGACACTTGCAAATAATGTAATTGTCTTGATGCTGCTATTTGATTACCAGGAACTTGGAAGGCTGTGATTCAATTTTTCATAGCGTCAATATATCTGGACTTCACAGGACAAAGGATAGTTGTTATATCTTAAATGAAGGCTATAGTTTGAACTTTCAAAGGACTTAAATATTAGTAGAAGTACTGAGCAGGAAAAATTCAATGAATCTAAAGGCATGTCATTCAAAATGGGTACAGTTGGCAGAGCAGAGCAGACACTGTCCAAAAATGAAGTTGTGACACAGAAGAAAACCCGCATTCATGGAAGCATGGTAGATATGTCGTTTTTGGCTGACAGTTAGGTGTGTTCCTAAGTAAAACAGCCTTGGCTGAAGTCCAGGCTCTGCCACCCTTCAGGGTTGCTTCCCTAATTTACTTACAACCTCACAAAAGATCAAGTCTCTTTTTAATTTGATTTGTAAGAGAGAATGCCGTATTAAGTATTACATGAGGATGTAAAAGATGTGGCTGTGGTATACATAGTCCATAGCAGGTTACTATAGGCGTCGAAGAAGCAATTGCTACGTTAACATATAAGACTAATCTTTTTATTTATTTACTTTGGAAGCCTCATGTATTTCTGCCTTCCTATCACTTGTTGACATTCTTGTTCAGATCTTATTAAGGAAGCCAGTGTTGTTGAGACTACATACTAGAACAGGCGCAGAACCGTTTTAAGAGATAGAAAACAGGAATTTTGCTGTTACAAGGACAATTCATTTCCCAGAGGTTCTGAAACATCACTGCAGGGTTTTAAGCATGTGAGTAAAAAAGCTACATTCTTAGTTTAAGGAATAACACACTGCTGACAATTGGGACGATATAGCAAAGAGAATGAGAGGATGGTGAGGCTTCCTGGGAGGGGCTCAACATCTGGGATATGCAGTGGCACCATCATCTTATCTGCTGTTGGCACTTGATTTGGGGGCCTGTGGAAACAAAGCACCACAAACAAGTTTTCCAAAACAAGGCATATTCATTGCTCACAGTTCTGGTGGTCTATACATCTTACATAAGTTCTCCAGGGCTGAGCTCTCTCTGAGCATTCCAGGAACGGGCTAATCCAAGCTACTCTTCCGGCTTCTGATATATTCTTGACTTTGAACAGCATGACAACAACCTTTATGTAGCTCTTTATATAGCATTGTCTTGCTCTCTGTCTGTCTGTCTCTTTGTGTGTCACACACACACACACACACACACACACACACAGAGAGAGAGAGAGAGAGAGAGAGAGAGAGAGAGAGAGAGAGAGAGAGAGAGAGAGAGAGGAATGCTTTCTTTTGATAAGGATTCATATTCTATATGGGTAGGAATTTACCCTACTTCATTAAGCCATGAATTAACCAATTACATTTTCAACAATCTTGTTTGCAAATAAGTCTATCTTCTGGGTTGGTTGGACTTTGCTGTATTGATCTAGAGGACACAATGCAGCTGTTAACTATTGTCTTTTCTGATCCCAATGTTTGCCAGTCCTATGTAGATACTTCGCAGCACTGAAGTAATTCTTTATTCATTTCCAGGAATAATATAAATTTTGTATTAAGACTAGCTGCCTCTCTTTTTTGGTGCTAATAAATCATATATTCTCCCACACAAATACTGAGCAAGTGTGAGTTGCTTTACAAAGTGTCTATTCCCTGCTTTCTGCACTTTAGGAAATCCCAGCTTAAAGCTCTTTAGTGAAGCAAATTTAAACAGGAAAATACAAAGTCTTGCTTATGACATGATTAAAACCACATTAATAGTATGCCAGAAGATTTAGACATAACATTTAATACACTGAAAGTAACTATCAGTTTTGTTATGGTGGTATAACTATGGGTCTTTTTCAAAACTGACTTAAGTTAACTCTTTCCTGTAACAAAAGAATATATGTGTAAAAGGTCACCCTATTTATGAGAACTGGACTCTCAGAGTCTTAGATCTCAGTTTCTAAACACTTTAGAAACTTACCATAATTTTGAGTACATAGAAATAGCAGAACAGGAGCAGGGCGCCATGATATATTGACTGATACCACAGTTCAGACTCACATGAATGCTACTGCATTAATTCCATTTTTATTCCTATCAGTGCCCCATTGCTTGTTGTTGGAGTGGATATTAATCTCCTTTAGGCATGTTTAAACTTTGAGTAAAGATGAAAGTGTGATGCATGGGCCTCATTCATTTGGAGAAGGATTGTAATGCACCAGGTAATATATATTCAAATGCACTGAAGCATATGCATTGCTGGAAAAGCAATTTAGAATTCAGACAGAGAAGGAAATGTTTTTAATTGCGAAGGAATTAGAAACAGAGTTGAGCCATTGGCTAATTATGAATTATTGGTGATTTTGCACAATTTTTGTTAAGTACCTCTATTTTTAAAAGTGGACAAAATGTATGAAGATATTTTAGGAACAAAATGTCATGACTTAAGGTGTTCCTTTTCATATATTAAATTAATAAATAGCCCAGAAACCCTTTCCCAAATTTATCAAAATGTCATCTTCAAGTACTGGGTCGGAAAATTAGTAACTGCTGGAGTGTGGGACTGTTGAGGGTGTCATAAAGAAAAGAGCCTATCACCTTTTAGCTTCCGGCATAAAGCAAAGACATTATTCACTAATTTTGATATTTAAAATGTCAGTAGGTCTAACCATAAATTATAGGCTGAATTTAAGAAACTATTGTATTGTAAGTACAGAAGTACAAAAAGAAATCACAGTGCTAAGAAAGCATGTGCATTGTTTTAAAATAATACCTAAGAATGGAGCAGTTATTGGACAACAATACACAGTTCCCCTGTGTATTTCCTCATATTACCATTGATGGGATAATTTGTGTTGGCTTTCACTGACTGTGTGTTGAACATCAGCATACACATTGTGTGCAATTCACTCCTTATTGCATGTGTGGCCATTAATATTTCTCTAATGAATTGTTGTGAAGTAGCAAAGATATTCTTTGATTGTTTTGCATTTACTTTGGAAACTATACCACAAAGGACAGAGATAAGAAATAACTGTCTGTCTCATTCAGTCTGTAGTAAAAGCAAGAACGGCTTACCACTTTACTTTTCTTTTTCATTGTTTAAGTTTCCAGTGATTCCTTGCAGACTCTTTTCTCCTACTTGTGATGCTAATAAGATAGGTATAGAAAACTGAGGCTGGTCTCTCCAGTGTGTGATGGAAGAGTGAGCACTCACTTAGATTCACCAGATGTGGAACTTCAATTTAGCCTCCAAGATGATATTGCTTTGCCACATAGCTTTGTAGTTAGTGTGTGTGTGTGTGTGTGTGTGTGTGTGTGTGTGTGTCTGTGTATGTCTGTGTGCGTGTGAGTACACATTCATGCATGTACATGAATGAAATTGTGTGTGAATGTCTATGTTGAGGCCAGAGGTCAACTTTAGATGTCATCCTCTGTTACTCTTCACAGAGACATGGTTTATCATGGAACCTGAAACTCACCTACTGACTGGTGGGCCAGGGATCCTCCTGACTATGCCTGTCCTTTGTTAAGAATATGGGCCCTTGCTACCATGTTCAACTTCTTATGTGGATGCCTTGGTCCTGAACTGAAGTCCTCAAGCTTGGCAGAAAGAGCTATACTGACTGAGTTATTTATCTAGCTCATGAAGAATATTCCTAAAGTTAATTAAGGACTTAGAGCTATCACAGTTCTAATAAGATAGGAATTTTTAAATCTTTTTTTAATTCGATATAATTTATTTACATTTCAAATGATTTCCCCTTTTCTAGCCCCCCACTCCCCGAAAGTCCCATAAGCCCCCTTCTCTTCCCCTGTCCTCCCACCCACCCCTTCCCACTTCCCTGTTCTGGTTTTGCCGAATACTGCTTCACTGAGTCTTTCCAGAACCAGGGGCCACTCCTCCTTTCTTCTTGTACCTCATTTGATGTGTGGATTATGTTTTGGGTATTCCAGTTTTCTAGGTTAATATCCACTTATTAGTGAGTGCATACCACGATTCACCTTTTGAGTCTGGGTTACCTCACTGAGTATGATATTCTCTAGCTCCATCCATTTGCCTAAGAATTTCATGAATTCATTTATTTTTCATTTCTGTGGAACTCTCCTTTTAAATAGAGTGTGGGGATTTTTCTAGATGCCCTCTAAGTTTATGCATGAGACTGTAGATTGTGACTATCATGGCAGAAGAATATCATTTTTAATGTTCTAGAATCTGCCATACCCCAGTATTTATATCTATTCTAATATTGAATCACTCTGAAATTCTTGGATAATTGAAGATAAATACTTTTCCTGATTTTTAAAAGCTTTGGACATGCTTTTAAATGTTAGTGAGCATCTATGTTTTATTGGTAACTTGGGGAGTTGACATAATTAAAGAGATAAGAATTGCTTATGGAATCCTGACACACTCAAGAAAGCATAGTCTTCCTTCTTGTCTTCCTATCTCATTAAATACTTCTCTATGGCTTCTCTATGTGTCAATCAAATGTGCTTATTATTTATCTCATTGTCCTGTTTATTTAATAGTTGGATGCTGGAGTTGAAGAATGCATTGCAACATCCTTATTTCAGCTGGTCTATTACTTTGTATTGGCCAAAAAATGGAGGTCAATATTGCCTTAAGTTAGGTCATTGTTTTAGTAAGATAACTCTTAGAAAAATGCCACTGTAGATTTATACTAGCTTAAATCTTTTCTTCAATGACCAATTACTCTCTTAACATAGGTTAGACATGACTGATGTGTATTTTTAAGAACATTAAAGATATGATAATTAGATCGTGATGACATTTGTGTGTTTCTTAAGTGTGAAATGGAGAACTTCGGTGAATTGCATGGTTATATTACAAAGAGTATTTTATCACTATGAACTCTTTTTTTCCATAGTAGATAATTTGAAATACCTATACATACCAATGTATGACCAGAATGATTTCTGGATGAACCTTATTGGTAGGAAAACCATAAAATATAAGCATACTATGAAAACAAGTCATTCATTGTCACTGTAACAATAACTAGGCACTAGTTCTGTTTGATCCCAGCTGAAATTCCTCATAAATAGTGAATGGCATTTGAAAGATAATTCAAAGATCCAATGCCTTCCCATTCACTGCAGTAAAAAGTGGTATTAGAACATTGAGTTTCCTTAAGAAAGAAGGCTTTAAGATGTGTCGTGCTTTACTCTTTGACAATTAATCTGGTCTGTTAAAAAAAGAAAAGAAAGAAAAGAAAACAAAAGAAAAGAGAGTTCCTGCAGCTGACCTATCTTTCTCAGTGATAATAAAGTACAAGTCTAGCAGGGATGAATGGAAGGATCAAGCCTGGTGCCAAGGATCTTACATACATTACTGCATTTAGTTCTTAAAGTAACTGATGAGCTCAGTGGGCAAATCTTCTTGTACATACAAAGAAGCTGGAACATGGAAGAGGCTAAGCTTCTCCTTAGTGTCACAGAAACAGGTAAATGAATGGATGGACTGCCCATGTCAGTAGTTTTTAAGAGCTCTTGCTTTACCTTGTTGACTCTTTTTGCTTTAACTACTTATAGTCACTAACCACCATTAGTGTCCAGAGGTCCATATGCTTTGTTCTTAGTGAAAATTCAGCAAAATGACCTACTTCTTTCCATAGATCTCTGTGAAAGGTAAAGAAAACTGAAGAACTGTCAAGAGCAAAGGGACTTTCCTGGTATTTGGCTGTTTGATTGAACATTGTTAGCCATTGACCAACAACAATGATCTAATCCTGGCTTAACCCTTAGCATCAGCTTTTTAGATCTTTTATTAACAGTGTAGATGTAGTGTCTGAGGCTCTGAAGTTTAACACATATCTCCAAGGAAGAGGTCAAAGAAGCCAATACTTGAGGGAGCAGCTGTAGTCAGCAGATGAATGTCCTGAATCTCTATGTGGCATAATGGGAGACAGAGAAAAATATTTTTTTCCAAGGATCTTCTTTTAATTAGATATTTTCTTTTTTTAACAGTTCAAATATTATCCTCTTTCCCCATTTCCCCTCTAAAAACTCCCTATCCCATCTCCCCTCTCCCTGCTCAGTAACCTACCCACTGTTGCTTCCCTCTCCTGGCATTCCCCTACACTGGGGCAACAAGTCTTCCCAGCACCAAGGAACTCTCCTCTCACTGATGTTTGACAAAGCCATCCTCTACTACAATGTGGGTCTCTCCATGTGTATTCTTTGGTTGATGGTTGAGAGAGAAACATTTTATGATATATTTTTGGGCTTCTGATTCAAAGACATAGAAAACTTTTTTAAAGAAATTGGTACCATCTTTTCAATAATGAGCATATTACTCTTTGATTCTGGATAGGAAGCCATTTCTGAGATAATTAGGTTAATAGTATAAAAGAGACTGAAATCTACTAATCATTATAATCACTTTTAATATTTCTGGTGGGAAGATCTTCCCAGAAGCTAATTTTTCTAAGTGACATAAGAAAATTTAAAGTCTCAAAATTTCGGAATATAGGTTCATAAACTGAGAAGAAATGGCCTAATCGAGGGTATACTCTCTGGCCAGAAGAATCTGTAACTTGAGGGTTAGTTTCATGAGAACTACTTTCCTTGGCATGGAAGACTAATGTTTTTTATAGTCAGTTTATTTAGGCTAAGTAAATTTTGCTTTTCTTTAAGTGTATAAACTAACATTGTAAAATCATTATTTCTATGCAGCCTAGGAATTTTACTGATAGTTGCATACTTTCAAATTTGTGTGTGTGTGATGTGCATTTGTGGGTGTGTGTTATATTTTTAATCTTCAAAATACTATTAGTGATTGGTGCTTCTTAATCTTTAATAATATGAGGTTATGGAGCTGGGGATATAGATTAATTGATAAAGTACTTGCCTTGACAAAAACAAGGATTCCCTTCCTTCCCAGACCCCATTTATAAATGAGGACACGGTGGAACACATTCCATTACAAAGTGTTGCATTTAGGCAGGCAGGAGAATCCCTGGGCACCGGTGGCCAGGAAAGCTAACTGCACTATTGATCTTTAGAAAAAAAGAAAAATGTTTCAAAGGAGATGAGGCACCTTCCTGAGGGTGCGGCTCAAACTTACTCTTTGGCCTTTTCATATAAATGCAAGTATCATCTGTTATATGAACATGCACATGTACATAGATACACATAAAATATGAAATTCTGTCTTCACTATAAAGGAGAGAGAATAAATAGATCAGAGAATAAATAGGTAAGAATCTTGTGCTTAGATCTTTGGAAAACTAATCCTTGATGGTCTTTGTGGTTCTCTCTGAATATCCTACATGGGATAGAAAAATAATTTTCTTTTCCTTTTTATTCAAATTAGACTTTTGAAATGTCAGAATTTATGACCGTTTAGTGGTTAGTGTCTTTCATTTGTCCTACCAAGTTAATTTATATGACCTGATCGCTGTAACACATCTAGGAACTTCAAGTAGTCTGCATAAACTGAGCAGTCTATTAAAACAAGCAGGAAGCATGAGTCAGCCCTTACACAGCAGAATTTCCATGAGTAGTGCCACAGAAGATGGAGGAAAGCCTTCACAAGCAGAGGAATGCCCTGTCAGGTAGGAGTTTTAACAGTCCATCCATGGTGGCTGAAAATCATATGTTAACCTCTGTCGATACCTTGACACACCCAATGTATTTTATAAATATCAAACTTAATCTTTCCCAAAACTATTTCATGAGAAAAGATTAAATACTTTTCCCAAGCTCACATCACTTAGGGTTGAACAGAAGCTTGTCTAATGTGAAAGTCGGCTGTTCCTTGAAGCTGTGAAGCTGGCGCCACAGCCTACTACTTAGCAATAAAAAGGAATGAATTATTGATGCAAGTAACAACTTGGAAAATTTTCAAATGTATTACACCAAGTTAAAAACTATGCCTCAAAAGATTACACACTGTGATTCTACTTAAAACAGTTTTTGAAATAACTAAATTAGGGACATGGATGTTGGGTAGATTGCTTTGTATCTCATTTCAGGTCAGATGGATACATGATCTGGACGTTGTGTAAAAATGCCTAGTACTCAACTCTCAAGCACACAGGAACATTGAAAACTGGGGCGATTTGGATGAATTTCAGCTCAGTAGAGCCATTACCCTGGTTGTGTATAATAAAAAAGTATAGTTTTCTAAGATGCCATCAGCAGAGGAAGGTGGGAAAAGAACACAGAGTTTCTTGCCCTAATTTCCCCAATGACAGACTGCTAGCTGTAAGCTGAAATTAAGCCCTCTTCTACCTGAAAGTTTTTTTCATCAGAATGTGGTGTCACAGAAACAGAATTCAACTGCAGTAACTACTAATTTAAAAAAGGAGACAAATAACTACTAATTTAAAAATGGAGACAAATTTTGGAGGATTATGAGAAATATGCCTTTGGTGTTAAAAAAAAAAATCAATACCATACCCAGAATTCCAAAGTAAATAGGGCATGGAGCTCCCTCCACACCTGTAACCTCTGCACACAGGTGCTCGTGGAAGGGGTGGGGACAGTGAATGGGAGGCGAAAGGGAAGAAAGAAAGAGAGAAGGGGGTTGAAGTCACAGCAGATAGTAAAAGTAGGTGTGCAGCTATTGGGTCAGTTTCAAATTCAGCAGTCATTGATTGTATGACAGTGTTACACAGGTGGCAATTTTTAAAATTATTAAAAAGCAGTTTACGCCCATTTCTAATTCTCCAGGTGTCAAGCACCATTATCTCAGTGTTTGCTTAGGAGCAGTATTTCAACACAGAATGACAATCCCGTTTACATTTCAAAGGAGTTAATGGCAAGTAGTGGCCAGAGAGGACATTTGCTGACAATTCCGTGAGACCACGGTCACAGAGGGGAAGTAGGGCAACTGAAGTAGCTTCGAGAACTGAACGAAGCTCTGCTTCTATTCTTTGTCCAGGACATCATTTGACCCAATGATGTGTCTACATTCATTTTATATTTGCATAGAAATTGTGTCAAATATCATTCTGTACAAATCATGGAAACAAATGCACACAGTCTGACTTTAGCAACCTGGTCATTCGGAATTACAGTTTATTATATGATAAATGGAATTGGGTTTTACTTCTGCCTCTTGCTACATTAAAAAAAAAATAAAGCAGCTTTAAAGATGTATACCCGAGGCTTTATACGAATTTTGTCCTTTCCAAGAATATAGAGTTTACTAGTAGGAATTTTAGTGTCTAACTATTTAAAATTGTTAGATTACCAATGTGAGCATGCAACAAATCTCACCAATTTGTGTGTTTGTTGAGTTTCTTCAAATGGAACAGTATTTTCTTTCCTGTGAGATGAGCTAGATGATGCTTTGTATTCTGAACATGAGGTTTTTTTAACAAGAAAATAGAAACCAGAGGTAATAGGAAAGCTTGTGGTCAGTGTGTGGACATGATGGGGGGGGGGTAACACAAGAAGATCGATGTTTTGATGGATAATAATTGAGTCTTAGCTTTCTCACTTTTCTAAAGGACAGGATGAATTGGCGCCAATGCTTCTCAACTGTCACTCTGAATAATATATTTCTGTGACTCGAGCTGTTATCAGTAATTGTAAGTAGGTGTTTTTGTGACAGTTGGGCCTCAGGAGTCCTGGATGAGGAACATGTTCTTGGCTTCTCGAACCTTCCCTGGCTGGTTGGTGCTTGAGGTTTGCTCCTGTGTCTTTTCTGCCTCTCAGAGCTGAGCCTTTGCCTTCCTTCTTGCCCTTTTTTGTTTGTTTTTTGTTTCTGAGAAATGAGCCTGTTAGTGTTCTTATTCTATTCTTTGTTTTTAGACTGTGATGCCAGTAGCTACTAGCTAGGTAAATGACTAGTTATCTAGTTTTCTGCCCTGGATTTCTACTTCAAGAATTTGAAGGCATTTTGAAAGGCAGCACCTTAACTCACATTTACATTCTCCTATGGAGAAAGGAGGCACAGGAAGTGCTCAGCCTGGTGCTAAGAAATGCTCAGTAAATGCTGCTAATTGTTCTCAATTTGATGCTTTGGGAATTCATTTGACACCCCCAGTCAGCTCTCTTGCTTGTAAAACACCTGAATATTATATTTGTAAAAAGGTTCTAGATTTGAAAAAAAAATCACAGGATTGTAAATTGCAGAGAGTTGATGGTACCTACTGCATTTAAGTGGAAAGGTGTTTGGACATCTGCTTCATCTTGTTTCTACCTGCACATGCTGTTCACTGGTATTCACCATAGCAATTTATTTAAACTTCTATTGGTTTGTTTCCTCAGTTTCAAAAGAAACTTATGTATTAATGCCTAACTTAAGGCATTTTGAAAGAATTAGAAGAGTATAAATGTACTACTTCTCCCAGGGGCTAACAAGATGAAGATAAGAAATGATCACTATTTTTATTTTAAATATCCTTCTAAAATTTTCTTTGAGTGTGCATCTCAAAGAAATGTGCCTCAAGCTGGCCTCCAATCTCATGGCAATCCTCTCGCTTCAGCCTCTCAAACGAGCCAACGTGCCCAGTTGACAGTTCTTACTGAGGTAATTTCCCAATAGAGTTATGTCTTAGTCATGGTTCCTATTCCTGCACAAACATCATTACCAAGAAGCAAGTTGGGGAGGAAAGGGTATATTCAGCTTACACTTCTGCGTTGCTGTTCATCACAAAAGGAAGTCAGGACTGGAACTCAAGCAGGTCAGGAAGCAGGAACTGATGCAGAGGCCATGGAGGGATGTTTCTTACTGGCTTGCTTCCGCTGGCTTGCTCAGTCTGCTCTCTTATACAACCCAAGAATACCAGCCCAAAGGTGGTACCACCCACAAGGGGCCCTCCCCACTTGATCATCAATTGAGAAAATGTCCCACAGCTGGATCTCATGGAGGCACTTCCCCAATTGAAGCTCCTTTCTCTGTGATAACTCCAACCTGTGTCAAGTTGACACACAAAACCAGTCAGTACAAGTTATAGCTGCTCAACTGTAGTAACAGCACCCATGAATCTATAAGCTGTGGTTTTATTCTCTAGGAACTTGAGCCTTTTAGTTTGCTCCTAAAATATCAATGGGTTGCACAATAGGTGACAGATTCAGAGTCCTAAGGTTCATACTGAACTTAAATAACACCTTAGTTGAAGAAAGCCACCAAAACATGTTAAGGAGTAGACTCCAGGATAAAAGAATATGTAGACATTTTTCTGAAATTATTGTCTTAGAGGATGCTACTCCTCTTGTAAAAGCTGATATTGATTAAAGCTGATTTTTTAAAAATTAATTTTAGTATTTTCTGTTCATGGCATGCCTTTTATGCCTGACTCTTTTTCAGATATAGATATCATTTGATTACTCCCAAATAGTATTAATATGCAGCTGGTTTGTATGTATACATGACATACAAGCAAAGTGTTGCTCCTTTTAAAGTACAGAGGTTTGATTTGGTTTGCTTTCTTATCAGTTTTTATTCTCCTGTGAACTCACTGGAAGGAACTACATTCCCACACTCAAGTCCTCCTTTCCCAAGGGATTCCATAATAATGCTGCTTCCTGTGTGTTGAAAACATCATGATCCCTGCTGCTGCTGTGATTTTGCTGAGAACTAGACTCAATTTCCGTAGATCCTACTAAGCCCTCTATTATTGAGGGTGTGGAATTGGTTCTGAATTGAGGGATACCCAAGCGACAGAAGAGTTACTGTTCTGTGATGTGGAAAGTATACTGAGGACCAGATCTTGTATCAGAGACTCAGCACCTCGAAATCTGAATGACCTATCTTCTTTTTCCTGTGCTTTGTTTTAATGGTAATCAAAATTTGATTTTGTAAATTTCATGTTAAACACTTAAATCGGCAAATCATCTGCTGTTATATAAGTGTAGGACCTCCCCCATCCAACATAAGCCCATTCTCACATAAGTAATTCTCACCTAGTTGGAACGTATCAGAGAGAAGCATGTGTAGAGAAATATAAGATAATCTGTGAGGATGGGTATCTCAGGTATTGTAATCTGTGGTTTGTATATTTCCAAATGCACCTGATACTTCAACTTTCCATACCGCCATCCTGGATTAAAGAAGCTGAGGACGAGGGTGGTTACTCAATTCAAGATCCAAACTGATTCAAAGAAAATGGCTTATATTTATTTTATCATGGTATGCAAATATAAGATATGATCATTCAGTTATATGTATAACAACTACAAGGTTCTCTAGTCAGTGTATTGAAATTCAAACTTGCTAAATGGGAAATAATTTGGACCAATTGGTGACTCTTCATAAGAATTGTAGGCTCTGGATATAGTAATATTGTCTTGAATAGCATAATTTCGAGTACAATTAAGATGCTTTATTTTTTAAATTAATTAATTTTTTTACACTGCATATTTTATTTCCCCCACCCCTGTCTACCTTCTGACTGTTCCACATACCATACCTCCTCCCTACTTCCTGTCTCCACCCCCTACCACACCTGACCTCTAAACTCCCTGGGGTCTCCAGTCTCTTGAGGTAAGTTAGGTGCATCATCTCTGAATGAACACAAACCTGGCAGTCTTCTATTGTATGTGTGTTGGTGGCCTCATATCAGCTGGTGTGTGCTGCCTGTTTGGTGGTGCAGTGTTTGAGAGATCTCAGGGGTTCAGATTAATTGAGCCTGCTGGTTCTACTACAGGATCACCCTTCTCCTCAGCTTCTTTCAACCTTCCCTAGTTCAACAACGAGGTCAGCTGCTTCTGTCCACTGGCTGGGTGAAAACATCTGTATCTGACCCTTTCAGCTGCTTGTTGGGTCTTCTTAAGTTTAATTATGCTAGATCCTTTTGTGTGAGCACTCCATAGGCTCAGCAACAGTGTCAGGCCTTGGGACCTCCCTATGAGCTGGATCCCACTTTGGGCCTGTTGCTGGACCTTCTTTTTCTTGGGCTCCTCTCCATTTCATCCCTGTAGTTCTTTCAGACAGGAAAAAAATATGGGTCAAAATTGTGACTGTGGGATGCCCTCCCTCTCCCTCCTGTGATGCCCTGTCTTCCTGCTGGAGGTGGGCTCTACAAGTTCCCTCTCCCTACTTTGGGCATTTCATTTAAGGTCCCTCTGAGTCCAGAGAGTTTCTCACCTCTCAGGTCTCTGGTGTATTCTGGAGAGTCTCCCCAACCTCCTATCTCCTGAGATTGCCTGTTTCCATAAGATGTTTTATTTTTTTAATGCTTTGTTTTTATACAATTCTCCAGGAAATAAAATGTTTTGAGATGTCTGCTGAATCCCTACAGTGCTTTTTTCTTTTGAACTTGGGACGTAAATAGAGTGCATTTGACAAAGATGATTGTGAAAGTCAGAACTTACACGAATCTTTTTCATATCTCCATAATAATGTAAATCTGAAGCATACCTGGGCAATAGATAGAAAGATTTTTATTGCTCCAGTTTACTTACAGACAATCATCTCTCCACATATCTGTGCTTTGAAGAGCCAGACCAAAGAAAGAAATCTTTATGATGCTTATAGAACTTACTTGCAGATATTCTGGAGTGGTCTAGGTAGATCTTGAGTTCAGGTGGTGTTCAAGTAAGACCCTATTCTAAGTGTCAGCCACTAACATGATTTACTGTCTGTTTTTCCTGTTTGTTTAAAAGTTGTATCTTAAAAAAATTTCATGAAACATTTTAGGCTTAATAAATGTAAAAGTTGACATTATCTTAATTAACTAGGCATGCATCTTAGTTTAGTTGTTTTTATTTGTTTTTCTTGGTTTTAGGATTTTTTGTTTGTTTGGTTTGTTTTTTTTATTTGGTCACAGCAGTTAAAATCATAAGTGCTTTCAACATTTATTAAGTGTACAAATGAATATAATTCCAGAAGTTTTCAGGTGTAAATAAATCTTGACCCACATGGGATAGTTTGGAAGTTGCTGTTTTTAATACAGTTCTTTTATGTTTTAAGTAATTGATCGTTCCACACTGATACAATTTAATTACTTAAACCATTTTAATCATGCATTCCAAGTATGCCCCCAGATCTGGACCTTCTTTAATCATGGAAACTCATTGAGTAATGTATGGCCTGGGTGACTTTCAGGAGAGGCACAAGAAACCAAGTGATGGTTTTCAGTTGAAAATAAATTTCAGTAAGTTGTTCCCTGTATAACAATGGATACAAATGAAGTTTATTAGTAATTACGAATTATGAGGCAAAAATCATTTAAAACCCAGAGGACATGGAGAGAACAGATTTGAATAATTTTTAATGTATGGCTAAGGCATATTGCCATGTTTTACGAGCAGTGTGAATTGAGATTACTAATATCTTATGAAAATTAAATGTTAAGCATGTTTTAAGTGCATCAATAACTTTAAGTATCCAGATCACTGTTATAAAAATGCTCCCAAGATTCTCACACAAACAATATTGCTGGGTAGTTTCTGAGGCCTTGACACTTAATCACTATTGTCCTTTAACTGTAGCATAGAACAAGGTTGTTCATGGAGTCATGAAGCCTCCGGAAAAGTAAAACTTGTGGTCCAGTGACCATAAATGGCCTTGAGAGAACAATTCAAAGGGATGAGTCATTGTAAAACAATAGACTTAGGATACAATTGTTTCAGGTAATGCCACAAATACAGGAAAATTGGTTAATCAGCTCTAAAATTATTCAGATTGAGTATCTTGAGTGACTGGTGGGGATAGGGTCTTTCTGGATAGAGGGTGTCATAAAATTAAACCGTATGGAATGGTTAATATATGCCTGTAGACCATTTACTCTTTGTTCTACCATCTCTAATACTGATAGGATTACAGTAGAATTAAAACTGCTGGAGAGATAGCTCAGTCTGTGATAAGCTTGCCTTGCAGGCATGAGTAGTTAAGTATAAAACAGCTCACCAGGGAGACAACACACTTAGAAACCCAGAACTAGAGAGGCAGAGACAAAAGAATCATTGGGGTTTGCTGAGCTGATGACTTAGTAGTATCTTGTACAGTGAGAGACCCTGTCTCATAGAAACAAGGAAGTGGAATGGAGTGGAGAGGTGACTCAGCAATTTGGAGCACTCACAGCTATTGCCTAGGTCCTAGAACTGGTTTCCAGAGCAGCTGACAACTCACTTTACAACTCTACCTCCAGGTGATCTCATTCCCTCTTCTCATCCCTGGGCTGCTGAATACACTTCATTGCACATTGGCTTACACACAAATACATAATTTTTAAAATAATTTTAAACAAGGTGCATGGCTGCTGAGGAACATCATTTGAGATTGTTTTCTGGTGCACAGTAACACACACACACACTCGCAGAGACAGAGAGAGAGAGAGACAGAGACAGAGAGACAGAGAGAGAGAGACAGAGAGACAGACAGAGAGTCACATACAAACAAAGAGGTGAGGCCTTATTTGCCTTCCACAAATATATGCACAAACCTGAATAAGTATACAAACAAGTTAATAAAAATTTCTCCTGCTTACTTGAGAGGGCTGGAGAGGTACCAATGAGATACATCCACAGGGATTTAACTAGGGGGAGGTTCTCATAGCTTTGAGTGGTCTCATTTCCGGTTTAGGCCCACAACTAATCCTGAACTAAATCCTAAGGCAGCAGTTTGTTTGTTTTGTCAGCCTACACACTGGTTTTCATAACATCATTCAGGAGACTGTTGAGGTAACTGTGGAAGCATGAACTATTAACTCCTCCTTGAATTGGTTAAGAGTTCTCTTAATAGTTTATTGTGAGGAAGCAAAGACAAAGTGTTTGACGACAAAAACAAATGAACACACACACACACACACACACAGCCTAAGATTAATAACCTCTAGAGAAGTGAGTGGTTCTTAATCTTCCCCATGCTGTGATCCTTTAATACAGATCCTCATGTTGTGGGGACCCTCAACCATAAAACAATTTCTTTACTACTTTATAAGTATAATTTCATTACTCTTGGAAGTTATAGTGTAAATGTCTGATATGCAGAATACATGTATGTGACCCCCAAAGGGGGTTACGAGCCATAGTTGAGAAGCACTGCTCTAGAATTTAATGGGCAAATGTCTCTTTTACTTTCTCTCCTTTTTCGTTCTCTCTTCAAATGGAACTTTAACTTCATTGAATTGAACTTCTCTTAAAATCAAAGTGAAGATATCAAAATAATAAATGTGAGACATTCTAATGGAGACAGTCTCATGGATAGAAATGTAGAAAATCCTTCATTTCTTCATGATTTCCTCAAACTATGCTTTATACTGAGTTTCTCACAGTGGTCTTTTTTTTTTTTTTTTGCTTTTGATACAATACAAATTTTTTGAATTGTAATTATTTCCAAAATGTAATGATACAAATGGCTTTACTTATCCCAGACTCCCCTGTTTATATACAGGAAAGAAATAATTCCTGCCCTTTATACTGTAAGTTGGCACTGGAAAGCCCAATGTGAAATTTGAATTGCGTGTGTTATGACCATGTTCAAATCAATCCAGGATCTTTCATTAAATTAAAAGCTCATTTTGTTTGATCTTTGACTTCCTGGACAGTGACAACAGAAGGAACCGTGTGCCTGCAAGCTTCTTCAGAGAGACCCAAAACAGATGCAGGTCCGCCTCAGAGTCTGAACCTAGCTCTGTACTTGCAGAACCTCCCTTGTTCCTTCAGAACATGTCCTCCATATAATATTCCCAGTAAATCCTCTTACTAAGATATTTTGCAGTTTACTTTCGACAAAAATGAAGTTAGTAAAGTTCCTCCACCCACATATGCAATTTTGAAAAGTAATTTACTTTGTTATGTAAATGCATAGCTTTGGCTTCCCAGGCAATGGATGAAATAGCTTAGTCTTGTTCATATACTTCCTCATAGAATTACTGAGACAGAATACTTGAAATGCAGGGGATAGAAGTGTGGAACTAGGCTCTCGACCATCAGAAGCAGGTCTGTGCTTAATCATCTGACATGTGGCAATGACAGAATGAAGTTACAAAATTGTATTGAAATAATTCATACTTACATTAAAATAATGCAAAAATATTAGGCCATTATTTTAAATAATTTTATGTAGTTTCCCCCATCACTTATCATATAATGGCTTGATAAAGTAAGAAATAGAAATTATATAGAAAATTCTTTTTGCCTCACTTTGTATGTGCACATATGTATGACGCATATGACACACTGTGTGTGTATGTGTGTTTATGCTTACTCATGTGAACACATGTAGACACCAGAGCATGCCATAAGTGTTATCTTCTGTCACTATCTACCTACTATTTTCAGATAGGATCTTTCATTAAGTTGAAAGCTCACTTTGTTTGATCTTTGACTCCCTAGCCTCTTCCTGTCTCTGTCCTTCAACACTGGGGTTATAGCTGGGAATATTTGACTATGACTAGTTTTAATAGAGACAGGATTCTTGTTGCAGAAGAAGCACTCATACACAGGAGAAAACCTCCTTAGCCTCATAGGATAATTTTTCGTACTACAAGGTTTTCCCTTGAATTCATAATTGCCAGCAAGCAATTCTTTCAAAATTATAATGTTAAAACAATGTAATCAAAAGAAAGAGAGAAAGGAAGAAAGAAAGAAAGAAAGAAAGAAAGAGAAAGAATAAAGAAAATAAATAGGGAAAGAAAGGGAAGGAGGGAAGGAAGGAAGGAAGGAAGGAAGGAAGAAACAACAATGTCTGAAGTCTTAGTTATTGTAAATGTTCTAATTTACCAGGTTCCTAAATTATTATTAAATTTTAGGAAATATAAATTCTCTAACATAAATCTAAAATCATATCATCAAGTTGTTAGAATACCAACATGTTCTAACATCAAGTATGTCTGATCCAATAGGCACTCTGAAAATGTGTATTTGATTAACTATACAACTAGATTATTCTAAATTTGAGGAAGTTGATTTTCCTAGTCTCCTTTCTGTTGTTACTTTAATAAAACAACCTGACAGGAGTTTAGATGACAATAGGTTTACTTCAGCTCACAGTTGTTGATTACATTCCACAGCAGCAGGGAAGGCACAATGACAGCAGCTTGACAGAGTGTGACATCTACAATCAAGTGTAGAGACAGAATAAATGAATGCTCACTAAGCTCTTTTCTTCTGTCCTAGACAGTCCAATATCTGAACCCAAGGAATTGTGCTGGCCAAAACCAAGTAGGTCTTTCTATACCAAGTAATGTAATCATTAAGACAATTCTGCAGACATGCCCACAGGCAAGAAGGTCCATACAATCCCTCAGTGTGTGCTTCTCACAAGTTCACAATCAAAATGAACCATCGTAATGCTTCTGGCTACATGCCTTGCATTTTCAAAGACCATCCTTGAAGTATTAAATGTTATTACACATTCTTCCTGCTTGTAATTCTTGTGACAGTGACATGGTTTTCCTAGTTAGTCTTATTTGTTAACTAGGCACAGTAATCTAACAGCAGAATCTCAATCAAGTAATTGCCTAAATAGGACTTTTGTGGACAAACCTTAGGGGATTTTCTTGAGTATTAATTGATATTAGTCAAGAACTGAGTGAGAGCCCACTCCATTGTGGTAGCTAGCATCCCAGCTAGGTTTTCGTGGCTTGTACTAGAAACCTAGCTATGTATGAACTTTTGAGGAAGGTCAGTGAGAAGGCAGCAAATGGTCTTCTCAGTTACTGCTGAATCCCTGCCGAGTTAGTTCCCTCAATGATGAATGCACTTTGGAAACATAAAACGAAGTAAACTGTTTTCTCCTTGATATGCTTTTGTTCAGAGTGTTTTATAACCAATGAAAGAAACAAAAAAGCTGGTGTATGCTAACATATTTGTAAACTGCTAGCTAAATATGATTGTCATCATGCTATGTTTTTAAATAGTGACACAGGGATGTGTCAATGGCTTCTGGGAGGACTAAAATCACTTTATTTTACTTTCTGTTTAGAGATATTTTTAATGAGAGTAAACTTGTACAAAGTACAGAATAAATTCAGCTTTTTGTATGAACTCACAGAACTATGCTGCTTTCTCAAGATTTTATTTTCTTCTTTCTCCTGTGTAGTTGGGCAGTGAAGACTAAAAGGTCATTCCTGTTTTCTTTTTAATCAAGGCACCAAATTGCAATTACAGAATCATAATTGCTTAAAGAACCCTTAATTATTTCAGTCATTAAATTAAAATGTGTTTATTGAACACTAAGTATATGACAGACATTATGTGATTAAAGATGTGGTAGGCCAACCACATGGTCATACCCTAACTGGCTTTGTAGAAAATCCAAGAATCCAACAATGAGTAAAATGATCAAAATAAATAGCTCTTATAGTCATCATTCAAGAGTATTCCTCAACATATCCCAGGCAGCTTCATTTTCCTAGTGTCTTATTTTCCTATGTCCTTGTCTGTCTTGAAGATTTTATCAGGAAGTATTTGAGAATGGCTTCCCATTACATTGGGGTGAAAACTGACTTTCTCTGCTTTATTGTCCTGCTGTCCTTTTGGTCTCTGTACCTAGGAATTGTGACACTTGTGATAGTGAGAAGCTCTGATTGGCTCCGTTGGGCTGCTGAGCTTTCATGAATGTCAGATTCTACTTTCTGAGTTACTTGTAACTCCTTTCATGAATTCTCCATCAGGTTTGTAGACTGAAGTCAGACAGGTGTGCATGTTCTTAATTGAACACATTGGCTGTTAAGGCTGCCCTTCTTTTTTTTTTAATTTATTGATATATTTATTTACATTTCAAATGATTTCCCCTTTTCTGGACCCCCACTCCCCGAAAGTCCCATCAGTCCCCTTCCCTCCCCCCTTTTTCCCACCCAACCCTTCCCACTTCCCTGTTCTGATTTTGTTCTATACTGCTTCACTGAGTCTTTCCAGAACAAGGGGCCACTCCTCCTTTCTTCTTGTACCTCATTTGATGTGCGGATTATGTTTTGGGTATTCCAGTTTTCTAGGTTAATATCTACTTATTAGTGAGTGCATACCATGATTCATCTTTTGAGTCTGGGTTACCTCACTTAGTATGATGTTCTCCAGCTCCATCCATTTGCCTAAGAATTTCATGAATTCATTGTTTCTAATGGCTGAATAGTACTCCATTATGTATATATACCACATTTTTTGCATCCACTCTTCTGTTGAGGGATACCTGGGTTCTTTCCAGCATCTGGCAATTACAAATAGGGCTGCTATGAACATAGTAGAGCATGTACCCTTATTACATGGTGGGGAATCCTCTGGGTATATGCCCAGGAGTGGTATAGCAGGATCTTCTGGAAGTGAGGTGCCCAGTTTTCGGAGGAACCGCCAGACTGATTTCCAGAGTGGTTGTACCTTGATCAATGTTACCAACAAATAATTGGTGAATACATACATAAAGCCTATGAGGAGAGCCAGGCATCCTGGATTGCACTGCAGGTTCAAGGGCCCCCTCATCTGATCTAGTTAATGAAGGGCATATTTTATGCCTTTTTTGAGAGCAATATTGAGCACAATGAAATATGGATTTGAGTTTTAAGACCATAGGAAACAAATATTTACTAATTGTAGTTTGTCTGTGAGGCTCACAGCAAAGATAGGTTAGCGGAGGACGTCTATGAAAGAAAGGATCCAATTTAAGCCATCTTTTGAAGTATAGGTTGAACATGGTGTGGTGCCTTGGGTAACATTTCTTAGGAGGAGCTATGGAAGTTGCAGACATTGTGTAATGCTGATGACAGTCTGTGGAGAGTGCATCAGGCTTAGACGCCTTTTTCAAGTATTAGATGGGCATCAAGGGATGGAGGAGTGGAAGGTTTGAAGCCTGAGATTAGGAATCTTAATTATATTCAGGGATAATTGGGAGCCATTGTTGGCTTGTAAGAAGAGGAACTTGAAATAACATTTGGGGAATAGACTCCTACTCTTGTCTTCTGCCCATGCTGTTTTCCCATCTGGAAGCTTCTTTGCCTTTTCTCCCAATCTCTCTTTAGCCCATTTCTTGACGCTTGAGTTTATATTTCCCCATCCCTGAAGCTTTTCTGATACATCTAATCAATGCCTGTGCTTTTTCCCTCTTTTGGTCTCTCCCACACCCTCAGCTTTTATTGTTTGTACTACAAAATTAGTACCTCTTTTAATTCTCCTTTAATTGCTAGCCAGCTCCTTAAAGATGTTTTAAAAATGTGGTCTAGAGCCCCTTGTTGATAACCATGTGAGAAACAGTCTTTGTAAGCAGTCTGCATGTTTTGTTTTTGTGTATTCCATCTGGCTCTCGTTGAAGTCATCTATGAAATCAACAATTGTGCCTTTCAGCACAACAGCCTCCACGGTGTTGTGTCACATAGACCTGTTCTATGTTCACACACTTGTTCTGAGTATAACTGGTCGCACTCTAAATGAGCAGTAGGAAACCACAGAGAATGCTTCCTGTAGCTAAGGTGTATTCACTAGTAACGATTTGAAGAGTTTCCTCTTAAATACAATTTCCAGTTTTGTCTATTTTCCTGCATACTTCATAGACTTTTTCTTTATGACAATAAAACCCATTGTGTTTAGATACTACACTGTTTTCATTGTTTCTTAACTTACTGTTGAACATCTAGAATAATTCCATTTTATTACTCTTTTAAATATAACAACAATAAACATAGATGGGCAAGTATCTCTGTAGCAGGCTATAGAGTCCTTTTGTTATGTGCCTCATAGTACTAAGACTTATTGTATGAGAGCTATATTTTCTAGTGTTTCTGAGATAACTTTGTGTGGACTTACATATAATAGCTACACAAATTTACATTCCAACCTACGATAAATAATGGGTCCTATTTCTATATCCTTGCCAACTTTTGCTTTACCCATTTCTTGATGATAGCCACTGTAATTGGCCTAGGAATATTACTGATTTATGGGTAGTGACTAAAATATAATGTATATCCTCATTTATAAATAGAATTTTATTATGGGAAAACCAAGCTTGTCAAGTGCAACAAAACTTTTTTGAATAGAATTAAAAAATAATTGCAGTTAGGTACACATAACATATTAGATATTGTGGATTTATATTAGATATTTTTATATAATTAGATATTTTAATGTAACAATTTGAAAGCAAATTTGAATGTATTGCTACTTATACCAAAACATGGCATCATTTTGATTAATTTTATATTTAGTGATTAGAGTTAGAAAATTCTCATTTAGAATCAATGTTTTGTTAAACTCATTAGTATTTAAAAAAGGAAATGATTCTGCAACTAGCTGATGCACTTGCTCTTTCTATTAAAGGAACAAGCTGCAAATATTTATTTGGTAGTTACCACACCTCTGTTTATGGCAAAGTCCAATTCTACACAATTAAAAAAATATCAATGATCTCTTTTTCCAGCAGGAAAATTAACTGATAATTATCTCCATGGCCTCCCAATTACCACATAACTACTATGAAATAAAACAAGTGATCAGTTATGCCTTTGAAAGTACAAATTCTATATAAATGCAAAATGTGTCTTTTCAACTACATTTCTCTGCAACTCAGAGGAATGATTGAATTTATCGAGTATCTGCAGTGGGTGTTGAACACCCTTGGAAACATAGTACTTTAACATTTATATTGAGCATTTTAGAAATGTGTTTGATAGCTGAGATTTGGAAGTGCACAGGAAACTACAGAGCCCTGAAGGCAAAGATGAGCTCCTTGAATTTAATATCAACTAAAATGATAATACCTTATACTTAAAAGCTAACTTTTTTTTTGCAAGATACTTAGAAGACTTTAGCTGTATTAACTCTAATCCTCAGAATGCATTTCTAGAAATGATTTCTATGTACAGGGTTAAATGGCTTGGAGAACCTGATGTAAATGAGGAAGTACTACATTTTGTCAAGAGCAAGTCCTTAACAGGATATCTTCTCCAGTGCTGAAAGCATTCAGATCAAAGCTCCTTGCCATTTTCCATGTGTCCTAGAGAGATATGATACATGATTTCTTCAAGTGTACACTGAGGGTGGGAATAAGAATTAATTATGCAAATCTGACTAAGTAATCTTGTATGGTAATTTTGTAGAAAAATGACAAACTGTGTGTCATTTTGATATCTGAGAGCAGACTGAGATGGATTGCTGGGAGCCTGTGATACTGGAGGTAGTATATTGGATGACTGATAGACCATCTGTGAAGTCAGCCTTTAATATATTTTTGGAAAGAGGAAATATTTTAAGCATCAAATTGAATGAAGAACTGAGGCAAATTTTACCTAAAACTCTGACAAATGAATGACCCTATTGCTTCATCGGTTGGTAGTTAGCATATACATGTGGTTTGAATAAAATATAATTAACAGTAATGGATGTTGTGAGAACAAACGCATTACCAATTTCTCCAAGCTATAAACAATGAGTTACTTAAAAATTGGTATGTTCTAAAAATTAGCATGATTCGTTTAGAAAATTTCTTACTGAAATTTCTTATTTGAGGGAGACAATTGAGGAAAAAACAAAACAAAGCAAAAAACAAAAACCAGGGAATCCAAAATATGATATTAGGCCAAGATTCAACCAAGATTATGCTTTTGTTTTTGTTTTTGATTTTTTTTTAACTTTGGTCCTCTGAGGTACTTATTGTTTCATCCAGGACTGTTTTTAAGCAGAGTCTCATACATAGCCCTGGCTGGCTGAAAACTCGTGGAAATCCATCTGCTTCTACCTTCTGAGTGCTAGGATTAACTGTGCGTGCACACATGCCCTGCTCTAGAGAAGGTATTTTTTTTTTTAAAAGAGAATGCTTGATGGGTAGTGTATTGTAAAATAAGATAGCTGAAAATCAAAGTACAACCCAGGACAGCAATAGGAAGAGAGCTGAGCTTGGAAAGCAGGAGAGAAACAGAACTCGAGGAGTGTGGGCAGTGGCTTGGACCCTGCCATTAGAGACCTTATATGATCAAATATTGTTGGACATCTACTGAAACTTGTTTTGTTTTCTTCTGTTCTCTGAATTTGGTTGAAGAGCTGTCAATTATTTTTCTTCTTCTTCATGTTTAAATCCACGATTCATTGTGAGCATTGAAGCACAAGATAGAAAGAGAGCAGGCAGTGAAGAAAGCACTAAGATCGGGTGTTGAAATGTCTGAAAATATTTGAGCCCCTTTTCTAGTTTTCTTTCTGTTGTGATAAAACTTCCTGACAGACAGCCACCACAGGGAGGAAGAACTTTGTTTGGGTAACAATTCCGGGCTACCTTCCGGTAGTGAAGGGAAGTCACAGGAGCAGCCGAAACTTCTGATAGCTGGTTACATAATCTTCGTAGTAAGGGGCAAAGAGAAATGAGCCATGCGCCTGCCTATCCGCTTTCAGAGTACTTGCTTTATTTTTGTATAGTTAAGAACTCCGTCCATAAAAAGATACTGCCCATGCTAGCCTGAGAACTTGTTAATGTTATTTTTAATATAAAGTATATATTAAATTAATATGGTGGCTGTATTTCTTTATCCTAGTTAGTATTCATTAATGACACCAAAAAATCTAAGATTTATTTTCAGTGTCACTTCAATACTGAGCAGTTTATCTTAACCCACGAAACTAATCTGGCTTCCTTCAAACCAGGATACCAATGATATTTGCAATTAGTGCTTTCCATGCTTCCGATGAACTCTCAAGAGCTCTTTCCTCCTTTCTGCCCATGGCTTTCTTCCCCTGGTTAGGGGAAGTTCCACCTTATGTTTTCTTCTGTCCAGCTATTGGATGATCATAATTTATTGACAAAGCAAAGAATTCATCATAATAATTGTTTATACAAACTTGAGACAGATGATTCTTGACATAAGCATTATAATGCTGTGTCTCGATTGAAATAAGATATGAGGGCAGAGAAATCAGCATTTTAACAACACAAGGATATCCATTACACAATGCTCAAAAACATTATACCTACATGAACTCCCGTAACAATTAACAATAAGATAATTCTCCACTGAGATGCTCACAAGCCAACCTGAGCTAGATAACTCATCTGAGACGCTATTGCAAGGTGGCTCTAGTTCTTGGCAGGTTGACACTGAACACTATCACAGATCCCCAGGATGAAGTGGGTGCTGAAAGCTTATGGATGATATAGATTACATAATGTGATCATGCATTGGCGGCATAATGACAGAAGCAGCTTAGAGGTTTGCAAAAAATCAATAATTTGTTGGTGCAATAGGATGCACTTTATAATATTAACTTGTGATACAGAAAAAATGATGCTGGTCAAGGCTGTGACTGTCTACCAGAACACACAGTTCGGTTCAGAAGACAAGCTTTAGTACACAGCTTCTCATAGCCAGACTGAAAACGTATCACATTTAACATAGGTGCCATTGAAAATACAGATCTCAGTACCGGTCAACTTAAAGGTTAGATGGCAAAGCTGAGGCTCACAGCATATCAGTGTCATCCCCGTGTCCACATGTATAAATTCCTCGCAGTGATTTTGACATGACACGCATATGCAGTGTGCATTGGGCCATCCCTGAAGAGACTGTGAATATTAACAGAATTTGAGTGGGGAGAATTTAAGTTATTCAACCAGCAGTTCTCCCCTGCAGAGTGGACATGGATTTGTAAACCTCAGACACATCAAATATCGTTTACAATTCCTACATTTATTTTCATGTATCCTCAGAAACTTTTGATTTTTTTAATGATATGTGTTAGGCTTCATAAGAAAGTCAAAATTTTAATTAGGCTTTAAAATGAGATATTTTAGAGATTACTACAGAGTTTATTGAAAAAATATAACTCCATCTTACAATAGAAAGTTTTAGTTTACTTACCCTTGGGACCCGAAACTACCTTCAAGATGTCATTTTATCATTTCAAATATTTCATAAAAACTAAAAATTATCAATACAGCCATGTCTTAGTCAGGGTTTTTATTCCTGCACAAACATCATGACCAAGAAGCAAGTTGGGGAGGAAAGGGTTTATTGAGCTTATACTTCCATGTTGTAGTTCATCACTAAAGGAAGTCAGGACTGGAACTCAAGTAGGTCAGGAAGCAGGAGCTGATGCAGAGGCCATGGAGGGATGTTTCTTACTGGCTTGCTTCCCCTGCCTTGCTCAGCTTGCTCTCTTATAAAACGCAAGAGCACCAGCCCAAAGGTGGAACCATCCACAAGAGGCCCTCACTACTTGAGAAAATGCCCCACAGCTGGATATCATGGAGGCACTTCCCCAGCTAAAGCTCCTTTCTCTGTGATAACTCCAGCCTGTGTCAAGTTGACACACAAAACTAGCCAGTACAAGCCAGTACACAAGTTTCAAAGGAGTTACTAATCAATATCTTGTAAATAGAAAAATACATGTTCATGCAGGAAATGGTGTTTAGTTTCCCAGTTGACACAAAAATCATCTTTAAGACCAGCATACCTGGTAACCTGCCGTTCATTATTGTGAATCATGGATAAAGTTGGACTGGCAGATCTGGGCCTCATATTCCAACCTTGTTGAACTTCCCAATGTTATTTATACCAACATACAAAGACAAAAAGGCTTGTGGGGTTTGGGGTATTGTTTTATATTTTAGTTTTTGTCTTTTGATCCTTTGTCTTGTAGTAGTCTACCGAATTTCTCTCAATTTTATATGAATTCCACCTGAAAGTAGAACTCAACCTTGTTCTCACCACTTCTAGTGTTGAAACTTTGTGTAATTTCATCTTTCTCACTGCCTGTTTCTCCACTGCTGAAGAATTTTAGGTGATCTATACCCTTCTGAATCCATTGTCTGTGACCCAAGAACTGAGTTATCCTGAAAAATGTGCTCATTGTCCATGGAAAGGGTCATCCAGGTATCAAAAATAAAACAAAAACAAACAAAAAATCCAGAAGTGAGGATGGAGCAAGAATCCTTGTTAAGAATTTCTTATCACTGCTTATTTATTTTTTTCTATATCTTGTGTTTTTTTGTTTGTTTGTTTGTTTCTCTCCATCATTGAAGAATCTTGTACATTCACAACCAAAAGAACATCAGTTTGGCTTATTTAGTACATCTATGTATTATTGGCCAATGTGGTCCTATAAACCGCTGCCAAAATCTTGCAGGCTATTGTGATTGTTCTTGGTTATCCTCCTGAACTTGATAGTAAGACCTCATTACTGAAAATGTTTCACACTTGAGTCATAACTGGCACTAACCTTGAAGCTTCCCCTCTACTAGCTTCATGTGCTGGGAAGTACTATACACACTACTACAGAAGAAAAGTAATCATGGCTGCCCTAGTTAGACACATCCACTGGTGTCACAGTGGAACATATTTTTTGATTGGATTTAAGAACAGATCTATAAGATGAAATCTGTACCTGACAACTGTTATGAGACCAAGAACCTATGACTTGATAGTTGAAGGCCCTAGGGTAGAACTTACTATTTATTCTCCAATAAATGCTCATAGTATGAAACTGATTCCTAATGACTTTTTTTTTAAGTCATGAAACTGTTTTTAAAGAAGAGATGTCTTATATAGAGTGGAAAGTAGGAGTTTTGGTAAGGAAGGCAAATCTGCATGGTTATATTATGAACTGACATAATTACTTATAAGGTATTTTATAGGCAAGTATGCACTAAGCATCTGACCAGAGTAATACACTCCAGATACACTCATAACCTGACTAAGATTTTAATGAGGAGAAAGCTCTGCTGTCTTGTAACTGCCACTAGTGCCCTGCATATTTTCATGTCATTTTAAAATACGAATGGATCTAAGCCACCCTTGCTTGATTCTGCATGTTAAATATTTATGATATCACATATTCATCTACATGTACTCATCTACATATTTTTAACATCTTCAAATTCACAGGTTCACACAGTGAACATGACACTGACCTAGAAGGATAGGGTTTGGAGCAGCACTGCGTAGGGGTCCATCTTTTGGGGCAGGGGGGTGAGGAAAGGGTATATTCAGCTTATACTTCCACATCACAGTTTATCACTGTAGAAATTCAGTGTAGGAACTCAAATAAGGCAAGAATCTGGAAGCAGGAGCTAATGAAGAAGGCACGGAGGACTGACGCTTACTACCTTTCCATGTATTACTTACTCAACCTGATTTCTTTTTTTTTTTTATTCGATATAATTTATTTACATTTCAAATGATTTCCCCTTTTCTAGCCCCCCCACTCCCCGAAAGTCCCGCAAACCCCCTTCTCTTCCCCTGTCCTCCCACCCACCCCTTCCCACTTCCCGGTTCTGGTTTTGCTGAATACTGTTTCACTGAGTCTTTCCAGAACCAGGGGCCACTCCTCCTTTCTTCTTGTACCTCATTTGATGTGTGGATTATGTTTTGGGTATTCCAGTTTTCTAGGTTAATATCCACTTATTAGTGAGTGCATACCATGATTCACCTTTTGAGTCTGAGTTACCTCACTTAGTATGATATTCTCTAGCTCCATCCATTTGCCTAAGAATTTCATGAATTCATTGTTTCTAATGGCTGAATAGTACTCCATTGTGTAGATATACCACATTTTTTGCATCCACTCTTCTGTTGAGGGATACCTGGGTTCTTTCCAGCATCTGGCAATTACAAATAGGGCTGCTATGAACATAGTAGAACATGTATCATTATTACATGGTGGGGAGTCTTCTGGGTATATGCCCAGGAGTGGTATAGCAGGATCTTCTGGAAGTAAGGTGCCCAGTTTTCGGAGGAACCGCCAGACTGATTTCCAGAGTGGTTGTACCAATTTGCAACCCCACCAGCAGTGGAGGAGTGTTCCTCTTTCTCCACACCCTCTCCAACACCTGCTGTCTCCTGAATTTTTAATCTTAGCCATTCTGACTGGTGTAAGATGAAATCTTAGGGTTGTTTTGATTTGCATTTCCCTAATGACTAATGAAGTTGAGCATTTTTTAAGATGCTTCTCCGCCATCCGAAGTTCTTCAGGCGAGAATTCTTTGTTTAACTCTGTACCCCATTTTTTAATAGGGTTGTTTGGTTTTCTGGAGTCTAACTTCTTGAGTTCTTTATATATATTGGATATTAGCCCTCTATCTGATGTAGGATTGGTGAAGATCTTTTCCCAATTTGTTGGTTGCCGATTTGTCCTCTTGATGGTGTCCTTTGCCTTACAGAAACTTTGTAATTTTATGAGGTCCCATTTGTCAATTCTTGCTCGTAGAGCATACGCTATTGGTGTTCTGTTCAGAAACTTTCTCCCTGTGCCGATGTCCTCAAGGGTCTTCCCCAGTTTCTTTTCTATTAGCTTCAGAGTGTCTGGCTTTATGTGGAGGTCCTTGATCCATTTGGATTTAAGCTTAGTACAAGAAGACAAGGATGGATCAATTCGCATTCTTCTGCATGCTGACCTCCAGTTGAACCAGCACCATTTGTTGAAAAGACTATCTTTTTTCCATTGGATGTTTTCAGCCTCTTTGTCGAGGATCAAGTGGCCATAGGTGTGTGGGTTCATTTCTGGATCTTCAATCCTGTTCCATTGATCCTCCTGCCTGTCACTGTACCAATACCATGCAGTTTTTAACACTATTGCTCTGTAGTATTGCTTGAGGTCAGGGATACTGATTCCCCCAGATTTCCTTTTGTTGCTGAGAATAGTTTTAGCTATCCTGGGTTTTTTGTTGTTCCAGATGAATTTGATAATTGCTCTTTCTAACTCTGTGAAGAATTGAGTTGGGATTTTGATGGGTATTGCATTGAATCTGTATAGTGCTTTAGGCAAAATGGCCATTTTAACTATATTGATTCTACCGATCCATGAGCATGGGAGGTTTTCCCATTTTTTGAGGTCTTCTTCCATTTCCTTCTTCAGAGTCTTGAAGTTCTTGTCATACAGATCTTTCACATGTTTGGTAAGAGTCACCCCAAGATACTTTATACTGTTTGTGGCTATTGTGAAGGGGGTCATTTCCCTAATTTCTTTCTCAGCCTGCTTATCCTTTGAGTATAGGAAGGCCACTGATTTGCTTGAGTTGATTTTATAACCTGCCACTTTGCTGAAGTTGTTTATCAGCTGTAGGAGCTCTCTAGTGGAGTTCTTTGGGTCACTTAGGTAGACGATCATGTCGTCTGCAAATAATGATAGTTTGACTTCTTCCTTTCCAATTTGTATCCCTTTGACCTCCTTATGTTGTCGAATTGCCCGAGCTAGTACCTCAAGTACAATATTGAAAAGATAAGGAGAAAGGGGGCAGCCTTGTCTGGTCCCTGATTTCAGTGGGATTGCTTCAAGTTTCTCTCCATTTGGTTTGATGCTGGCTACCGGTTTGCTGTATATTGCTTTTACTATGTTTAGGTATGGGCCTTGAATTCCTGTTCTCTCCAAGACTTTAAGCATGAAGGGATGCTGAATTTTGTCAGATGCTTTTTCAGCATCCAATGAAATGACCATGTGGTTTTGTTCTTTGAGTTTGTTTATGTAGTGGATTGTATTGATGGATTTCCGTATATTGAACCAACCCTGCATTCCCGGGATAAAGCCTACTTGATCATGGTGGATGATCGTTTTGATGTGTTCTTGGATTCGGTTGGCAAGAATTTTATTGAGTATTTTTGCATCGATGTTCATAAGGGAAATTGGTCTGAAGTTCTCTTTCTTTGTTGGATCTTTGTGTGGCTTTGGTATCAGCATAATTGTGGCTTCGTAGAAGGAATTGGGTAGTGTTCCTTCTGTTTCTATTTTGTGGAATAGTTTGAAGAGTATTGGTGTTAACTCTTCTTTGAAGGTCTGGTAGAATTCTGCACTGAAGCCATCTGGTCCTGTGCTTTTTTTGGTTGGAAGACTTTCTATGACTCCTTCTATTTCTTTAGGCATTATGGGACTGTTTAGATGGTCTAGTTGGTCCTGATTTAATTTTGGTATTTGGTATCTGTCAAGGAAATTGTCCATTTCCTCCAGATTCTCCAGTTGTGTTGAGTATAGGCTCTTGTAGTAGGATCTGATGATTTTTTGGATTTCCTCAGTTTCCGTTGTTATATCTCCCTTTTCATTTCTAAGTTTGTTAATTTGGATACTTTCTCTGTGCCCTTTGGTCAGTCTGGCTAAGGGTTTATCTATCTTGTTGATTTTCTCAAAGAACCAGCTCCTGGTATTGTTGATTTTTTGTATGGTTCTCTTTGTTTCTACTTGATTGATTTCGGCCCTGAGTTTGATGATTTCCTGCCTTCTACTCCTACTGGGCGAAATAGCTTCTTTTTGTTCTAGGGCTTTCAGGTGTGTCATTAAGCTGGTAATGTATGCTCTCTCCATTTTCTTTTTGGAGGCACTCAGGGCTATGAGTTTTCCTCTTAGCACTGCTTTCATTGTGTCCCATAGATTTGGGTATGTTGTGTTTTCAATTTCATTGTGTTCTAAAAAGTCTTTAATTTCTTTCTTTATTTCTTCCTTGACCAAGGTATCATTGAGTAGAGTATTGTTCAGTTTCCACGTGTATGTGGGCTTTCTGTTGTTTCTGTTGCTATTGAAGACCAGTTTTACTCCATAGTGATCAGATAGGAGGCATGGGATTAGTTCGATCTTCTTATATTTGTTGAGGTCTGTCTTGTGACCAATTATATGGTCGATTTTGGAGAAGGTACCATGAGGTGCTGAGAAAAAGGTATATTCTTTTGTTTTAGGATAGAATGTTCTATATATATCTGTTAAATCTAATTGGTACAAAGCTTCAATTAGTTTCATTGTGTCCCTGTTTAGTTTCTGTTTTCCTGATCGGTCCATTGAGGAAAGTGCAGTGTTGAAGTCACCCACAATTATTGTGTTAGGTGCAATGTGTGCTTTGAGTTTTAATAAAGTTTCTTTTACGAAAGAGGGTGCCCTTGCATTTGGGGCATAGATGTTCAGGATTGACAGTTCTTCTTTTTGTATTTTTCCTTTGACCAGCAAGAAGTGTCCCTCAGGGTCTCTTTTGATGACTTTGGGTTGAAAGTCAATTTTATCTGATATTAAAATGGCTACTCCAGCTTGTTTCCTGAGACCATTTGCTTGTAAAATTGTCTTCCAGCCTTTTACTCTAAGGTAGTGTTTGTCTTTGACCCTGAGGTGTGTTTCCTGTAAGCAGCAAAATGTAGGGTCCTGTTTACGTATCCATTCAGTTAGTCTGTGTCTTTTTATTGGGGCATTAAGTCCATTGATGTTAAGAGATATTAAGGAATAGTGATTGTCACTTCCTATCATTTTTGACGTTATTTTTTAAATTTGAATGCTTAACTTCTTTTGGGTTTGATGAAGGGTTACTATCTTGTTTTTTCCAGGGTGAAGTTTCCCTCCTTGTATTGGTGTTGTCCTCCTATTATCCTTTTTAGGGCCGGGTTTGTGGATAGATATTGGGTAAACTTGGTTTTGTCATGAAATATCTTAGTTTCTCCATCTATGGTGATTGAGAGTTTTGCTGGATATAGTAGTTTTGGTTGGCATTTGTGTTCTCTTAGAGTCTGCATGAGATCTGCCCAGGACCTTCTAGCCTTCATAGTCTCAGGTGAAAAGTCTGCTGTGATTCTGATAGGTCTTCCTTTATATGTTACTTGGCCTTTTTCTCTTACTGCCTTTAGTATTCTTTCTTTGTTTAGAACATTTGGTGTTTTGATTATTATGTGACGGGAAGTATTTCTGTTCTGGTCCAGTCTGTTTGGAGTTCTGTAGGCTTCTTGTATATTCATGGGCATCTCTCTCTTTAGGTTAGGGAAGTTTTCTTCCATAATTTTATTGAAGATGTTTGCTGGCCCTTTAAGTTGTAAATCTTCACTCTCATCTATGCCTATAATCCTTAGGTTTGGTCTTCTCATTGTGTCCTGGATTTCCTGGATATTTTGGGTTACAAGCTTTTTGCATTTTGCATTTTCTTTAACTGTTGAGTCCATGGTTTCTATGGAATCTTCAGCATCTGAGATTCTTTCTTCTATCTCTTGTATTCTGTTGTTGATATTTGCATCTCTGTCCCCTGATTTCTTCCCAAGGCTTTCTATCTCCAAAGTTGTCTCCCTTTGAGTTTTCTTAGTTGTTTCTACTTCTGATTTTAGATCCTGGATGGTTTTGCTTAGCTCCTTCACTTGCATGTTTGTGTTTTCCTGTAATTCTTTAAGAGATTTTTGTATTTCGTCTTTCATGACCTCAGCCTGTTGACCAAAGTTCTCCTGTATTTCTTTAAGAGATTTTTGTGTTTCGTCTTTCATGACCTCAGCCTGTTGACCAAAGTTCTCCTGTATTTCTTTAAGTGTTTTTTGCATTTCCTCCTTGTTGGCTTTTGTATTCTCCTGGATTTCTTTCAATGATTTTTGTGTTTCCCTTGCAAGGGCTTCTAACTTTTGATCCATTTTCTCCTGAATTTCTTTATGTATGTCCTTCATGTGTTCCTGTACCAGCATCATGACCAGTGATTTTAAATCCAAATCTTGTTTTACTGGTGTGATGGGGTATCCAGGACATGTTGGTAGAGGAGAATTGGGTTCAGATGTTGCCATATTGCCTTGATTTCTGTTAGTGACGTTCCTGCGTTTGCCTTTTGCCATCTAGTTCTCACTGGTGTTAGTTTATCTTGTCAGTGCTGGACTCACCAGTGCAAGCTGCCCCTTCCCAGTTGGCCTCTGGTGCACAGCTTACCTCCTGCACTGCTTGTAGACAGTGTGCTGCTGCCCAGGCTGTTCCGATCCCAAAGCAGGCACCCGAAGGCTCCCGCTGGGGCCCGCTGGATTCACTGGAGCACACTGACTTCTCCCAGCTGGCCGCCCGGAAGCCCAGCTAGCCACTTGCAGGACTTGGAGATGTAATGCTGCCACCCAGACTGATCTGGATCCGGAAGCGGAGAGAGTAGAGCAAAGGGCTTCTGCCTGAGGCCTTGCCCCAGATTGTGTCTGTGGACCAGATGGAGCCTGTGTGCACCCTCAGGGAGTGCAGACAGTGTATGCTACTGTGACCTCCCCTGTGTTCCGCTCACTCCGCTGGGCAGCCGATCCGCCAACCGGGCTGTCGCACACAAGGTTAGCCTGGCCGCCCAGTCCCTGAGTCCAGGCAAAAGCCTGGGAGGCCAAGGTCCGAGCAAAGTTCCCCTAGGGCTATGACTGTTAATTGGGTTTGCCAGGTGACTAGGATGGCGGGCAGGCTTGCGCGCCCGCGCTCCCTGAAAGCGCCGGGAGAGTCTGCTTTGCTAACAATCACCTGGGCGGGTTGACTCACAGATGGCCCACCAAGCCGCCCAGTTCTTGGGGTCAGTCCTGTGCCTTTTGGGGCCTGGACCCCCGCTTTGTTAGCCTTAGGCTATGCCTGTTACAGGTCTGCCCGCCTGAGCTCTCTGTCGTCCTGCAGACAAAATGGCGGAGGCGCGCTCGCAGGCCTGGGCAAACAACCTCCTGGCTGGGTTGGCACCCCGATGGCCCCCCGACCCGCCCAGGGCCTGGGTGCAGGCCAACGCCCGTCGGGCTCAGACCACCGCGGTGTTGGCCTCGGATTATGTTTGTGTACCTCAGTCTGTCCGTTCCCGGGAGTCCGGAACCAAGATAGATGCACCTCTCCTGACTGGTGGGAGGCCGAGTTCTGAAGTGGCCTCCGTGCAGGAAAGGTGCCGCACAACTGCAGCTGCTTGCTGCCCGGCTGGTCAGTGAAGGTCAGTGGTCGTGGGCGCAGGGCCTAACTGGTCCCTGTGATGCCTTGGTTCCACTGCTGATGGCCCTTCAGCTGGAGCAGCCACTGCTGCCGCTGCCGCCGCCGCCGCCTGTGTGTCTCAACCTGATTTCTTTTAGGACACAGGTCCTCCAGGCCAGGGGTTGCCCCGTTCACAATGGACTCGGCCCTTTCCCATTTACTAATTAATAAATTGTCTACAAGCTAGCCTATCGCCTGCCCGGTCTTTTTGTTATTCTTGTTTTTTAATTAATTGATTGATTGATTGATTAACTTTTTATACTCCAAATTTTATTCCACCCCATCCAACCTCTGACTGTTCCACATCCTGTACCTCCTTCCCACCAACCCACCCATCCTCACCACGAGGATGTCCCCATCCCCCACCAGCTGACATCTAAATTCCCTGGGGCCTCCAATCTCTTGAAGGTTAGGTGCATCACTTCTGAATGAACACAGACCCTGCAGTCCTCTGCTGTCTGTGTGTTGGGGACCTCATATTGGCTGGTATATGCTGCCTGTTTGGTGGTTCAGTGTTTGAGAGATCTCTGGGGTCCAAGTTAATTGAGATTGCTGGTTCTCCTACAGGACCACCCTCCTCCTCAGCTTCTTGCTGCTTTTCCCTAATTCAACCACAGGGGTCATCTGCCTCTGTTGGTTGGGTGCAAATATCTGGAGTTGACTCTTTCAGGTGTTTATTGGGTCTTCCAGAGGGCAATCCTGCTAGGTCCCTTTTTGTGAGGCTGAGAAAGAAATTAGGGAAGCAACTCTCTTCACAATAGCCACAGATAATATAAAATATTTTTGGGTAGCTATAACTAAACAAGTGAAAGACCTGTATGACAATAACTTCAAAGTCTCTCAAGAAAGAAATCAAAGAACATCTCAGGAAATGGAGAGATCTCCTATGCTCATGGTTTGGCAGAATTAACATAGTAAAAATGGCCATCCTACCAAAGGCAATCTACAGATTCAATCCCCAACAAATTCCCAATACAATTCTTCATAGACATGGAAAGAGAAATTCTCAAATTCATCTGGAAAGGCAAAAAACCCAGAATAGGGAAAACAATTCTTAACAATAAAAGAACAGTTGGGGGAATCACTATCCCAGACCACAGGCTCCATTTTTTTTAATGTTGTTTAATTATTTCTTGGTTATTTGTCCTTAAAAATATATGACTATTTTTCTACCACAATGATCAGTGTCTGTGTCTATAGACTAGAAATAGAACAATGATAGTGCTTCCTTCGCAGGGTTCTTATTCTGGAACATAAATTAGCATCATTTCAATAGAAGTTCATGCCCATGATTGAGATGGCTGTAAATGAACTGTTATTTTGGGTTTTTTGTTTGTTTGCTTTTATAAAGTGTTTTAATAAGAATCAGAGGGTAACACAAAATTCCTCTTGTTTGTAGAGAGGGGGCAAAATGAGAAGAAGACAGGTTCAAATTCTGTAATATTTTTATGCCTGCTCTCTTATTAGGCAAGACCTTAATCTATACTTCTCAATACAATTCTTCCTCTTTAAAGTGTACATTCAATTTTAAGTTATTAGTGTAATATTAATATATTTCCTTGTGAACTGAATTACTACCAGTGGTTTAAAATCATTAAAATAAGCCTTAAACATTGTGAAATGGGTGTATACTTTTAAAATTCACTTAAAAACTATTTCCACAATTTAGTGTATTGGGATCATATATCCTCCTGAGAGTCAGCGCTTTGTTGCACAAAATGGCTGATTTGTGGTAGTCTGTAAGCTATTAGACAACTCTGCGGCATTCAGTAAATGTCAGGTGACAATAACAGTGTTGGTGTTTTCTTCCTGAAATGGAAATGCACGGAAGAGAGGCATCACATTATAAAACTCATTGTCAGATGCAAGGTTTATTTTGCTTTGCAAGTGTAGCCATGACCACTGCTGGTGCAGACCTTCTTTCAAATCCCTGCTCCTTCATCGATGTGAAGTAGGAGACCTTTCAGATGACTCCGTTCAGCAACTGTGGCCACCTAATGGATTTCTGCAGCATCAAAGGCAGGGAGAGCAGGCATTCTTTTGATGCATAAAGCCTCACTTGCTTGTATCAGAATGGTTCAAAATAACAGACTCTGCCAGCTTCCACATTTATCAAGTTCTTAGGATGTCTCTCATTCTGCATTCTGCCCCGTGGAACATATGGAAGACACACAACAGTAGAGCATCATTTTCTTAGGCTGTGTTTCTTTGCTCTTGGAGAGAAAATCTGAAATTCTGTTGATTTTTTTCCCACACTTAAACTTATTATATTTCCAAAAGAAGGAGATTTATAGATTATCTTGGTATTCAATGTATTAGTGTTATTTTCCCTATGCAGTGAGAGGAAATTAGTTTTTATATTTAGAGACTGTATAAATATAAAACAAAATTTATTTCAAATTCCTTTTTTTTCTGATAATTACGTTTTCAGTTTTGTTTGCACAGGGTTTCATGATGCAGGTGCCACTGGTGTGAAGTTCATTGTGTAGATCAGGTGGGCTTTAAACGGAGAAATTATCCTGTATTTGCCTCCTGAGTGTTGGGACCAACAGCATGTGACATTATTACAGACTTATTTTAATTTTTTTAAAGGACTCTGTGCTTGCTTTCAATAATGAAAAGTCAGTTATCATATTGCAGATCTGTTAGATTTGCGATATGAATCTAAATCTTGCCAAAGAAATCTCAGGAAAATATCTTCATTGTTCTATTGTTTTTGACCAAGAAAGTCATGGCAAACCTACCTTTTCCAGCTTTGAGTGACAGTTTTTGATAGATTTATCATGTGAGGATGATGAGCATTTTCTATAGGACTCTACATTCACCTCTGCCACCCAATGTATACTAATTTTAGAAACAGTGTGAGTTATTTTATTATCCATTAATTGGATAATAAACTTAACTCTAAAATTCCTCTGATTTAGATTAACACCACTACATAACTTGAAAACACATAAATGTGCTAATTTCTCTAATCTGTAGCATAAGCATTTATGTTATTTTATATCTTTTATTTATAATCATTTTAAAAAAATACCATTATTATTAAATTTTTCAAATAAGTAAAATAATCGCATAACCAGACCCATCTATACTACTCAGTGAATTCTGTACAGTTAGAATAGGTATTTAGAGGCCGCAAGGAGAGAAGATACACCTAACCCTTGAGAGACTTGAGGCCCCCGAGAATGTGGGGGCTTTGAGGGATGTGTGTGAGTTGTGGTGGTGTGAGGAGGTGAGGACATCCTCTTGGAGAGGAGGAATGGGATGAGGAACTGCTGGAGAGAAGAATGGGATGGGCGATAAGGATTGCACTGTAAAAAAGCTTAATGATAATAATAATAATAATAATAATAATAATAATAATAATAATAGATATTTAGAAAAGAAGATGCTGGCTGTTCACACTGAGCTTTACACCTTCAGTATCAAATATATTTTACACACTTATCTACCACCAAAACCGTGGACAACACACTCCATGAAGAATTCGAACTACAAAAGCAACTCTATTTCTGTCCTCTTTCATAACTCACGTCTATTTTCTGTATGTAATCCTCCGTCATTCATTGTATCAGACTTCCCTCTTCACACTTCATCTTGTGTGTTAGCCGCACGCGCACTTCTTTTCAGGCACACACAAATTACTGGCTCCATGCTACATATGAGGAAACACATCTTTTCTTTCAGATATTGTGAGGCATCGTTTAATATTATACATTCTAATTCCCTGGAGTTTTTTAAATTTTTTTTCCTTTCATGTGATTTGTGTTTTGACTGTGCATCTGTGAACCAGGTGCACACAGTGCATGCTGACTTAGTTATAAATAGATATGAGCTGCCATATTGGTATTGGAAATTGAACCCTGGTCCTCTAGAAGAGGAGCCACTGCCCTTCCTTTTCCTTCAGCCTCACATGATTTTATTTAATACATTTTAATTAATATATAATTATATAATTCCTTTTTGTTCTTTTTCTATACTCCAATCCTCATCTCAGATTGATAGCTTCTTATTCTTTGATTATAGATATATATTTATTTATTTACTTTATAAATTTATATTATATAGTATATATTATAATTTATACACTTTCTGATATAAATAGTATGTATAAATTTACATATAATGTACATAAAATGCACAATTATATATAATTCATGCATATATGTCTATAGAAGTATATATACTTATAATTGTAAAAAATGATAATACTCTGCATATTCATGTTTCTAAAGAGGACATGGATCACTGAAAGAATATATCAATTTATATAATGTTAAATATATATTAATTATAATATCATATATTATATGTACATAGTATTATTAATATATATATATATATGAACTATATAGTTTTAGTATATGTATGTCTCTATATACACATATATAAATGCAACCTGTCAAGTTTTATATATATGGTTTCAGGGCTGACCACTATGTACAGGACAACCCATTAGAGGACTCTGCCTTTGGAAAGGCTATGTTTTTCTTCTTCAGCAATTATTTTTTGGTTATGGTTCTTTGTCTAGGACTGGGACACCACATCATTTTTTTCTTTTTCACATCATCATGTTTATTGATGTTTTCATTGTTTAAATTTTGCTTTGGCAGCTCTTTACAGGAGACATGGTCTCACAGGAGAATTCTTTATCCTATCCAGTTACAGTCTGTCTGGTGTTCTTCCATGATGTTCCTTGTGCTTTAGGTACAAGAGTTGTGTTGTAGACATGCCTGTTAAAGGCAGATTTATCATGATTCATTGATCTCTGAACTTTGTTCAGTTGTGGTTTTCTGTTTGATGAAGTGTGAGAACAAAATTTTCATATATATATATATATATATATATATATATATATATATAAATTTCAGAATTATGTTGGCCTATAAAATGCTATTATTATGATCTTTCCTAAGATCCATTGACCTCACCAGTTCTGGCAATTTGGCTGAGTTTCTTGTACCAAGTATAGTTTCTGTCCTATTAAGAGGACCCTGCATCCAACTAGTCAGCTCTTGGCTACCACAGAGACATGTGTGCCCCTATTGCAGCTTCAGGGATATCTCAGCAGGCTGATCAGTGTGGCTCACTGGCATCATTGCTTGATAGACTAGGCTGTCTCACTGCCTTGGTAGCTTGTATAGAACAGTGGTGTTAGGAAGGCAAGACAGGAGGAAGGATGCTTTGGGGCTAGATTCAATTCAGTCCTGTGCTCTACATGCAGGGTTCTTCAGCAATACTCACCTACCTTAAATGTTTGCAGGGCCTAGGTCCAAAACTTCACATTTGAGTATAGAACATGGAACAACTACAGAAAGACAATAACTCCAGCTCCTGAGGGTCTAGCACCTTTGCTTTGGCTTCTGAGGTCGTGTGCACTCATGTGTGTAGACACATACATAGACACACCACACACACACACATATACACATATTCAAATAGATATATACTCGTACACATACACACACAGACATATACATACATTCATACACAAAATGCACACAGACATTCATACACTTACAAACATATACTCACAGACTGATGCACACACTCACACACATACATACACATACAGAACATATCCAAACACAGACATATACCCACACATGCACATAAACATACACCCAAATACACATTAATATACATATGTATTACATACATATACACATGTATTCATACACATACACACAGAAACATAGACACATACACACCCATACACAGATACACTTGCTCACACACATGTAAACACACAGACACACACACACATACACACACACACAGGCATTCACATATACAATTAAAAACAATCTAAACACATATAATTTGCTCAAATGAACAAATGTATAATTTATTTTTAAAATTTATGATGTGTACATATTTATATTTATATATTATATATTGTATTTAAATAACAGAATTATGTCAACTATTTAGAAGTTGGTTTTGGTTTTCTACATATGAAATATATTTTCAGTCATTTTCTAATATGAAAGAATTTTAAGAGATGTTGCTTCCATGTTACTGTTTTTTCTATATTCCATCTTTCTTATGGGTTTTTCATTACCAAGCCCAAATTTCATGATCATTTACAAAGCATGAACATAGGATAAAGGAATCTAAACTAAATGTCACTGACATCGTTTAAAGAGGACCTCTATAAACTTTAGACCAAATGTAAAATCCGCTTGACATTAAATATGTTAGTCTACTCTTGTCAAATTTTCTCTCTTGGTTTGTTCTGACCTTAATTTCCACCCTGATATTCTTATCCAAATGTGTCATGAGGGCAGCCAGATGGTCCGATTTCTTTTCAGGGCAGCAATGCAATGCTCTGCTGAATTCTCAGGGATTATATGAACATGATGCTCTTGTACTGCATGGAAACACCAGTGCGATAGTAGCTATTATTGTTGCTATGGCAAATGACTGGTAACACCACTTAAGAAAACTGGGGTTTATCTTTGCTTACAGTTTGAAGTATCGTCCATCATGTTGGGACATCCTGGTGACTGGAGCTTGGGGAAGCAGGTTATACTGCATCCATGATCAGGAAGGAGACAATAATTAATGCTGATACTCAGATATCTTATTTTATTTTATTCATTCTCGAACCATAGCCAATGGGATGGTGTTCCATTCCATATTTATGGTGATCTGTCTACCTTGATAGCCGTATTTAAATCTTACTCATATATTCTCAGGGCATTGTTTCCCTGGTGAGTCTAAAGTTGACAGTCTTAATAAGTTTCTTGTCAGTAAACTTAGCTACAGAATGAATGATTTTTAAGTGTCTTGTTTGAATACCCCTGCTGTATGTGTATGTGTGTGGGGGTTATGTGAGGTTGACATTGGGTGTCTTCCTGGATTTATCTCCACCTATATTTATGAAGGTCTCTCACTGAATGCAATAATTTCCACTTGCAATAGTATGTGCCAGATTTGGGGGTCCTCTGACTCTTCAATGATTCAACGTGAGTGTTGCCATTGTAGGCAGGATGTTACCTTTATATATAGAGAGGGTACTGAGGAGCCACAATCCTATGTGGCAAGTCTTTTGTCACACTGAGTCTTTGCCTTTCTGAATTCTTCCTCCATACACTATACTATTTTAGTATACACATAGTATATACATTGAACTCTCTGTGACACTACCTTTTTGGTATCCACAGTGGAAAAGCGGTCATATAACATGACAGAATACATTATGTTCTTAAATTTGAAGGCAGAAGCAAACACAAACACATTAACTATAGATACTTCTTTGAGGATTGACTAATGTAAGTACTGTAAACTTTCTCACAGTTAATGAGCTCTACTGTACTAGTGATGAAGTGTGGATATGGGGGAGAAATGTCTGCTATTATGAGATACGAAGAATATGGGAAAAGAAACAGAAAAGATAATTTTGGAAGCGACAGAAAATGATTGCATGAAGTACTAGTACATTTCATGGTAATGACTAGTCACACAGGAATTTATTAAGCAGACCTAGTCAACCACCAAGCAGAACAGACTCACACTCTTGCCAGAATTTAGATAGGACTCCATTTAGTTACTTATTCTTCTTTGGGGAAATAACTGCATAAATGTAGACAATTTGATAAATCAGAGAAATGAATCAGATTGTCCAAGTGCACAAACATCATACTTCTAGGAGAAAAGCTAGCATATTAATGTTTATTGTGTACTTTCTGAAATTCCTGTAAATGCTCTCATGTTAATTATGACTACACGGGTGATATATTTCCTTACATTTTCAAACATTCAATTTCTTAGAAAGTATAATTTTGATAATAATCAGAAAAGCCAGATCAGTTTGTTTTAATTACATCTACATCTACAGAAGACTGCTTTGTGATTTATATATGCTTGAGTCATCAACTTTCTCAAGGAGAGAAAGATGCTTTCAGAACCCCATGTTACCACCATGTCCTGTTATTCCCCTACACTGCTGCACCGAGCCTTTCCAGGACCAGGGGTCTCTCCTTCCTTCTTCTTGGGCATCATTTGATATGTGAATTGTTTCTTGGGTATTCCAAGCTTCTGGGCTAATATCCACTTATCAGTGAATGCATACCAGGTGTGTTCTTTTGTGATTGGGTCGCCTCACTCAGGACGACAGTCTCCACTCTCCAGGAAGAGATGAACAAACTCAATCATTAAGAAGCTATGAAGGTCCATAGCCTTGGTGCTTTATGATCCCATAATGAGTTTCTTTTATTGAATGCAGGAATACTGTCAGTTTTTGGACTTTGCATAGCATTTATTCATAAGTTTGGACATTTTTAGTTGTGCTCTCTTTAGGAACAAACCTCTATCTGCATTTTTCTTGTCTAACAGTCTAATTTACATTATGTTCATTCTATAAATATGAACAAAATTTGTATAAAAGGTGAACCTGGCACATGAAACATGAAGCTAATTATTTAGAAGCTAGAGAGAAGGATGATAAATGTTAAACTGTATTTGGGAGTGGATCTTGTTTACTGGCATATACTCATTGTATATCCTGTTGTCTTTCACACAGATATTATATTCTAAGTATATGGAGGTCTTGGGTTATAGCTTAAAGTGCTTCTCTAGCATGCAGCCAGACATCCAAAGTTCAGAGTTCACAATTTCAGAGAGACTCTGTGGAAATCCATTTAAGCTTTATGAAGCCTATGGGCAAGTATGCCTACTCCCTAGCTCTACATAGTTAAAGGGACATTGAAGATGAACTTATGTTCCTTGGTATAGGAATTCAACTCATGGTCTCACTATAACCACAAGGGTTCTCATAAAGGAGGTAAAGAGGGTCACTAATAGGGAAGTATATGTATTGATGGATGTAGAGAGGAAAGAGGAGGGGCCAGAAGCCTAGGAATGTGAGGAGCAGCCAGCAGGTAGCTAGCGTAAAGACATATAAACCCTATGTGTGCTAAAGCTAGAATGTATAGCTAGAATATAAAGAATATATAACTTTAGAAGCTATATTTACAGCAAACGATTCATTCCTCTGTTGATTTCTGAAAGAACGTAATCTTGACAGTTCTATTTATTCCCATGAAATGGAGTTTAGATTTCAAGATTTCTGAACCACATGGCAATACATCATAGATATTCTAATCCACTTAATTGTAGCAATTGTTAATTGGGAAGAAATAAGCAATTCTTAACCCAAGTTTTCTCATCATTCAAACAGAATCCTGTGGTTTAAATGAGACACTGCCTTGAGCCTCTTTGTTATTTCTTCTGAAAGAGGTGGAGAGTATTTTAATGATAAAGTTCTATATTCCCTTTAAGTAATGAGAAAATGGGGGTAATGAATTTGCTAAAGAGGGTACAGCTAGTTATGGCAAAAGGAAGCTAAGTTTGGAGCTATGAGAGGCTCTTAGATCAACCATCCTCGATTGCCAGTATTCTACCTCTGAATTTTGGTAAGAACACTCATGTGTAAAAGTGATAGTTGAAGAATGTTGTGATAGTGTGATTGCGGAATAGGGAAGAAGCAGACAAGAGACCAGGGCACAGGGCAGGGGGAGGGCCACTGACAATCAAGAGTCAGCATGATCCGCTAATTACCAGGTTAGGCCATCAGCAGTGAGTACACGAGAAAGGCTGGACTCCTTGGTAACCTGTTCAGAACACAAACACAAATAAGAATGATTATAAATTGCAAAATGGCCTAATCCTTCAAAGCTATCTATTACCAGATGCAAGGAGCTATTTTTTCCCATATAACCTTTGAATAAAATAATGACTAAAATGGACTTAGTTTTATTAAAAGATCATATAATTTTGAGCTGTGGCTCTTCCTTTACAAGGGCGCAGTCATCACCATTTCATTTTAAGGAGGGTGTGTGTGTGACTTTTCCTGTCTTGGGAAACATTTCTGTATATTTTAGAAGCTCTGTTTTGTTGATAACACTTCACCCAATGCCATCAGTTTCTATGGAGACACTAACTATTGTGCAGTTAAAAGCAAGAAAGATTCTTCAGCTTCCCTGTGGTTTTGAGACTGTGTTTACTTCTCTTTCAATTCTGCACATCAGAAATAAAATTAAAATGGTTTTCTTTGGAAGCATCATCATTTGGGTGCCAGTAGGATTCTGTTGCCTTTCACAAAGATTGTGGACATTTATGAAGTAATATCTCCCTTGCCCACCCTTTCCAAAGGCAAAGTTAGTATTCCTCTACAGAGTTGTTAATGTAAAAAGTCATTATGTTACTTGAGATAAATATATATATTTGGGAATATATATATATTTGGGAATTTATATATATATATATATATATATATAAATGTTGGGAAAATGTATATATATATATATATATATATATAATCTTGTAGATTAGGTACTACCAATGACACAGATTTGGTGCTTTGTATAGCTGTGGCATATATAGATGGCTTCCATTAACATTAACCAAAATGACATCTATACACTGGCTATTCATATAAAGCCCTGATAAGAAGTAAGTCTGTTCTACTTAGAGGTATGATTAATTTTCATACAGTTTATCCAAGTGTTAGTCTGAATTATAATATGTTCATTTTGCCCTCTTTTGTATCATTATTTTAAAAAGTCTCTAAAAATGTTGGGAAAATGTATAGAAAACTTTCCCCTTTATAACATCACATTTCTTTCTTTCTGTGACCTTTGGATTTAGGTTAGTTCCTCTGTAAAATTAAGACTATTTGTCTTAGTAAGGTGTTTTTCATTTTTAAATACTGTCATTGCTGAAATTCAAGAGTGTCAATAAGTATTATGATTGACAAGAGCTAAAAATTTCTCCTAGAAACAGATTTGAGAACTAACAAAAACCTATAGATTCTTCTTGAATTCATACATTCAAGTATATTTTGATTTTAGAATTAAGTGTTAAGTACTACCCACGAACCCATGGAGATCCTGTTATACTTTGTAGTGTAAGTACTTTTAAGTAGCACAAGGTCTTTCAGGATAATTAGCACAGAATATTGAACCCTGCCAGAAATACAGGATTCATCATTAAATTTAGAGGCTGCTTTATCTCTCTGAGTCTAATCATGTGTGCAGAAGACTAATTGTTAATGGCATGGTCTTTATTGCTCATGGCTTTCTTTTATTTTAAATGGAATGGTCTGCTTTGTGAGAAATAATTAGGTTTTATAGGCCTACCTACATGAAGTCTTTTGTTAAATGTCTTATGGTTTTGCCAATTCAGATTCTGAGAGCAATTAGAGACTGGGGTGGAACTGTCCCTTAAATCACAGACATATTGTGTTATCGCCTCCTTTAATATTTACGCACAGTGGCAGACAAGGGGAGCTTCACTTATTCGCAAATACACAGAGTGATTATTAGGCTCTTAGTTTGAGAAACATAAGGAGGAGTTAGGGTCTTGAGCATGTTATATAAGACTGGCAGATGGCAATGTCTTGATGCCTGACATTTTCACTAAAAGTGGCTTTATAGTTTCTTATTTAAAAATATGCTCAGGAGCTAGTGAGATAAGTCAGTGGTAGTGTTTGACCTGGAGTTTGTACCTGGGCATCACAAAAAACAGTAAAAGACATGGGCAGTGGTGGTTGCTTGCCATTGTCTTATATGTATGGGTCTGTTCAAATGGAATTGTGTGTGCTTTCTATTGTCAGCTATAAACCACTTGTTGTTCAGTGAAGTAAATAAGAAGAATTTTGAGAAACTCTCATGGCAACAGAACAAAAAAAAATCAACATTTTATTTCTGAAAGATAGTTTCTATGATGAGTCACAGACTTGACTATGAGAGATCTGACTGAGGTGTTGCATAAATCTTTGAAGCTTTGGGTAATATATTGGAAAAAAATTTGTTATGGTAGAATTGTGTGGTGACTAATAATTCTTTTTGCTTACTTACCTCTGCCATGAGACAGGATGATTTAATCATAACGCTGTTAGTCATTCAGTGATGGTAAAAGCTGTGTCATTTTGTTATTAGAATAGTTGGACAATATGGAAGTCATTTTTGCTAACTCTTCTGATGGGTCAGTACCCACTAACATGGCACTATCCCATCTAGTTAAGAGCACCTGTCTTAGGGTTTCTATTGATGTAAAAAGATGCCATGACCAAGGAAACTCTTATAATGGAAGACATTTTATTGGGGCTGGCTTCCAGTTTCAGAGGTTCTTCCTCCAACAAGGCCTTACCTATTCCAACAAGGCCACACTTACTAATGGTGCCACTTCTGATGGGTCAAGCCTGTTCCAACCTCTACAACAGGTATTTGAACCTTTTGCCTTTACTATGTATTTGCATGTCCATCACTGTGTGTTAATGCCAAAGATGAGGGAACTCAGATTCTGCTTCTCCTGCTGCCATATAACCATTAGCAATCAGGGTATGTTCAATGTAAACCATTTTCATAGGTGAGAAATTGTGTAATCTGTTTCTTCTCTTCTTCCTAGTCTCCCCAACACCCTGTGTACTCATATAGGACTATGAGGTAATGCATGGCATACCCAGCACACGTGTGGAGGTCAGACAGTAGCCTCAAGTGTTTTTCCTCTTTTATTATCCATAGCTATATGCCATGTTTTATAGGCCCAGCTAGCTGGCCTATGAGTTTGTGGGAAGTCTTTTATCTCCTGTCAGAGGAACCCTAGGTCTACAGACATAACCCTTCTCCTAGGACTTTTCTTTTTTGGTGCTGAAAATTTAATTCAAGTCCTTTACCCATGTAGCCATCTTCCCAGGCCTACATTGAGATTTTTGTCTTTCAGTCTCTCATGCATTAACCCTCAAGTCTATGATACCAGGCACTAGCACCTCAAAAGCACTGGTCACTTTAGACATATGCATGCACAATTTGATAGTTTATTTTCTTTTAGTTAAGATTCTTTGAAGACATATTTTGCGCTGAAATAGTAGGAGCCACATGAATTTGTGACCTACATGTAGTGGCAAGCTTGAAGCCAAGTTTGAAAAATGTGGTGAGAAGTTACAGGATCTGTAGCAAAATGCATTGCTCAAGAGAGTATCACTTCTGATGTGAAGAAATGCACCACTGTGATGTGTTTTCAAAGCATGTAACCTGCTAAGACATTTATTTTCTGCATTTCCTTTTCATTCTCAGTCGTTTCTCTCAAACACTTTCTTTTGGATAAAAAGAACATTGGAAAATGATTGCTTTTGTGAGCAGAGCCCATTTGGGGCAATGCTTTTCAGACAAGTCAAAAGCTTGTTGCTACTTTAAAATTCTATGATAGACTTCTTACATATTATTAAAATATTATTGGGAGATTAATTGAGAAAACATTTTATGGGAAGGGATGAAAACATGAAAAAGATGACAGATTGAAAATTTTATGATAAATAATCAGAGTTTGGCCATAAGAATAAAGGGATAATTATATTTGTCAGGAAAGTCTTACTTGGGATAGAGAGTTGGCTCATCACTTAAGAGCACTTGTTGCTTTTGTGGAGGACACAGGTTCACTTCCTAATCATTTTTGGAACCATTGAGTGGTTCAGAATCATTTGTAGCTTAGTTCTAGCATGTTCAACCACATTTTCCAGAATCCATGGGCAATGGAAACATACATACTTCCAGAGAGAACGTTCACACATGTAAAAATTAAATGAATCTAGGAAGAAAGAAAGAAAGCCTCACCTACTGGTCCTACTTTATAAAATAAAATTGGCATGGTTCTTCAAAACTCTTTGTCCTGACTGAGATACTGGAACCTTTTGCCCTCAACCACAACACATTTCTTTTGCATCCACGTTGCACATGTGCTTCATAGAATCAGTTGTATTAATGCCACCTTGGTAGTCTTCAGAAGATCAAATATAACTGAGAAAAAATTTAAATGTATTTGTAGTTATTTGAGAGAATGCATCTTAAAATTATTGGGACTTACACAAGTAGGTTATGATTAAATGACAACTTATAATTAAACTTCCCATCATGAAACTCAATATATACAAACAAAATGATTCTTGTTGTGAGCCAATGTTATTGTTAAAGACTATGGCAGGCAGTTAGGGAGGCTCATGGCTGGAGTCTCAGCACTTGGGAAGCTCTAGCAGGAAGATTTTAAAGCCCAGACCTGTCTGGACTACACAGAAAGACACTGTCTCAAAATACTAAAGAACGTTAAGGATTTGTTTGCTCTCCTGTGTACTTTATAAGCAAGTATTTTAGCCTCTTCTATGTGGATATGCTACACTTACTGCTTGGCCATGTTTCTGTTCACTTAACTGGATGAGGAGGACTTGTTAATAGGTGTGTATGTACCACATCTGAGAATAGGCCTACTGCAATGTAAACAATTCATATAATTAAGATTTGGACCCTTTTGAAATCACCCATTACATGTACCATGATAACACATATTCCTTCCAATGTGTCTTTATATTGTTAATTTCCTTGCTAGTGTGGATTATTTCAGATAGATGTGTGGCCCCCAGGTTTCTGGGCAGAAAATTCTACCTTACCTTGTCTCCTATAAGTAAAAGGATTTTTTCAGTTGCACATTCAGCATTTTCTGTTTTCCTAGCTATATTTTATTTACGTTGTTTGATGCAGATTTGCATGCTTGGCTTCATTTATGTTAAAAGAAGGAATCAGTTTTGCCCGACCTACTGAATCTTCACTGTCATCAGTTCTTCCTGTGAGGACATCTGTCTTAGAGTTTCTGCAGTGTGCATTCATGATGTTATATCCACTGACTATTTGTGGGCATGTTCTGGTTTCAATATTCAAAAGGAATTTGTTTAATTATGGTAATTGTACCTAACCTATGTATAATCCATAGGTAACTTCTGATTTGTTGCTATTTATTAATTTTGGGCAGATTCTAAATCTGTAGGGTATGCTTGCAAATTATTATTCCTATAACTTATCAACAAAGTCAACTGAGAAGTAATATGAGAGAGCATACACAAGGAGCTTAATGACACATCTGAAAGCCCTGGAACAACAAGAAGCTAATTCACCCAGGAGGAGTAGAAGACAGGAAATCATCAAACTCAGGGCTGAAATCATTCAAGTAAAAACAAAGCGAACCATACAAAGAATCAACAAAACTAGAAGCTGCTTCTTTGAGAAAATCAACAAGATAGATAAACCCTTAGCCAGACTAACCAAAGGGCACAGAGACAGTATCCAAATTAACAAAATTAGAAATGAAAAGGTAGATATAACAACAGAAATGTTGGAAATTAAAAAATTCATCTGATCCTACTACAAAAGTCTATAAACAACACAATTGGAAAATCTGGAGGAAATGGACAATTTCCTAGACAGATACCAAATATCAAAATTAAATCAGGATCAAATAGATCAACTAAACAGTCTCATAACCTCTAAAGAAATAAAAGGAGTCATAGAAAGTCTCCCAACCAAAAAAAAGCAGAGGGCCAGATCGTTTTAGTTCAGACCTTCAAAGAAGACCTAACACCAACACTCCTCAAATTATTCCACAAAATAGAAACTGAAGGAACACTACTCAACTCATTCTACGAAGCCAGAATAATGCTGATACCAAAACCAAACAAAGATCCAACAAAGAAGGAGAACTACAGGCCAATATCCCTTATGAATATCGACGCAAAAATACTCAATAAAATTCTTACCAATCAAATCCAAAAACACATCAAAACGATTATTCACCATGATCAAGTAGGCTTCACCCCAGGAATGCAGGGATGGTTCAATATACAGAAATACATCAATGTAATCCACTACATAAACAAACTTAAAGAAAAAAAAACATGGTCATTTGATTAGATGCTGAAAAAAACATTTGACAATATTCAGCATCCTTCCATGCTAAAAGTCTTGGAAAGAACAGGAATTCAAGGCCCTGAACATAATAAAAGCAATATATAGCAAACCACTAGCTAATATCAAACTCAATGGAGAGAAACTTGAAGAAATCCCACTAAAATCAGGGACTAGACAAGGCTGCCCTCTCTCTCCATATCTTTTTAACATAGTACTTGAAGTTCTAGCTAGAGCAATTAGACAACATAAGGAGGTCAAAGGGATACAAATTGGAAAGGAAGAAGTCAAATATCACTATTTGCGGATGATATGACAGTATACTTAAGTGATCCAAAAAACTCCACCAGAGAACTCCTATAGTAGATAAACAACTTCAGCAAAGTGGCTGGTTATAAAATCAGCTCAAGCAAATCAGTAGCCTTCCTATACTCAAAGGATAAGCAGGCTGAGAAAGAAATCAGGCAAATGACACCCTTCACAATAGCCACAAACAATATAAAGTATCTTGGTGTGACTCTAACCAAACAAGTGAAAGATCTGTATGAGAAGAACTTCAGGTCTCTGAAGAAGGAAATTGAAGAAGACCTCAGAAAATGGAAAAATGTTCCATGCTCATGGATTGGCAGGATTAATATAGTAAAAAGGGCCATCTTACCAAAAGCAATCTACAGATTCAATGAAATCTGCCACAAAATCCCAACTCAGTTCTTCATAGAGTTAACAAGAGCAATTCTCAAATTCATCTGGAATAACAAAAAACCCAGGATAGCTAAAACTATTCTCAACAGTGAAAGAACTTTTGACAGAATCCGTATCATGGACCTCCAAGCAGTACTACGGAGCAATAGTGTTAAAAACTGCATGGTACTGGTAAAGTGACAGGCAGGAGGATCAATGGAATAGGATTGAAGACCCAAAAATAAACCCACCACACCTATGATCAGTTGGACTTTGACAAAGGAGCTGAAACCATCCCTGAGATTTCACCTTACACCCGCCAGAATGGCTAAGATTAAAAATTCAGGAGACAGTAGGTGTTGGCGAGGATGTGGAGAAAGAGGAACACTGCTCCACTGCTGGTGGGAATGCAAGTTGGTACAACCACTCTGGAAATCAGACTGGTTGTTCCTCAGAAAACTGGGCATAACACTTCCAGAGGACCCTGCAATATCATTCCTGGGCATATACCTAGAGGATACCCTGGCATGCAATAAGGACATATGCTCCACTATGTTCATAGCAGCCTTATTTATAATAGCCAGAAGTTGAAAAGAACCCAGATGTCCCTCAGTGGAGGAATGGATACAGAAAATGTGGTATATTTACACAATGGAATACTACTCAGCAATTAAAAAACAATGAATTCATCAAATTCTTAGGCAAATGGTTGGATCTGGAAAATATCAACCTAAGTGAGGTAACCCAATCACAAAAGAACACACTTGGCATATAGTCACTGATAAGTGGATATTAGCTCAGAAACTCTGAATACCCAAGATATAATTCACATATCAAATAACTCTCAAGAAGGAGGAAAGAGAGCTCCCTGGTCCTGAAAAGGCTTGTTCCAGCATTGTAGTGGAGTACCAGGACAGAGAAGTAGGAGGAGGTGACAGGAGAATGGGTGGAGGGAAGAGGGCATAGGGAACTTATGGGGAGGGGTGGGGAACCGGGAAAGGGAAAATCATTTTGAATGTAAACAAAGAATATTGAAAATAAAAAAATTATTAAAAAAAGAATCAAAAAATTTGTCACATAATAATTGTGTGACTGAGAATATTCATTATCATTGATAGACCTCAATTTAGTTCACCTAGTCAAGAAAAGGAAGAAGTATCTACTTCAAAGGCTGGCAAGAAAGAGTGTGAAAGACAGGATCTGGAAAGGTTGCTCAGTGGTTAGGCTGCTTTCCCTTCATTCAGAGGTCAGGCATGTTTCTGTTGTATCACCTGCATTTCTGACACACAAATGTGTATACCTTCAGCTCCAGGGGACCTGATGCCCCGCACCCTAATTTGTCCTCTGTATGCACTTGCAAATACACTGTACACATAAATAAAACATATGAGGAAATGCATCCACTAAAAAGAGTAAGAAGGATATTTCTTAATTACTTTATAAATTTTATACAAGTATACATTATGATTAGAGCTAACATGTCTCGGTTCTTGTGCCAGTAGAAGGTAAAGCGATGTGTGTCTACAATGCCATGCATCCTAAGCAACTGGAGAAGAACAAACCTCCGGGAGCAAATGTGTAGCCATATGTGTCCATCAAAAATTATTTAGTAAAAGCAGAAAGAAAAATTAACTAACAAGTAGGGTGGCACTCTCTGTTCCTGTGTGATAGAATAGTTAAATTAATGGCTAAATCTAATTAAGAAACTGAAAAATTACGGTGTGCTGACTGCCAATACTAAACCCAATGGACTGTGAGACAGGAATATGGTAACATTCAAAAATTACCTCACCTTTGTTGAATATTAAGGGGATTTTACCACCTATCCTTGGAAATAAAACAGCCCTTGCAATTACATTTTGTAATTTGTTATTGGTTCAAAAATTAACGACTTTTGCTGTACTCAATGGATCATCACAGGTGACAAAACCCAGCTTTAATTAACAGTGACAGGTAAAGCCCCTTACAGTCAGAGTGGATTTATAATAGCAATTATATAAGAAATTATATTTTGATCATTACAGTTTCACATTGAGGCCAAGAGTACTAATAATATGTAGTCTGTCTCTAACACTTTGTGGGGCATTGGCAAATATTTAAAAATCATGAAATACACTAACGGACTATTAAATATGTTAGGGCCCACTGCCTTGATAAATATCCCATCTTAACGTGTAGCTTGAATTTAAGAATTTGGAGATGTTGGAGTCTGACTATTAATTGAGTTGCTTCACTGATTTTCTACATTGCCTCATCTCAGAGCACTAGGGAGATGAAAGCCTTGCCCCACCCAAAGATCCCAGTGGTGAGTTCTGTCTGTAGCATCCTCCACCTCCACAAAGATGAACGAACATTGGAAAAGCTTCCCTTTGGGGAATGTCTATGGAGGTAGGGCATTCCGCCTACATGAAGCCAGATCAGGAGTGAGGTCTGATCACTCCTCTGTTGGGCTCAGACTATAACAGATTAAAGGTGAGGACGGAGCACGTTAGCTCATCTAGTAAAACATTTGCTCTATTGTTCTTTGAAGATTCTTGATAGAAAGAACATTTACAGTGTGTGTGTGTGTGTGTGAATGTGTGTGTGTGTTTGTCATTCAGTCTGAAGCATAACACAGATAAAATGGTTTTTAAACAATACTACTGTCCTCCACCCTCCATGTAGGCTAGACACACCCCAGAGAAGGCCCCAGTCCCAAGATTAACTGTATAATACAAGCTAAACCCATTGGGGGAAAAGGAACAAAAACATAATCCAAGTTAGTTAGGAAGGGATAGGAAGGAGAGTGATGGGGAGAAGGACCAGAAGAGAGTGAATATGTGAAAAAATATGTATGAGATTCTCAAGAATTAAGAAATTATAGTATTTTAAGTTTGTTTCATGTGGTCAATTATTAAAGACCTTTGCTGCCCAGACCAGGCCTGGAATTCAATTCCTGGGACCATGTGGTGAGAGGAAATAACTCTTAGAAGTTAAACCAGGATCTCCACATGTGTGTGGTCTCTAACACAAAAATTGCATATTATAGTAAATGCATAGAGTTCTTTCTGTTTGTGTATTTGTTTGTTTGCAAAGTACTGGGACTATTCCTACCTACTAAAAGTAAGTCTTATTACTTAATAGTTAATTTCCTAAGATATGGTTCTTGGGTACTTAGTAAGTCTGTTCTGCAATGCCTAGTGGCTTTTCCATAGAACATAGGAACAATGCTATGAAGGTATGAGTTTGGTTATTTAATAAAATCTTAAAGTAATTAGACATTTGATTGCAGTGTTACAGTTTTATTAACTTAAGGTATTTTAAAATACAATAGCTTTTTAACCTGATTAATTTTGGAGGTAGGGTGCACTTTTATAGATAACTAATTTGGGTCTTATAAACTTGTATCATAATAAGAATGAGTTAATTATATGACAGAGTAAACTGGGTGATACATAGGAAACAAACCTTGGTCACTGCTGTGACTACAAGACGTGAGTATCTGCCTGTGAATGTCAGACTTAATAACAAATAAGATTATGGTATATGTTTATTATTATTATTATTATCATTATTATTATTTTGTATACAAAGAAATTTTGCAATAAAAAAGTAAAAAACAGAAAATCCTCAGAGATGGTCCTGACTTTAGAATGTCTATGTGGAGGTGTTGGCCTCATCCCATGCACTGTTTTGGCTTTAAATGACTCGGGTTATTTTGCAGATATCTTGATTTTGTTGTTTTATGGCTAAGAACAAAGACTAAGGTACATTTGGAGAAAAATAATCAGTACATCCTTTGTCTTTCAGGCAGTCTCTCGAGTAGAAATATGTATGAAGATGTGAAGTAATTTAGAAAAATATAAACTAGGAATGCTAAAGTTTCTACTTCATATTTCCTTTCCTAATTACATAGTTAAGCAGCAGAGTATTTTATTTTCATAGTTTGGGAATGAAGTCATGAAGAAGGTAAAGAGAAACAGAAGCTCTATTTTTTTTTCTTTTTATCCTTGGGAAGCAAAATGTCAGTCAAAGGTGTTAAGTGAAGGCAAGAATGGAACCAAATGTTAGCCTTTTACCTTTTTTGAGACAAGAGTCTCACTGAAATCATTAACTAGACTATTCTGACTGGTCCGCGAACACCAGGAAACCGACCTGACTCTCCATCCACAGCTCTGGTGTTATAGACGTGCACGCTTCCATCAAAGATTTTACCCGGTTTCCATGGATCTCAGCTGAGGCTCTCACACTTATATGATAGGCAGTTTCCCCAACAAAGTCATCCCTCTAGACATGCGATGCTAGCTTTATAGTCTCAGATCTTCTGCTCAGACTACTAATAAGTGCCATTTTAAAATAACTCTAAGTAATCTCCATTTTCACAGATCAATAGTCCTGAGCTCTGAAGGGGGAGCTACCTGGCTTACTATTTCAATTGACTTTGGACAATTACCTTGACCTTGAGATGTTGTGGTTCCTACAAGGTTCTTGTAGGAATCAAGTAGGCTAATATGCAAAGTATTTGGAATACAACCTTACATCTACATTTCATAAATGTTAGCTGTTATGTGCATAATTATGTGGTTATTTATTTATTTAATCTTTTATACAATTCATCTTGACTTCACCCTCTCCTCCCTACACTTTTCCCAACTGCCCCTGTACTCACATACGTCAACCCCTCTCCTCTCCCTCAGGTCCACTGCTCATTCTTTTGCTTTCATCAAAGAAGCAGGCTTCCCAGTGATATCAATACAGCATAAGTTTCAGTAAAACTAGGCACAAAAGCCTCACATCAAAGCTTGACAAGGGAACTCAGTAGGAGGAAAAGGGTCCAAAGCAGGAAATAGAGTCAAAGACAGGTTCCTCCCCCATTATTAGGAGTCCAGGGAACACCCAAGATAAACAATCACAGCATGTAGCAGAAGACCTAGCACAGACCCCATGCAGGTTCTGTGACTACCACTTCAGTCTCTGAGCCCTAGGACTCCTGCTTAGTTGATTCTGTGTGTTGTCTTCTTGATCCCACTAGCACTTCAACCCTCCACACCCTCTTCTTCAGGCTTCCCCCAAGCTCCTTAGTGTTTGAGTGAGGAAGCCTATCACAGATCTATGAGGATAACAGAATTTTACTAGGAATCGTTTCATTGAATATTGTTTTCCGTGGTCAGTCATGTGGGTTCTCCTCTAGATCTCTGAGCCATTCGTCTTCTGATTCTTGGCCATCCTGGTAATGTCAGATATGGAATCCCTCTTGTGGCTTAGACCAGTCCTTGGTTGGCTCAGCTACCTTTGCTCCAGCACATCTTGCAAGCAGGGAGATGGGGGATCGAAGGTTTTGTGGTGAAGTCCCACCAATTGAAAGGAAGATTAATGTCAAATAAATGAAGGTTGTTGGTTCAGGCTCCCTGTTCTGTAGCACTAGATGACACCACTAGGGTGAAACAAATTTCAGGAATTTTCCTCTGCACTAAGTTTCCACATTACTTCTAAATGATTTAGTTCATTTTTAATGAAGCATTTTATATATCCACCCACTGATAATATAAATTGCTGAAGCAATGCTGATTCCATATATGACCTATTTCTCAGAATTTATACTTCATATGGTTTACTTTTTTCTTAAAAAGTGAGAAATGGCTTAATGATGTACTCATAAAGGAGAAAGATAGAAGCAACACTGAATTGTGAAAAGGAGAGAATAAATTGTGAATGCAAAGATTAATATAAATACAATTGAGCCTCTGGTCTATGATATTAGAAAATCATGTCTTTTGAGCACATTAGTGCCCTTCGATTCAAATAACAACTTCACATTGATTATAATGCTTAGTTATAGCTGTGTTGTTGAGACCACTCCCATTCCTTATGCTCTAATGCTGGAGCAATTGAGAATGTTTCAGACATGATATACGCCAGCATCTCTAACAACAATTGGGCAAACTCTCCATGACGTAGTGATGGGATGTTCATTGAGTGCTTCATAAAGCAGTAGTCTATTGAGCCAGATGACTGAGTACTCCAAGCTAAGTTCTGTTGCTAGTAGTATTGGTTTAGAACTGCCAAATTGAACTTCCAGGTAAGCCAAGAACAGCAGAGTACCTTAGATCCTGAGCATCAGAGAATTCCCACAACAGCCACATGCTGAGTTCCAAGTTTGCGCTCCCTTTCCTTTTTGGAGATCTGGAGAAGGGGACAAGATTTATTGGTGGTGAACACTTTGTAGGGCTTCCTGAATTCCAGTAAAGTGCTGCATGTAGCTACTCATAGGTGTTTGAGGCCTGAGTATAGTGAAGCAGTTGGGGCCCATAGCACTTGTAATTTCCTCCTTTCTTTATGCTACATTGCGGGAATTTGCTTAGAATTTTTTCATACCCATTTCTGTGCAACTTCCTGCTCACAAATCAGGATACAGTGATTTGGTTTTGTTCAATAAGAAATAAAATACTCTTGCTGGATGGTCCATGTTTAAGCATCTTTTTATGCTGGGTACCATATTTATAGTGTGGGACATTTCCTCTTAAAATTTATTATCATGACTGACTCTGATACCAAGAGAATAATAAGCAAAATAATTGTGCTCTTTCTGGTTCTGTTGCTACACAGGCAAGAAATGATTTTGTTTGTATGAGTTATCTCACTTACAAAAGAGCTTTAATGCTTGGGAGTATTTAGTTTCCATGATTACAGAAAGAAAGGTTGCAGAGGGGGGGAAACCATAGCTATTTTTGTGTATCATGGGGAAGGTTTTGTAATCCTTTTAGTACAAGCAAACTTGACTATGGTTTCCTCATTATTTTCTCTGTATTTAACAGTGTGTACAAGTTCTTATTAAGCTTCCTCACATTACCTTGCTAAGATAAATTGAACGACTTAAGTAAATCTGGCTTTGCAGATAAAAATACTTCTGGAACTATATAAACCTGTCTACAAACTGCTGTGGTTTATAATTGAAATGAAAAAGAGAAATCAAATCTTTCCTCTGTTTATTCTGCTTCCATGTTATGATGCTAAGCAAAAGTTTAAACTCTAAAAAAATGTTTCTTTATTTAGATTGTGATTAATGCATTTCAGCTTGTGCTGAATAGACAGCATCTCCTCACAATAGCAGAAGGTTATATAACAAGTCTCTTGCACGATATCATACACGACCATGGAATAAATCATTTACATACCCAAATTATTTATAAAACAATTAAAAATGCAATTGAGAAGTTCCCCCACAACAAAACTGATCAAGTCCACCATGTTCTGATTTCTGCAATGTGTAGAAGAACTAATTGATACAGCTTTTTATATATACTTTTAGGAAGGAGTTTAAAAGAATTAATTGATTAATCAATTATGTGACTGGAAATATGAGTCACATAAATTTTACTTGAATATGAGGGCTTATGTGCAATATACATACATATATTATGCATAGCATGTTCCACATTTCAACCTGGAGCATATCTATCATATGTGTTACACATATGTGTGCTCCCTAACACTGTGATGCATATGAACAGCAGTCTGTTCTTTAGAGATGCTTAAGAGCTACTTTTATACAGGAAGCAAGAGACAGCAGGGTCTTGTGTCTAGAAGACCTTTGGATTGCGCCCTTTGAAGCTCATCAGAGCCCATTCAGGTTTATCCCAAGGGGTCAGTTGATGGACCGCCTGGTATTTCTTTTTTTCCCAGAGGCTGAATGCACAGTTTGGGCAAGACACCTAGCTCCTGCTGGCTTGAGAAAAGTATAATTTTAATGATGATTATAATGAGCTTCACTGTTGCTGCGAGGGAAATGCATCCTTACCTCTGAGAGAGAAAGCTGCAATCAGGGTGAAATATAGCACAGATTAGATTATTTTTTTGATACGTTAGCCTGTTAATTGGCAGTTTCCCTTTCTCCTATTCTCATTTTCGGCTTACTATTCCAATGTGAATAATTATTACACATATTTGTGAAGATGACACAGCAACTGAAAATCACAGAAGCACAGTTGGGGGTGTGGTCTGCCTCAGACCATTTATCTTGACACATTAATCAATGGGACTGCACCTTTGATCTCAACACCTGGATTCATTTGCAGTATCTGATTTTCCTTCCAGTCCCCATTGCCAACTTACTTTTAAAAATCAACTCTAGCCTTAGCCAATGCCTTTTATCTACTATGAAGCCCAGGCCTGAAATGCATTTTTAAAAAGATGACTAAGGAAACATTTCATAAAAGGAACTCTTTTTTTCTTTTTTCTTAGATATTTGCTTTATTTACATTTCAAATGGTATCCACTTTCTGCATTACCTCTCTGAAAACCCCCATCCCATACCCCCTCCCCCTGCTCACTGCCCCTATTTCCTGACTTACATTCCCCTGTTCTGGGGAATGGAGCCTTCACAGGACCAATGGCCTCTCCTCTCATTGATGTCTGAAATGGTCATTTGCTACATATGTAGCTGGAACTATGGGTCCCTCCATGTATACACTTTTGTTGGTGGTTTAGTCTCTGGGAGCTCTGGGGGCTACTGATTAGTACATATTATTTTTCTTCCTGCAAGGCTATAAACCTCTTCAGCTCCTTGGATCCTCTCTCTAGCTGTGCCATTGGGGACCCTATGCTCATTCTATTGGTTGGCTGTGAGCCATGGGTATTTTGATCCACTATCCAATAAGGATCAAAGTATCCACACTTTTGGGCTTCTGTATTCTTGACCTTCATGTGGTCTATGTGTTGTATTTTGGGTATTTGAGCTTTTGGACTAATATCCACTTATCAGTGAGTGTGTACTGTATGTGTTATTTTGTGATTGCGTTACTTCACTCAATATTTTCTAATTTCATCCATTTGCCTAAGAATTTCATTAATTCGTTGTTTTTAATAGCTGAGTAGTACTCCATTGCATAAAGGTACCACATATTTTTGTATTCATTCCTCTGTTAAGGGACATCTGGGTTCTTTCCAGCTTATAGATATTATAAATAAGGCTGCTACAATAAGGCTCCACATAGTGGAGCATGTATCCTTATTGTATATTGGAGCATCTTCTGGATATATGCTCAGGAGTGGTATAGCTGAGGCCTCAGGTAGTGCTATGTCCAATTTTCAGAGGAACAGCCAAACTGATTTCCAGAGTAGTTTTACCAGCTTGTAATCCCACCAGCAATGGAGAAGTGTTCTTTCTTCTCCACATCCTCTCCAGAATTTGCTCAGAATTTGCTGAGTTTCTGATCTTGGCCATTCTGACTGGTGTGAGGTATAATTTTAGGGTTGTTTTGATTTTTATTTCCCTGATGATTAAGGATGTTGAACATTTTGTATTTATTGAATATAGTCTTCATATACATTTCCAATGGTAAAACCCTTCCCAAGTTCCCCCCTCCCCAAAAAAACCCCAACCCCTCCTTCCACCCCCTGCCTCCATGTATATGTCTCTCCACCTGATCCATTTCTACCATCTCCACCTTCATTTCCCTAAATGTGGCAGAGGAATGCCTTGGGAGGAGTATCAGTGGGAGGAGTGGTCCTTGGCCAGGTGAACATTTCTTTAGGTGTTTCTCATCTATCTGGTATTCTTCAGTTGAGAATTCTTTGCTTAGGTCTGTACCACATTTTTAATAGTGTTATTTGGTTCTCTGGAGTTTAACTTCTTGAGTTCTTTGTATATATTAGATATTAGCCCTCTATTAGATATAGGATTGGTAAAGATCTTTTCCCAATCTGTTGGTTGCCATTTTGTCCTATTGACAGTATCCTTTGCCTTACAGAAACTTTGCAATTTTATGAGGTCCCACTTGCCAATTCTTGATCTTATGCTATTGGTGTTCTGTTCAGGAAATTTTCCCCTGTGCCCATGTGCTCCAGGTTCTTCCTCATTTTCAAGGCCCCTATCTAAACATAATAAAAGCAATATACAGCAAACCGGTACCCAACATCAAACTAAATGGGAAGAAACTTGAAGCATTCCCACTGAAATCAGGGACTAGACAAGGCTGTCCACTCTCTCCCTACCTGTTCAATATAGTACTCGAAGTCCTACCCAGAGCAATTAGGCAACAAAAGGTTCAACAGCGTTCAAATTGGAAAGGAAGAAGTCAAAGAATCACTATTTGCAGATGATATGATATTATACTTAAGTGACTTCCAAAAATTCCACCAGAGAACTCCTAAAGCTGATAAAAAAACTTCATCAAAGTGGCTGGATATAAAATCAGTAGCCTTCCTCTACTCAAAGGATAAAGAGGCTGAGAAAGAAATTAGGGAAATGACGCCATTCATAATAATCACAAATAATATAAAATACCTTGGCATGCCAAGCAAGTAAAAGATCTGTATGATAAGAACTTAATTCTCTTAAGAAATTGAAGAAGGTCTCAGAAGATGAAAAGATCCCCCATGCTCATGGATTAGCAGGGTTAAGATACTAAAAATGGCCATCTTGCCTAAAACAATCTACAGATTCAATGCAATCCATATCAATATTCCAAATCAATTCTTCATAGAGTTGGAGAGGGCAATTTCCAAATTTATCTGGAATAACAAAAAACCCAGGATAGTGAAAACTATTCTCAACCATAAAAGAACTTCTGGCAGAATCGCCATCCCTGACCTCAAGCTATACTACAGAGCAATAGTTATAAAAACTGTATGGTATTGGTACCAGCAGGTAAGATCAATGGAATAGAATTGAAGACCCAGAAATGAACCCTCACACCTATGGTCATTTGATCTTTGGCAAAGTAGCTAAAACCATCCAATGGGAAAAAGACAGCATTTTCAACAAATGTTGCTCGGTCAACTGGAAGTCAACATGTAGAAGATGCACATTGATCCATTCTTATCTCCCTGTACAAAGCTCAAGTTCAAGTGGATCATAAAAGGAACTTAAGTTTGACACTGTGGTGTGATAGTTAGCATAGAGTCCATGGATTCTTTTTTTTTTTTTTTGATTTTTTTTTAATTTACTGATATATTTATTTACATTTCAAATGATTTCCTCTTTTCTGAACCCCCACTCCCTGAAAGTCCCATCAGTCCCCTTCCCTCCCCCTGTTTTCCCACCCAACCCCTCCCACTTCCCTGTTCTGATTTTGCTCTATACTGCTTCACTGAGTCTTTCCAGAACAAGGGGCCACTCCTCCGTTCTTCGTGTACCTCATTTGATGTGTGGATCATGTTTTGGCTATTCCAGTTTTCTAGGTTAATATCCACTTATTAATGAGTGCATACCATGATTCATCTTTTGAGTCTGGGTTACCTCACTTAGTATGATGTTCTCCAGCTTCTAATAGCGAACATAAGTGGGAATAAATTTGAGGGAATCTGTTCTAAATGGTCATGTTTATCTTTTGCCTGAGTTTAGTATGGTTGAAAAGTATATAAAATGGATGAAGTTACTTTTTAAATTAAGTTTCTTAAATTCCTTAATGGAAAACATAGAGACTTGGTAATTGTCATTTAAAAATAGGAATGTCAATCTGCTTAAAATGAGAGTTCAAGAGAGGTATACAAAAGGAACGGAGCTGATTCTTGCTTACTTTAAATAGATCATGACAAATCCTTTTTCTTTTTTCCTTTTTTATTGGATATTTTCTTTATTTACATTTCAAATGTATTTGCATTTCAAACACCCCTTTCCTGGATTCCCCTCTGAAAACACCCTATCCTATTCCACCTGCCCCTGCTCACCAATCTACTCACTCCTGATTCCCTATCCTGGCATTCCCCTATACTGGTGTATTGAGCCTTCTTAGGCCCAAAGGTCTCTTCTCCCTTTGATGTCCAATAAGGCCACCCTCTGCTACATATGCATTAGGAGCCATGGGCCCCTCCATATGCATTCTTTGGTTGGCAGTTTAGTCCCTGGGAGCTCTGGGGTTACTTGTTGGTTCACATTGTTATTCCTGCTATGGGGCTGTAAGTTCCTTCAGCTCCTTGGGTCCTTTCTCTAGCTCCTCCACTGGGGACCTGGTATTCAGTCCAATCATTGGCTGAGAGCATACACCTCTGTATTTGTCAGGTGTTGGCAGAGTCTCTCAGGAGACAGCTATATAATGTTCCTATCAGCAAGTGCTTGTTGGCTTCCACAAAAGTGTCTGGGTTTGGTAACTGTATATGGGATGGGTCCCCAGGTTGGGCAGTCTCTGAATGGTCTTTCTTCAGTCTCTGCTCCACACTTTGTCTCTGTATCTCTGCCCCAAATATCCATACTTTGGTCTTCCTTCTTCTTGAGCTTCGGTTGGTCTGTGAATTGTATCTTGGACATTCCAAGATTCTGGGCTTATATTCACTTATCAGTGAGTGCATACAGAGTGTCTTCTTTTGTAATTGGGTTACCTCACTCAGAATGATATTCTCTAGTTCATCCATTTGCTCAAAAATGTCATGAATTGCAAAAATTCATAAAATCGCAAAGCTTTTATAAGGCAAATGACACTGTCAATAGGACAAAATGGCACCAACATACAGGAAAAAGATCTTTACCAATCCTACATCTGATACAGGGCTATTATCCAATATATACAAAGAACTCAAGAAATTAAACTCCAGAGAACCAAATAACTCTATAAAAAATGGGTTATAGAACTAAAGAAAGAACTTTCAACTGAGGAATACCAAATAAATGAGAAGCTCCTAATGAAATGTTCAACATCCTTAGTCATCAGGGAAATGCAATTCAAAACAACCTTGAGATTCCACCTGACATCAGTCATAATGAATAAGATAAAAAAAAAAAACTCAGGTGATAGCAGATGCTGGCGAGGATGTGGAGAAGGAGGAACACTCCTCCATTGCTGATTGGGATTTTAAACTGGTTAAATCACTTTGGAAATCAGTTTGGCCGTACATCAGAAAACTGGACATAGTATTACCAGAGGACCCAGCTATAACACTCCTGGGCATATACCCAGAAGATGCTCTAACGTGTTATAAAGGCACATGCTCCACTATGTTCATAGCAGCCTTATTTATAATAGCCAGAATCTGGAAAGAACCCAGATGTCCCTCAACATAAGATGGATACAAAAATGTGGTACATTTACAAAATGGAATACTGCTAAGCTATTAAAGACAAATGCTTTTTCAATTGTTAAGACTCAAAATGAGTAGCATACTTTATGTATATATGTACCTTAAACAGTTTATTAATATTAAAAATAAATGGTTGTGGGATATTTAGTTGAATCTACCTTCCATTGCCTAGTGTTCCAATAAAAAGAAAATGTAATTAAATAACGAATAATAATAAAATACAGAAAAAATGCCCTCATATAACAACAAGCCCTTTTACAATTTATATGGACCTCCACTGAATATCCCTCATGCAATAACTTCAAGAATCTCAAGAACAAAATTAAAGAACTCAGGAAATGGAGAGATCTTCCATGCTTATGGACAGGCGGAATTAAAATAATAAAAACGGCCATCCTACCAAAGGCAATCTACAGATATAGTGCAATTCCCATTAAGATCAAAATACAATTCTTCAAAGACATGAACAGAGGCACTCTCAGATTCGCCAGGAAAGGCAAAAAAACCCAGAATAGCACAAAAATTCTTAACAATAAAAGAAGTTCAGGGATAATCACCATAACTGACTTCAAGTTTTGCTACAGAGCAATAGTGATAAAAACTGCATGGTATTGTAACACAGACAGATACGTTGATCAGTGGAGATACACCTTTACTCTTATCCTTTCTCTTACTCACATGGTTAAGGCTGCAGATGTGGAGATGTCTTGGGAAAGGCATTATTCATGTCTTTCAGATCTGTTGAATACTTTTCATCTTCAAAACCAAGCCTAATTCAGGATCAGTTCCATTGTGCAATTATGCACTTTTCTGACTCTATGCTCATAAATTCATGAAAAGATGGATAATGAGGGAGATTTGAAGTCTGTTTCCTATTCAGCCTAAGCAATTGTTCTAACTTTTCTACAAAGGTTTAGTTTTAAATATTTGGAGAAGTGGAGAATAAAAGAATCGAACCCAGGTTCTGACATAGGTTATTGGAGAATTCTATCATCGACCTAACCCTAACCCTATCCCTAACCCTTACCCTAACCCTAACCTTAATCCTAATCCTAACCCCTAACCCTAACCCTAACCCTAACCCTTACCTTATCCTTAACCCTAACCCTAACCCCTAACCCTAACCCTAACCCTATGAAACTGATTGACTATGTCTAACCAGAACAGTGTTGGCCTCCATAGATATTGCAAGACATAGACTTTGCTTCTCTAGTTTTTGACAGCTCTGAGAAGATAGTTATTTGCTAAATTTGCTTTAATTTTATTTAAGTGGATTCATGATAAGGAGAAGTGAAAAGTATGTGCAAGAAAGAACAGGGCTCCCAACCTAATCTAGGGGTCAGGATGCTGAGAGCAGAGACATTTACCTGGTCAGTGTGTACAAGGTGAATGAGAGGTGGTTGACTAGACCAGGCATCAATAAGGGGGGAACCATTGCTAATAGACTTTCATTCTTATAAAGATTCTTTTGTTTGTTGAGATACAGAATGTTTTTCTCACCGAGAAAAGCTCTAATACTCCTAAACAAGACTGCCTTAGTTTTTTTTTTCTATTATTGGGGTAAGATATCCTTGAAAAAGCAACATAGGGGATAAAATGAGGTAATATTTCAACTTATAAATTCCAGGTATAGTGCACCATTGTAAAGTAGTCAAGGTAGGAATCTTTAACAACAAGGTGCATGCATGCTTCTTTTCTGGTTTGAGCTCAGCTTGCATTTTCCACTCCTCCAGCCTTCAGTCCCTGTTGCCTACTAACAATGCTGTCTACTGTAGGTTCAGTCTTTGCACATTAAGAAAGATAATCCCCCACAGACATACCACAGGGCAACACAATCTAGACAATCCCTTACCGATACCCTCTTCCCAGATGTTTCTAGATTTTTCCCACTTGGCATGCTTCATCACAGAGACCATTAATATATATAGTACAAGCTATTTGTGGTGAAAATCTTTTGAATATTTTGTAAGATGAATCTAGTCTGCAGGTAGTGTTTAGTGTCCAGAATTCTAAAATACAGCAAGGTCAATGTGAATGTTTTTCCATACCTTAAAAGAAAGTCATTTGAAATCTTTCTTTTTAACTAATGATATAATTTTAACTCCAAACAACAATTCTTTACAGTTTGATTTTAAATTTATTTATGTTGACAATTTATACAATAAAAAGTAAATGCAATAATTTATAACAATCTGAAGACTAATAATAATAATCTATACAAAGCAGTTACTCTGGGTCAGAAGATGCTCTTAATAGACCCATGAGACTACCTACTTATTTCAACTTACAGAAACCCAAAGAAAAAACAAATTGTAGAATGGGCTAAGTTAACAAAATGTAGGAAAATAGAATCAAGTCCCATGGCATAACAGTATCAAGGGAGCAGTATGTCCTTTCTCATGTGCTTGGGCAAAAGTAAATCCTATTCATCTTCAATATCAGGTCATTATATCACACAAAATCTGGTTTATCAGGATTACCTTCTGGTATATCCACCAATGCTTCTTCTTTATAATTCTTTTTTCATATTGTACCTTTGAACTTACATTTTCTTTTGACTTTTATACATGAATGTTCTCTTTATATCATTTCTAGCCTCCTGGTCTACAATGCCATTCTACATTCTCTCAAATTCATAGTTTCTAATTTTGGTATTTTCTTCAGATATGGCCTTTAATCAAGGAGAATGGTTGGGATTTTTACCCTTTATTATGTGATAAATAAGAGCATAGATTAAGAGTAAGAAGACAGGTGCCATTATTCTCATGGGACTTGTTGGCAGGAGATCTCAGTTCTCCCAATTTTAAATTCAGGATGGCAGCCTGTTGTCATTCCCCCTTCTTATGGGGCTCTTAATATAACGCTGGTAAACTCTAGAGACAGAATTTTATTTACTAAGTGATGGAAGGCATGAAGGTATCCTCTTTCCCTATCATTTTGTTGATACTCTGGTTCTCTGTGTTGTCACTGGCTGTCTGGGATGATCCAGAGTAGATCATTGGCTGCACAACCATCTGTCTAAATCTTGTCTGTAGGAATTTCTTAGATACTTAGTGAAATAATAAAGCAAGTGTTTCTGCATCTGCTTTGTAAGTTGCTTTGTTCATCTTAGGAACCATAGAAGTTTACCTTCCATTGTAAACTCCTTGATTCTTTAAAAAACAAGTAACGAGTATGGTACAGTATATAGGATAGGACCAGGCTATTGCCTTTTTATTACATGCAAAATGCAAAAAAAAGTTTAAAATTAATGACAGCCAGTAAGTGGGAATAGGGATAATAAAAGTTATGTTCCTTGTTTAGAATTACTCACATTACATTTCTTCATTTTAACAAAATTGAAGGGGAAAACCCCATATATCTAAAAGTTTACCAGGATTTTTTTTTCCAAAGGAAGGTTTAGAGGGGAGACAGAAAGAAAGAACATGTCTTTTCAGCATAAGGCAGTATCTATTAGCTGAGCAGAGAACTGAGAATTCATCTTACATGGATGGCTTCTCTGCCAGCACAAGTCCCATAGCCATGCTTTGAGCAGAGAGGAGTACTGAGGCACCAGACATGACAGGCTCACTTGCACACAGAGAAGCATATTGCCTCAACCATTTCATGGAACCAGGCAATTGGTAAGTGCAAGTTTAATTGACCATCCCTAGACATCTGTTATATGTGACACTGACTTCCCTAGGGAGAAACGTATTATTTTCTTTGAAGAGCAATATGTAGTTTGCAGTTATTAAAAAGTAGAGAAACATTTATCACACACATCTTCCAATACCAGTCTTTGTGAAGCCAACACTCGAGTTTTGCCTGTTACTGAGTGGTCTAACTATCACTAGTGATTCCTGCCCTGCTGGCGCTCCAATTGATCTCTGAGAATTGATATTGACAGAGGACAGATTACCTTTCACCACCCACCAGGCAGTTGAAAATGAATATTTTCTTTCAATAGAAACTCATTTTGGCAAAGGCTAATTTCTAGATTTTTCTGTGTTCTGTGGTCCAGTCCATTTCCCATTCTTATCTCCATGAAAGCAGCAGTATGCTTCATAGATTCCCCCAGGCCACATAGTAGGTATCAGCTTCTCTATCACCCATGCAAGGAAGTTATCAGAGTCCAGGAACAAAATCCTTTATTTCTCTGAAACCTGGCTGAAAACACTTTTCCAAACAGAAACAGAATTCCTTTTCCATTTTCTGATGCTCTCAAGAAAGAATTTTGGTCATGTTTTGTCCTTGGAAAAGTAGTGAATGGTGGCGGCGGCAGGGGCTATAACGTATGCAGGTTTCAAAAGATTTCTGAATGATTTGTAGAGGGAAGTATCATTGGGTTCATGAATAGGATGGTCATGTTATAGATGTCTTCTGTGCTGGGCCGTCATTACATGAGTTGAGGAGGAACTCTAGAAAACATGCTGTTTAAATTTCAAAAGTTTTCAAAGAAACAGTGCATTCAGAAAAAGTAATAGATTGGAAGTTCCAAACCTGTGAACCACATCCTCTCAAGCCTCAGATGGAAACAAAAGCTTCATTTGATACTTGCCTTCCCTAATTCTCTTGGGTTTGATGTCTTAAGATTTTTACAATCTCCAAAATTATTGTAACCAAGGACGTAGGTTACGTATGTAGTCTAACATAAACACATTCTCATGCCTTTCAAGTTATGGTGAAAAAAAACCCAAGCAAAATATTGAATCATTTCCAATTATTTTTTACTTTGGTGGAATCCAAATTGAACTTTGTAGTTGCTGCTGTTCATGAAAGATGAATTCTGGAACACTTAAAAGTATTTTATTTTTAAGATTATAATATAATTACATCATTTCCTCTTCCTTTCCTCCCTCCAAACCCTCTCATATATCCACCCTTGCTTCTTTTGAAATACATGGCCTTTTCCCTTATTGATATTGCATCCATGCAGTATATCTATCTATCTATCTATCTATCTATCTATCTATCTATCTATTTATCTATCATTTTAAATAAAGAATTTTGCCAACAATAAAGAGCACCTTAGACATACTTTTCCTAGCTACTTTTTGTGTACACTAAAGGTGAAAGCAATTCTAAGTATAAATTATTCATTTTACAAATGTCTAGGTTATTGAATCCATACCTAGATGACCTGTAATAAGGTGAACATGTTTACTTCTTATCAATATTCCATTATATAATATTCTATTTTATAAATGCTTCAAGTGCCACCTTGAATTTCTATCTGTTTTTTTTTTACATATTTCATTAATGAAACTTAGAATCTTTTATAGGACAGCAAAGTAGAACTATCTCCTACTGTGCTGCCTCTGAATAGTGACCAAAAAAGTATATTAGCACCAAATGAAGTGTGTGTGTGTGTGTGTGTGTGTGTGTGTGTATAAAGTGACTGATAATACAGAATTGTAATTGTAAAACAAAAGAATGAAAGAGAGAGACCTATAACATTGAGCATATTCTTAAACACATGTAGCAGTCTCAAGATAATTTCTTCATGTGGAAAATGCTAGGATGAAAATAAATATAAATAAATAAATACAATGAAAAAAAAGAAATAATGAATTAAACTTTTATAGGTTAATTTTTCTAGACAGTTTGATGATTTCTGATCTAAACTACCATGCCTCACAGGCTTAGCACATTGAGTAGAAGAAAGAGTGAATGTCAGGAACAAAGGCTCAGTGGTTAAGGACAATTGGTGTTCTTGGAGAGGACCTGAGTCCAGTTCACTGTGTCTACTGCTCACAACTGCCTGTCATTTCAACTCTAGAATACCATTTTCTGGTCTCCATGGGTCCTGTACTCACTTTTACCGAGTGTCAGATAAACAGAGAGACACAAAATTAAAAACAAAACAAATTTTAAGTGAAAGATAATATTAATTTCAAATTTGGGAATGATATCAAAGAAACTATTTATCTCCTGAGAAACCTATGACTTCCGGTTACCTTGGGGTTAGTACAATTCTTGGAACTCTCTTAGAGGATAATGTCTCCATAAAGCCTGTGACTATGTTTATTTTCCATTCTAACATTTGAAAACTCAATGACAATTTATTCTTTTGTCCAAAAGATATAGGTATTGATTTATTCATAGTTTAGGTTGTTACTGTATTTAAAAGGAAACTCATTTCTTCATTTATTTTATTACTGAAGTTTGCAATGAGTTTGTATATTTGAAGATACTGCAATGACATGCAGAGTGTAAGCAGCGATGAATCAGTTTGCATTTCACTGTCACTGACTCCAGATATGAGTTGGTCAATGTTCAACTTGAATGTTCTCTTTGGACAGGCACAAGCAGTATGGTCTATGGACTTGGGATCCCAGGTCCCACTGGACCTACAAGCATCATACTTTGTCATTGCGAAATAGGAATAAATGGGTCCCCGTAGAAATGCTGGAGACAGTGAATGAAACAAGGCTATGATGGCTTACTCTGTGTGCTCCAGGAAATGCCCATCAGACTTCTTCTCCTGCACCAAAGAGTGCTTAATTTTCTATGTAAAGAGCAAGGTTTTTTTTTATTTTTATTTTATTTTTCCATTTTGTAAAATGGCTGAAGAGACTTACTTTTCTTTGTGCTGAAGGAAATATAACAGATAAAAAAATAAATAATGTATCAAATCAGTGTCCTATGTCTACAATTTTAGTGAGTATATATTTCTATATAGGATATATATTTAAATATAGGAGAGATGTACAAAACAGCACAGGTCTCCAATCTTGCATCACTAAAGAGTGCCTGCAACAGTACTTGTATATAATTTTCAGATTAACACATTGCTAACAGATTAATCAAGAGATTAAAGTCACTGATGTACTTACAAAATAAAGTCATTGAAGATTAATCATGATTGTATAATAGCTGATACTATAGTTTTGCAAGAAAAGAATAAAAATACTTATAATTATGTTTCCAATTTACCAATGTAACATTATGATATTGCTTTGATCTAGTAAATATAAGATATTACATCATTTAACTTGTTTAAAACTCCTCTTTTCTGAGATTTTAAATGTCCCAGTAATGCATCTTAGCATAACGATGTTTTCTGTCTTTTAATTACTATGACTAATTTTTTACAGCTCAGTTACAAACCCTTGAAAATAATGAACATGGTGACGCATTCTTAATTATAATGGTGCGAATAGCAGCACTCTAATTTCAGGCTTACATTGAAAAAGAATTTCCCTGGAATTGAGCTCTTCTGATTGCTTTGCACATCACGTTTTAAACAAACACTGCGGTGCTTTAGCCATGACTTGGTTGCCTAGGATACACTGTTAATGTAGCCCTAAGACGCTGGTACCAGTTAAGCTTTGAGGCCACGTCTGTAGGTGAAGCACACAGTCGCTGTTAATAAATTGGAGAAAATTTAACACAGACCCCTAGTGGGGGGAGCGTTTTGATTAATGAAATAATTGGCTGTGTATTTGGATAGTAATATGGAAAATGGCTGTTTATATTTTTACATTAGTTTTCCGAGACACTGACAGAAAGTGCCTTGTTTTTAAAACAAATGCAAAATTGATTCAGTGACCTAATTCTAAGGCACATTCGCAAAGAATATAATATTAGTTGTTGCAGTACTGGGAAAGCTAACTAGCTAAATCTCAGTGAGTCATTTTTACAAACACCATCTAATAGTGTCTCTTGCTGGTAGATGTTTGTCTAGTCTGTGGTAAGAGTATTTCACAGCTTGTTTTTATTAAGATGTCGCAAGTTTCAAATATTCTCATTGAAGAATTACAAAATGAGGAAAAAATGTTTGCAACGGTAGCTAATGAGAGCATCCCTGTTGCTGGAGAAACACGAGTTAGAAAGGTGTATGTCTGGGTTTTTGTGTATCTCATATTAATAAGTTATTTTTTAATGATTAAATGTTGTTATTATTTTACTAGTTATTATTTAATTATGGATCTAGGAATACAAAACTAGCTACATAGTTTAGCACAAGTAAGCTCTCTGCTTTTAAAAGTCAGTTGCACACATTTCTTAATCCTCAAAAGGAGGTGGGAGAGGGATGAATAGTCTGATTTGAATGCGCATAAAAATGGAATCCTGTAGTGAGTGGGAAGATCCAGTTTGGACCAGCAGGTGGTGCTTGAGTTTTAAGTGCATTTAGAATGGAGGGGTTTTTTGGTTTTGTTTTGTTTTTTTGATTTTTTTTAATTTCAAGCACTTGAGAAATGAGGTTTTAACTTTTTCTCCTGTAGACATTCTGGAATACAAAACATTATTAAGGGCTGTGGGACTCTCATTGGGCTCCACAACTTCTTTCCTGTGCTCCACTCTGAGCCTTCTTTCTCACATTGCGTGCTGCGCTGCTGCAGCTGCTTTTGGCCTGTGTGACGGGGCAGAAGGTTCACTTTTTTTTTCCTTCCAAGCTGAGCACCTGCGTGGTGGGAGTGGGAACAAGTCATTTCTATATTAGGTTCTGCAGTAAGAGTTGTTCGAACCACATACTCACCTGGGCAGGATTCAAGGAGATTCAAGTCATCCTGAATCCCCTGTACACGTTTGTGGCTCCGACTAACTGTGCTGTGCCGGGATCATTTCTTGCCTATGTTCCTTAGAACAGAGGTCTCTTAACAGAGTCTTGTTTCTTTCATTTTGTTTTTTTTTCTTTTATTTTATTCGATATATTTTTTATTTACATTTCAAATGATTTCCCCTTTCCTGGCTCCCCACTCCCCAAAAGTCCCATAAGCCCTCTTATGCCCCCTGTTCCCCCATCCACCCCTTCCCACTTCCCTGTTCTGGTTTTGCTCTACACTGCTGCACTGAGCATTTCCAGACCCAGGGGCCACTCCTCCGTTCTTCTTGGACATCATGATATGTGGATTAAGTCTTGGGTATTCCAAGTTTCTAGGCTAATATCCACTTATTAGTGAGTGCATACCATGAGTGATCTCTTGAGACTGGGATACCTCACTAGTGTGATGTTCTCCAGCTCCATCCATTTGTCTAAGAATTTCATGAATTCATTGTTTCTAATGGCTGAATAGTACTCCATTGTGTAAATATACCACATTTTTTGTATCCATTTCTCCGTTGAGGGACATCTGGGTTCTTTCCAGCTTCTGGCTATTATAACTAGGACTGCTATGAACATAGTGGAGCACGTATCCTTATTACATGTCAGAGTCTTGTTTCTTAAGTGCCCAAAATACAGAGGATTCTGTAGGTGGATGGTATTTCTCTGTTGAATTACAACAAAATTTTCAACAGAAAATTATGCATTTTCTGTTTCGAAACAGTAACTCCAGTGGATACGTATTTGACTTCAGCAGCAGAAAATGCTATATATCCTGGGCACCAAATGCCATTTCTTTCCATGGACGTATCAAATACATTTTGTTTGAATTATTTAAATCTAAAAATAATGTGTGTGTTTGACATTCTGATAGAAGTTACCAAGAAGAAGCAAATAATTACATTTCTTCACTTTAGAAATTTTTCTTTTATTGGTTGTTTCAGTAAATAACATTTTGTTTTACAATATTGATAGCTCTAGAATTATAGTACTGTGAAGGTCCTAAACTATGATTTATTCAAGCGATTTAATTTGTGACTTTAGTTAGGATGATAACTGCTTTTATATCCCTAAAGTAATAGGTGCACTGTTTCAAATCCACTGTAAATTGCATCAGATAATAAAGTTAGGTGGATAGTTAATTCACTTTGTAAACAATCAGAGAAAATCACATTTCCAGTTCAAGAAAAACCCCTTCTCTTCTCCTTTTCCTCAGCATGAATTTCTCTGCTAGAGTTAATGTTTTCAACCAGTTATTGTAATGGTCTCTTGAAGAACTCTGACTCAAACTCCTCAATCCAACTGGTCTTGTCAGCAGAGAATTACCGAAACAAGAGCTCTCTCTCCAGGGTCATGTCCTATCATTTATAGGTATGATTAGCATAATATCACATCTTTGTCTATGGAGATTTTTCTTTTCACTTACAATAATCCAGCATAATGCAGCATTTGTATGTTATAAATAAAGCTCTATTTCAGGGACTTACTAGGGCTCTGGCAAACAGTTGCTGCAATTGCTGGCATGCCAAAATACTATTCCAGAGGCCATGTTCTTGGCCTTGTGTAGACACACAAAGAGAAGACAGTTCCTTCAGACTCCTACTGCTATTGAAAAGAATGGCAACAAAATAACTAACCCCAATCCCAATCCTAAGGATTTTGACTCTTGGTCTCTTTTCTGGATAAAATACCGGTATAAATGAAATTTAAAGGAAAAAGGACTTATAGGGGTTCAAGAGTTCCAGAGGAGAGTCCACCATGGCAGATGCATCAGGACATCAGGAATTAGAGGGAACTGATCACATTGCATGCACGACCTGGAAGCAGAGGAATAAATACTAACTTCTCAGCTTCCTCCTCCACTAACCCAGTCCAGGATCATAGACAGGGAAGAGGGCTACATGAGTTGGTGGGTCTTCTCACCTCAACCATTGAAATACAGAATAATCTCCCACAGCCAACACAAAGACTCAGCTCTCAGATAATTCCAGATATGTCAAATTGACAGTCATCTCTCACCACCACAACAGTCATAGTGAATTCTTTCTAACCTTTTTTTGTGTGTACTCTTCCCAAGGTTCAGATTCTGAGATGCCAGATAGATTGTCATTTCCCAGCAGAATGCTGACCTGAGGGTACTGAAGAACTAGCACAGTGACACGTTATACTAATGGTATGGCTCTTCCTTGCATCAATGGAATGGGGAAGATCTTTTTGGCTACCTTGGAAGAAATACTAAAATTTAAACAGTGCACAGCATGGGGTAAAGTTTTTCTAATGTGATATATTGAAGGCTTAATGTCAGATGGATGGTCCCTTGTTCCCCAGGCCAGGTCTTCTGTCACACTTTTGTACATAGATTAAGTTTCTGGAACGAACAGAGTCCCTCTGGGGCTGAAATTTGCTTTTGCTATTTTTGTTATTCATTTTTTCACAGGAGGATATGTAATAATTTTCTGCTCTAGGGTCTTGAAATAACATTAAAGATTGGCAACGCAGTTCAGGCTGTCACTGTCAGGACTGAGGCTGACTCATGAAGCACAGGAGAATGGTGACGTCCACATGACTTTTAAAAATACCTTTTTTTAAATAAATATTTTTTCCAATTACAGGTGGCATTTTTGAAATGCTGTACTGTGTTGTGAGTCATTTCAACATGCTATAAAAATATGTTTTTAATCTTTTTATCTGAAAACTCTCCTTCCAGGTGAGTTTGGTTTTTGGAACAGTAGCTCTTAGAAACTTCTTTCTGAGGGAGACACCAAGCAGATAAAAGCACAGAAAAGTTTATGCTTAGGACTTTATGCTTAGGAGACAGGCAGAGAATGGAGGAAATCGATGCCCTAGGTTAGATATAATAAAGCGAAATTGTGTAGAAAGAGTCAAAATGGATTTACCTTGATACCTTTTAGGCTTTCTATGGGATACTTAATGCAATATATGAAAGTGAGAACATTTTGTACCTACCTACCGAGATTCTTTCTGTCCTCGCATTCTCTCTCTTTCTCCTATGCTGTTGAAATTGCTCATTGATTTCTGTGCTTTGAGGAGAAAATTTCCCCTGTCCTCTGCCCTCTCTGGCTCTCGGCCCCTCAAATTATCACTGAACTTGAATCAGCATATGGAGGTTTTAATGCTCTCTTCTCTCTCTGCATCTCCGTTTCTTCCATCCAACAGCACAACATGAAGTGGGGGGGGGGTATAATTTACAGGCAAGCGTACTTGTCAAAACAATGGAGAGGAAAAGAAAACAAAGGAATTTAGATATAAGTCTGTAAGACATAATGAAACCTTTTAACTTTTGTTTCTATTTCCGAATAAAAGAATATTTCCTTGTCACTTTTCACAATGTTCTATTTTGAGGAAGATGGGAAGTATGAGGAAAGAGACACTGTATTTATTTGGAGATTTACAGAAATGAATGTGTATATGGGGATTCAAGGATTCAAACAATATGTAAAGATAGTTTAAAGTTATTATACTATATAAAAGTTTACAACCTTAATGCAATCTATTCATAGCATATAATTCAAAATAAAAGTGCATTTATGTTCTATGAGTGCATCCTTCATATTGGTTAGGATTTCTGATTATTAAAAATCAAAACTGCAAATATTTATATAACACTTCTAGTTAATGAAAAGTAAAGGTATAAATAGTTCATTTGAAAACTTACCTGAAATCTTAAAGTCTGGCAATAAATCGGGTGACCTATTTATTATGTCATTTCATTTACTGTAGAATAGCTTTTAATTATTATAGTGAATCTTCCAGCTATGTGATATTACTAAACAGAATGGATTTGAATTAATGGACTATATAAAAAGCGAAAAAGTAAGTCATGAATCTATTCATAGTTGGCTGTGAATGTCTCATTACCTAGAGAAATACTGTATCAGATGAGTTTTATTTCTGCACTATAGTATGTACCTTGCATTTTAAAAGACAGTTTTATCAAGATAAATTCTACTTGGCATGCAATATACCTATTTGAACTATAGAGTTGTGTTAGAACACATTACTAAAAAATATTTTCATGTATGTATGTGTGAGTACAAACCATGTATGTATGGGTGTGCATATGCATGTGTGTATGTGTGTATGTGTGTATGTGTGTATGTGTGTGCATACCTGTGTAATGTTGTGTGTGCGTATGTGTGTGTGTGTGTGTATGCATGCATGTATGTGTGCATGTATGCACAGGTACTGCAGAAGTTTAAGCCATCATGTTTATTTCCAAGACCTAAGGTTATCAGGTTTGTGGTAGTCACTTTTAATTACTCAGCCATCTCATGGGCCCTCAGATTATAATTTTTGACCAAATTTGTTACTCCCGAAAGATATGTGACAACTGAGAGTCACCATGTATTTCTTCTAAATACCCAATGCTGTGTAAACTCTAGGAAACCAGTACTTTAATTTCTGTCTCTATTCAATACAGCAGATCTAGACATTCACAATAAATGGAATCATGTGTATTTTTACTTTAGTTTTAGTAATCTGTCTCTTGAGTCTATTAGCTAACTATATGCCTATAGGAAGAAAACACTCAGCTTTATTCATGTATTAGTAGTTAAAGAGTTGAGCCAATACTATTTAATGAAAAGATTACTTTTGCTTTATCGCATCTTTGAGCTTTCATCATGTGACCCTGTATGAACATGGATGGATTTGCTTCCTGTTTTTCATTTCTGTTCCAGTGATCTGTCTTTAGACCTGTTCCTTATCAGCATCATTTTGGCTGTCCTTTGAACGCCGAATTCTAGAATCATTTATCAATCTGTTCCCAAAGACGGTTTTTCAAATGGCCCTTATGTTTAGTGGTTTCTCGCAGTCCCTCCTTCCTCTTCTCCCTCTCCTTTCCTCTCCCCAATTGATGCTCCTGTTCTAGACCCCCATCCATCCATAACTATCTATTCTACTTCCCTTTCCTAGGGAGATAGAGCTTCCAGCTCCCTACTCTATACCTAAGCTCCATAGCTCTATGGACTGTAACTTGTTTATCATTTACTTAATGACTACACTACATGTAAGAAAATGCGTATTACATTTGTTTTTCTGAGTGTGGGATACCTGACTTAGCATGATATTTTTCCTACTCACATTTTGTTTTATTTTTGTTTTGTTTTTGTTTTTAATTAGATATTTTATTTATTTACATTTCAAATGTTATCTCCTTTCCACATTTCCTTTTGGAAAACCCCCTATCCCATTCCACCTCCTTCTGCTCAAAAACCTACCCATTCCCACTTTGCTGACCTGGAACTCCCCTACTTTGGGGCAATGAGCCGTCACAGGCCCGAGGGCCTCTCCTCTCATCAATGTCTGTCCAGGCCATCCTCTGCTACCCTTGAAGCTGGAGCCATGGGTCCCTCCATGCATACTCTTTGTTTGGTGGTTACATCCCTGGGAGCTCTGGAGAGTACTGGTTGGTTCATATTGTTGTTCCTCCTATGGGGCTGCAAACCCCTTCAACTCCTTGGGTCCTTTCTCTAGCTCTTCTGTTCGGTGATCCTGTGCTAAGTTCAATGGTTGGCTGAGAGCTTCTCCCTCAGTATTTGTCAGGCACTGGCAGGGCCTCTGAAGAGACAGCTATATCAGGCTCCTGTTAGCTAGCAATTGTTGGCATCCACAGTAGTGTCTGAGTTTGATAACTGTATCTGGAATGAATCCCAGGTGGGGCAGTCTCTGGATGGTCTTTCCTTCAGTCTCTGCTCTACACATTTTCTCTGTATTTACTCCCATGGGTATTTTGTACTCCATCTAAGAATGACCAAAGTATCCACACTTTGGTCCTCCTTCTTCTTGAGCTTCATGTGGGTCTGTGACTTGTATCTTGGGTATTCTGAGCTTCTGGGCTAATATCCACTTATCAGTGAGTACATACCATATGTGTTCTTTTGTGATTGGGCTACCTCACTCAGAATGATATTTTCTATTTCCATCCATTTGCCTACGAATTTCATGAATTTTTTGCTTTTATAAGCTGAGTAGTACTCCATAGTATAAATGTTCCACATTTTCTGTATTCATTCCTCTCTTGAGGGACATCTGGGTTCTTTCCAACTTCTGGCTGCTATGAACCTAGTGGAGCATGTGTCCTTATTACATGTTGAAGCATCTTCTGGGTATATGCCCAGGAGTAGTATAGCTGGGTCCTAAGGTAATACTATGTCCAATTTTCTGAGGAACCACCAAACTGATTTTCAGAGTAGTTTTACCAGCTTGCAATCCTGCCAGCAATGGAGGTGTGTTCCTTTTCCTCCACATCCTCTCCAGCATCTGCTGTACCCTGAGTTTTTCATCTTAGCCATTCTGACTGGTGTGAGGTGACATCTCAGGGTTGTTTTGATTTGCATTTTCCTGAAGATTAAAGATGTTAAACATTTCTTTAGGTGCTTCTTAGCCATCTGGTACTCCTCAGTTGAGAATTCTTTGTTTAGCTTTGTATCCCATTTTTAATAGAATTATTTGGTTCTGTGGAGTCTAACTTCTTGAGTTCTTTGTATGTATTGGATATTAGTCCTCTATCAGATGTAGGATTAGTAAAGGTCTTTTCCTAGTCTGTTGATTGTCATTTTGTCCTATTGACAGTGTCCTTTGCCTTACAGAAGCTTTGCAATTTTATGAGGTCCCATTTGTCAATTCTTGATCTTTGAGCATAAGCTATTGGTATTTTGTTCAGGGACTTTTTCCTGTCCCAATGAGCTCAAGGGTCTTCCCCACTTTCTTTTCTATTAGTTTCAGTCATTTCATTATTTTTTAAATAGCTGCATAATACTCCCGTGTATAAATGCTCCACATTTTCTGGATCCACTTTGTTACTAAGTGACATCTAGGCTGTTTCCAGTAATTTACTATCATGAATAAATCAGCAATGAGCATGGATGAGCAAGTGTCTTTGTGGTAAGATGAAGCAGCCTTTGAATATATGCCCAAGAATGGTATAGCGGCATCTTAAGGTAGATTGATCCCGTCTTCCTGAGGAGCCTCCACACTGATTATCATAGTGGCTGTAAGTGCTTGTTCTACCACCAGCCGTAAAAGAATTCCCCATTACTCCATTTCCTAGCTGTCATGAGCTGTCACATGTTTCATTGATTTTAGCCATGCTGACAGGTGTATGATGAAATTTCAAAGTAGAATTGATTTGCATTTTCCTGATGAACAAGGATGTGCTAAACATACGCAGCACCCATGTTTAAAGACAGATCATGACCAGAATACTCATTTTTTACTTCACTTTTATTTAATGTACTTGGTATTGACCACAAAAATGAAAATATAAGAGTGAGAACTGTTTGGTATTTCCTTCATACTTAGATGTTAGTGGCCGAGCTAAAAACTTAAAATAGGAAAATCATGTCTATCCCAAGCACCAAAATTAAGCCTGAAGAAAATAATCGTAATATCTAGTTCCCCCATTCAGAAGGTCATCTTTAATTCTAATGAAGTTTAGAAAAGACAAAATGTAGAAGCAGACTAAAGCAGATTTTCTATATCTATCAACATAATTAATATATAACTTTTAATGGAAATCATTTTCTGGGTCTTGCTCCAAAATCAGGTATGATTACAATGACTTCCATTTTGAAAAATATTTTTATTCATGCTGGAAGAAGCAAAAATTCAATATGAAGGGACTAAAACTATAAAATAAGTTACCTTGACACACCTGCTATAAAAGGCATGTAAAGGAATCTTTTGCAGTTTCAAAGGGAAAAATACCTTTTATTCATGGAGAAAGAAAATAGAAATATAAACCAATCCACCTATTCTAGAAGTATATGTAGACCTTGAGGTTGGACATGATCTTACCAGACTATGTTGGAAGTGAAAAACAGTTTTGAAAATTCAAAACATAAAAACTTTGTAACAAAGGCTGAAAGAGACCAGGATCAGCCAAGCATGGGCACAGCCTGGTTCAGCACAGGCCTTGCCCCTGTAGTGTCTTTGAACCAGCTTGTATAGACAGGATAGGGAGAAAGTCGCAGCTATGTGACTGCAAAGTTCTGTAAGGAACTAGCAAGACCATGCGAAAGGGCAAGCCTGACCTCAGCAGGGCCTACAGATGCTCTGCTCTGCTCTGCTCTGCTCTGATGGAAGATGTGATACGATTAGCTGCCAAAGCAATGAGAGGACCGATGCTAGTATCAGAAATAATTTTAGCTCCCTAGAAAGGTAGCTCAATAAAAGGCTGAGTTGCAACACTTGGACTTGTAGACCCTTTCCAACAAAACAGATTGGAGCTCTGTTTGTCTTGTCAGCTGAAGATGCTTGCTTATGTTAACTCAGGACTTCCTAGCCAGCTAGACCGTAGGGAGCTGCTGTCATGAAGAAAAGCTCCACTAGAGTGCTGTTGTAAAGGGTACTTGTGATGTAAAAGACCTCAGGGAAAGGTTTCTGAGAGAACTATAATTAAATGTCACACCATGGCCTGGGCAGCCAGAAAAAAAATGATTCTGCTTGGAAAAAACGACAAAATATGAAGGTTTGGTCAAACAAGTTTTATTCTTTCTGGAAAAGAAATGGTCTTGCCTCCTAGTAGCTTGCATGTCCAATCTGCTAACCTTAGTAAATAAACTCTTTATGAAGAATGAATAAATGAGATGGCAAATTTCAACTTTGTCAGGCGAGATAGTGCCTTTGGAAATCCTGGAACTCCATGTGGTGCTCTTTCATTTTGGCTAAAAAGAATGACAAGAACTTGACAAATTGATGCATCCATGTCATATTCCCTAGCAGAGAGCTGAAAGTAAGAAAGTAGGGAGTGAAGCAATTGTAAACTCTTTCTGAGTTTCCTTGGATCTGTTTGGATAGAGAGAGAGAGGGAGAGGAAGAAGGAGGGAGAGGGGAAGGGGAAAAGGAGAGAGATGGGGAGGGGGAGAAGGTCAGAGATGGGGAGGGGGAGGGAAGAAAGAGGGGGAAGGGAAAGGGGGAGAGAGAGGGGAGAATGAATATGAATAAGAATGGTCAGGATTGCTAGTCCAAGAAAGGTGATTAATATTTAAGATCAATTAATCATTCCAGATCAGTCCAACCAATTATGATAAACACAAAACCATGAAATCAGGTAAATCGAACCAGAGTACTTGCTTCTGTAGACTGAGACAGAAGCCATGCAACTGAAAATACTGGACACGTGATGAGCTTAGAGTTCAGCGTTGATAGTTTCCTAGTGTACTCAATTTAGTTACACATTAAGATGAGCCGAGGAGCTATGACTTTGCTCTTCTGAACAGTGGATTCTTATATGTATCATCTTTAACAGAACTAATCTGATAAAGAAAAAAAAACTGTCTTCTCAGCATGAAACATTCACGGCACTGGTATACACAGGAGATCTTTGTTGCTAAGTCAGGATGTGGTAGCATAAACCTCATTTTCTGTCAAAGGAGAAGGTACACTCTGTGTACCTTCTATCACAATTTCTCACTGATATTTGGGAAATATAAAATTAATTATAGACATAAAACAAGGATAGAAAGAAATGAGCAAAAACCAGTTATACTTGGAATTGAATATAAACCTGCCAGTATCCAGTGGCAAGCCCGAAACCTACAGTGAAGAAGATGGCGGCTTCCAGTGAGGCTTAGAGATGAGGACGCACCTACATGCTTGATTCCTGGTGAATGCCTGATCTTAGGAACTAAAGGGTAAAAGGAAAAGCCCAAATTTCTTCCAAGTGAAGAAGCTAAAAATAAATTCTTAAAATAAATGAAAAATCAAACTGTAGTAGATGAAATGAGATAGCAAGAATAAACCCAACTCTTTTCTGTGAAAACTGCAATACCCACAAATACCCAGTTTTGAACTTTCAAATCACATATTGCCATCCAGAAAACATCCTGTCAGATTTATAAAGACTCAACAAAGATACTCCATTAATCTCAGATATGACTAAGTACACAGCAATGGGATTGCATGAGCAGTTTATAAACCACCAGATTCTAATTAAAGGAAGTGTCAATACCTAGTACTACATCTTAAACATGTTCAGAGTCAAGGCAACAAAACTGCATTAACTTGATGCTTGGCTTACATTAAGTACCATCAGCAGTGTCCTGGAGCCTGCACAATGGCTGACACATGACACACAATCAATAGCTCTTTCTGGAGTCAATATATCAATCGGTCACCCCATAGCCTCTGCAAGAAGATATTATTGATCTATACCTAGAAATTATTTCATATTAACCTGCTACATCATCCGAGCACTGCACCCCATGTCTACTCTCTTTTGGGAAAATAGATTTATTAGAGTGCTGCATCCAGTGCATGCTATCTTGATGGAAGCTGTGCATTTATCTGTATTCTCTGCCCCGGGTTTGCCTTTCCCACTCCTGGGTCCACTGCTGATCCAGAAGGACCAGACATAGTTCAGCTTTTATATCAGCTAACTCACGGAAATGGCAATTTATCCTGATGTGTTCTCCATCCTTTCCAGAATATGATTTGTTTCATCCATCCCTCTCCATTTCCCACAGCCTTCCTTCTCTCCAAGGATAACTATATTAAATCTTAGGAATGTGCAGCATATCTGTCTTCCTTTTATGAGGCTCTGCTGGCAGTTTTATTTTGAAACTAAAGACTCATCCAACCATCAAGGACACTGGGAAGGGAGAGCAGAAATGAATAGAAGAACTCAGGTTCTTTCTCATGCATAAGGCTAACCCCATTCTATTAGGTTATAAATCTGTAATTTATCTATTTTCCCAATTGATTAAATGTAATAAACACTTTGAAAAGTGCCTGCAATTCTCCTTGAGAGAAGTACTTTTCAAACACCTGGTTTGTGCTTTATTCTTTATGCATGTCTTATTTAAACTCTGGAATGGTTTTTTTTAAGGTATATACCTAATTTCACAGGTATGCAAACAGTGTAAGAAAGCTGAAAATGTGTCATTAACTAGATATAATAAGGTTGCATGCAAATCCTAAACTCTCAATTCTTAGATTTCTTCCTCTTAACATATACTAGGCTGCTCATGAAAATTAAGAATTCAAATTTTACATTTTATATTAATATGAAAAATTATTCTGGGAATTCTTGAACCTATTTCTGCAATTGTGATTTGTGCTTAGCTGTTTCATAAGGTAACAAGTTGAAATATTGTAGCCAAGAAAGCAACTCATGTTTTCCTCCATTTATTATTCATTCATTCACTCATTCATTCATTCATTCATTCAATCATTTATTTTGGAATATGCTTCCAGTGTTCACCAGTGACATAAAAAATGCATGAAACTGGATCATTTCATTTTGATTTGAATAAGTACACCCTTTGAATTTGGTGAAGTTTGTTTATTATGCCTAGAGAATTAATTATTCATATATATTTTTAATTTAAGTGCATTTGTGCCCAATCATTGATTATCTGGAGAGGTCTTTGTGTTAATATTAACTGCTTAGCTGCACCGTTCCAGTCAAGACCATTAATTGTAACCCCCATATGCTCTGAGCACAGCAGTGTGGACAGAGAAGTGACCAGTAGTGACTTTCTGTGCAAGTGTTCCTTAGTCTGCTGACATTTCAAGATTCACAAGAAGCTTGGACCAGACCCATATAGAAAGAGTTAAGCTCTATATTCTATATTTAATTCATTTGGAATATTAATATTTGATACTAGCATTAATATTTAAAATCTACTCATCCTAACCTGTCATGTCATATTTAGAAGCTTGTTCTAGACTGTCGTTTAAATTTTGTTCTCTGAAAGGACAGTGTCAGGGTGGCTGAGAGCTCACCAGCTAAGAGAACAGACACACCATTTACTCTACCCTATTATATTTCCTTCTTTTTGCAGCTGCTGCTTGCTATCCCTATTCTTCTGTGGCCAGGCTTTAGCTTGTCAAATATATCATAGTGTTAATTCACGTTTTTTCCTCTTTCATAGTTTGATAGGAAAAGTTGATTGTTGAGGGAATTTTTAATTAACTAGTTTTTTTTTTCAACTTTGGATTTTGTATGGCCAATATTTTGTTTATCTAAGGCAATTTTTTTTTGTTTTTGTCTTCTGCTGGGGATAAAGAAATAAAATAATAGAAACAGCAATAGGTTGGCTTTTCAGTGGGCAGTGTGATGAATCAGCAGAGGAAGATGTCCAGTAGTTAAAAACACTGCATATACTAAATCCTTGTTGAGGGATGTCACCTGTCAGGTGTCCCTTTACAGAAACAGTTTATATTTAAGAATGAATTAAGAACTCAGACTAGCTTCTGTGGTGTGGAGAAATGGCATGATATAGTAAGGCATGTAAGCATGCTTTGATTTGGAGCGAAACTAATCATTGTTTATACCTGTGCACACCTGTGGTAGTTATGGAATCTCATTATGGCTTTTTTCTTTGAATTCTGCAGAATGGCCTTAACAATGCTCACTGTGGGTTTTCTGAAGAAGAATGTGATTAGATGTAAAAGCATGATTATATTTTTCTTACTTCTCTTTTCTCCCCTCTCCTCTCTTCTTTCTCCTTCCTTTCCTCTTCCTCCTCCTCCTATTCTTCCTCTTCCTCTTCCTCTTCCTCTTCCTCTTCTTCTTCTTCTTTCCCTTCATCCCTCTCTTCCCCCCTCATTCCCCATCCTTGCTTTCAATCTTCTTTATCCTTCTCTCCCAAATGGTGTCCTCTTCAACTTGTACCTCTTCTTTTCTTTTGTCTTTCTTTCCTTCTTTCTTTGTTCTCCCGACTCTATGTTCCTCCCTCGCTGTGGTGTGACAGACACTTTCTAGGGAGATGTGAACACGTGTTGACTTGTTCCTGATAGAGAACCAAAGAAGATTAAAGTATAAATACCACCAGAGTTAAACTTAGTGAATCAATGAGTTTTATTTGGATGACATGCAGGAGTATGAAGGTTTCCTTCAGAGCCAGAAATGACTCAAACATGAAGGCTTTAGCAAAGCCCACCCCAGCAGAGTGACAGCTTATAGAAGTGGAAAACCTGAGAACAGTGTGGCCAGCAGGCAGCTCAGCTAGCAGCAGAGAGTTGTTTTCTTGTGCTTAAATTAATCTGGGCCTTTTTAGGTCAGCTCAGCTGATATTTCTTTCTTCAATCTGGTCTCTGCTTTCTTCCAAGCAGGGTGGCTGGTCTGAGAACCAGTGTCAGCCATGTTTATTCCTTATAGACTTTGAAGCATGTAGGAGTGACTAGTAAATCTCGTCAGTTTCAGATACTTTCTTCAGCTAAGTTGAGTTGTTTACTTTTGGTCTTAAGAAGATCCCTGTAATATGTTTACCTCCCCTTAGAATCTTCTTTCAATTTCCTATAAAGCTCTGGTGTCAAGATGTTTCCTTCCAAGATGCAATGTTCTAATCTCACTGTAAACTGCTTCACAACACTCCCTTTATTCATCCCTTCTACCCACTTCTTTCTTCCTTTTAAGTAGACACTTTCCTATCCCTAGGCAATTGACTGATTAGAAACAATCAAAGTTAGATGCTGTATCTACACAGTGGGAGCATCTAATTTGGTGAGGTGACTGAGAAGAGGAAACAATCACAGAGTTATGAGGGAGAGATGGGTTAGAGCATATATTAGAAGCTGAGCAGAGTTTTGAAAAGTTTTGAAAAGACTTCTTTATATTTATTTATGCTGAACATTTTATTGGATATTTTATTTATTTACATTCCAAATGTTATCCCCTTTCCCGATTTCCCCTCAGAAACCCCCATCCCATACGCCCCTCCTCCTTTTATGAGGGTGTGCCCCCCACCCACTCCCTCCTCTCCACCCTCACATTCCCCTACACTAGGGCATCTAGCCTTCACAGGACCAAGGGCCTCTTCTCCCATCTGATGCTCAACAAAGCCATCCTCTGCTACATATATGACTGGAGCCATAGGTCCCTCCATGCGTACTCCTTGCTTGGTGGTTTAGACCCTGGAAGCTCTGATTGGTTGATACTGTTGTTCTTTCTATGTGGTTGCAAACTCCTTCAGCTCCTTCATTCCTTCTTTATCTTCTCCATTGCAGACCCTGTGATCAGTTCAATAGTTGGCTGTGAGTATCGGCCTCTGTATATATCAGGCTCTGGCAGAGCTTCTTTAAAATGGTAAACACTAAGTCATATTATCAGGGAAAGACTCAAAATTGATGGAGGATCAACATTGTTAGTCTAGTATTGTTTTCTAATTTAGAGCACAATTTGATGAACCATAAACAAATGATTCCCACTTAGAAAAAGGTGAAGGCGGCAACGGGAAAGCTGAACTCAGTGTCGATTTTGCCCACATTGATTATATCCTCAACATATTTATGTTGAAACCACCATGATTCATCTCCTGGCTTTTTCATTGCTCTGTTGGGATGGGTCTGATCTATCTCCGTCCACTACTAATGTACCAATTAAAAATCTCTCTCTCCTTCAGCAAACTCACATCAATCACTCTTTGTCTGTGTTGCCAGCTGCAGATGTTCCCAGCATTGGTAGTAGGCCACCTGGCTTTCCTCGTGTTAAATTGAAGCTGGGATTTACTGTTGAATCACTAGCACATTTTCTTAATGGCTTGTTCTTAACTAGGGCATATGGGCCTTGCATATGGGCAGGATGCGGCAAACAAGTATCCAAGTGTGGTAGCCTTTATCAGCAATGTCCACAGAGCACTAGCTTGAAAAGTCAGCTTTTACCAGTCTTTGTTTCAAGGTGCCTTACTTGAAACTGGTGTCTTCTTATAGTGTAGATAAAGAAAAATGGGAAGTGAGAAGCAGATTGCCTTTCTTATCTGCTGAAGGAACATTTCTTGTCCATTTCTTATGTCTAGGTACTCTTTCCAATACTCTGCCAATCATCAAATATTAAAAGCAAGATATACATAATTGATTCCTAATTAGATTATCTATTTGTCAATTTGCTAAAGGAATTGATTGGCTCCTTTTCAACATGAGCATAAATTATTTTATTTTCTCATGGGTTTGGTGACTGATTTATATATGTACATTCTCATTTTACACAGACGCAAGTTCAGACAAAAAAAAAATTGTGCCTGAGCTGCAGCTGGGATACTCCATATTTTCCTTTCCATTCTTATTTGAATACAAATGGGAATAGCTGGGATCATCAAGTCCACTTCTCCATAAGATGATCTGTCTTGCCTCAGATTACATGGCCATAGTCTAGGAGAATTCTTAGGCTAGATGTTTCAGTTCAGTGTGCCTTGACTAAAGATGATTCAGCTCATTTATTCCAGACAACAGCTAGTCCAAATCCAAAGGAGATTGTTTTCTCTTTATTTATTGATCTTTGACAAAGATTGATTAGAATCATGGACTATTAGTTCAAATAGACTTTCATGAAACTAAAAATCACATGCATTTATTTCACAAATGGGCAAACTAGATATGGTTTGAAATGTCGTCCCTTATCCAAGAGTACATTTGTGATTTGTACTCAGAACACTGTTTACTCAGAACTAGCTAGATATTCAGTGAATGCTTTCTGTATGATTGACTCTACATAAGACAGCAGATTATGAAGGTGTTTACAAAGAATTTCTCTCTGAAGACCGATAGCTTGATTTTGTAAGCTTTAACCAAGAGGTTTTATTTTTATTTATTAAAAATTGAACTTGAGCTATGAGAACCCACATGAAAACTCTTGTTTCCCTCTTCAGATAAGTTTAAGCTATAAATAGTATTAGTACCCCAATGCAGAGTGTTTCTTTGTTCCCGAGCATCTGTGACTCAATGCCTAATGCACTCTCCTCCACTTATGGATTCCAAAGACAAAAATTCTTGCTCATCTCTGTCTTGTATCCAGGACTTCTGTGTGCTGGTTCCTCACTATTCTCATTGTGACTAATCTAATTTGTCTTTTCCTCTTCTTATATGTCCCGACTTAGTCATTATAGTCAGAGATGCATCCATGTGCTTACAGGGTTACTTACTTCGTCTTACTCCTCATCACCAGAAGATAATGAATAACATCCATGAAATGGGAACTGTGTTTTCTTTGTATTGCTGTCGCTCTTCAATTGATTATTTCTAAAACATAGAGCCCAGTGCAATTTAAGCCTAGTGAACATAGCAATTATGTGCTCTGGATAAATGACTGAGTCCCTGTGAGAATAGCCTGTCCTTGCAGTGTGCATTGGCAAACCATTCTGTTCTAAATACAAGGACACATCTTTTGAGTTTTCACAATCTCTTTTAAATCTTTAGAAGGAATCTTCACTATACGCTCCTTCAGTCAGTGACATACCTTTTCTTCTTACCTGCTGACTAAGAATGAATATACAAAACTAAATAATATACTCTTTGTTCCAAAGCCATCTTAACTCTCGTTCATTTTGAGACTATTCTTAGGATAGGTGCAAACATCAGGGATGTGGGAAGACTATAAAGCAAACTCATCGTTCTCTTGAAAACATACATATAAGAGCCTAAGTGAATATTACTTTTTGGTAGTTAAGATGTGAATACAACTTCATTGTTTTACTTTTGCTGTTGAAAACAAGAATCAGACCATCTACACGGGTAGAATTAGTAGGAAATTTCAAGGGCAGAGAAGAGTTTAACCCTTGCATGTATTCTAGCTACTCACTTCTGATTTTTCCTGGTGGAGATTATTGCATTTGGTTGCACAAGGCAGATAAAGTTACAAAGAGAAAATACATTACAGAGCAAGGTATGAGGCCTCATGACAGCTTCCAGGAAAAAAGTGCTGAAAGAACTGTGTGGATTTGCCTAGAGTTGCCCACTGGAGTGAGACAGAGGGAACTGGTAGGCTTTTTCATCTCAGTCTGATCACAGTTATTTGCCTTTTCCTCAGATAAGCAGAGAAATATGAATGTATAAATGTAATATATTTTCTCTTGGCTATACATATCAATATAACATCAAGATGCAATAATAAAAACATTAGTCTTCTCAAGTGAACACTGCTTGGACATGGATTTGTATTTTCTTTCCACTTGTAATATTTGTTGTGTAGACATCTAGCTGTCTACAAATGTAGAAGCTATGTGTCCAAATAATGTAGCTGAAACTACACACATAGATCAAGCTATGGTTGGAGTATGGTTGCTTATTCTTTAAGAATACTGGTTGCAGCAAGCAAAAGATGATTAGGCTAATAAGCATTCTATTTATGGCTGTGGAAACTATTATTTTGGAGGACTTCCCCCACCTAGACCATATAATTTCCCCCCAAAGACACAAAAACATATTTATAATAAGCCTTAAAACACTAGAAATGAGCAGATAAAAACCCATTATGCTATTTAGTCTACTTCCCTGTCTGTCAATAACAATCAGATATCACTTGCCACGTTTTTTTCTGGGCTGTTCCTACCCAACAACTCAGCCCTCATCATGGTCTACCTAATCCATCTTCATTTACCTCATGGTCTCTGCCTGAGGCCCCAAGCCCTAGAACTTCATCTTCTCCTCTCTCTTCTGACCAGCCATGCCATAGGGATCTTCATTAACCAATCAGGGGTGAGGTGCCCAGTTTTCTGAGGAACAATATTATTCCTAATCATTATAGCCACTTTGAGTGATTGCTGTTGTATATTAATCGGATGCAGAAAGAATTGCTTTTCCTTTACTAAGTTCCCCCAGGAATGACCCCTTTAGTAATAGTGCAGATACATAATGACAAAACCTTCAAACCAGAGTTGAGTTTTATGAGGAGTGTGTGTGTGTGTGTGTGTGTGTGTGTGTGTGTGTGTGTGTGTGTGTGAATTCCTGGTAAAATTTGTTTTGCTCTACATTTATTCTTTAGATGAAAAAAAGCAGATCCTAACCTAAATCAAAATATGATAAAGTTTATCTCCAGTGTCCAGCTAGTCCAACTAAAAAATAATACAAAATGTATAATATAATGACCTAAATTGACTACTTTCTGACATTTCATTGTAGAAAAATTTAAGAATGTGTAATTTGCCTTGGCCTAATTTGCTATATGCCAACACAGTCTTTCTCTGCCTTCAGCTTTCATTAAATAGCGAGGCTGAGTCTTCCCCAAGATTTCTTACAGCTCCTAGCTTTGTACATTTTTGGAAGTATATTTGATACTGCTAAGACAATGTGAATTTATTTTACTCAGTTTGTATTCATAATTGATTAGGAAAGATACCATTTTTCTATCCCTTAGAACACAATCTCTTGCTTTCTCTATTTTTTGACATCTGTGCTAAGAGTGTATTGCCAGCTTATGTTACTTCTGCATAGTGGAGCTTTCTAAACTAAGATAGAAGCTCCATTTTTATAATGTGGTTTGCATATTAAATTCTGTACTTAATACACTTTAATAGAACATTAATTTGAAGACAAATGGGATTTCCTATTTTATAAGAAGTGCCACACGGTTTGATACAAATAGTAAGCACATACTAAAACAATTTTTAATGTTTTAAGAATTTGGATTGTCATTTGTGTGTTCCAGTGAGTCATTGGACACACTAATCACCCTTGTTCTTTGCAGAAATAGTGGTTTAAAGAGCTTTATTGCTGTAGAACGTTAGATAAATCAGCTTCCTGTATTTACTTCATTGCATGGTGAATAATCCTCTTATGCAAATGTATATCTTCCAGTAGCTAAAATTCCAGTGGAGTATGATATGTGGGAACAACTTCACAGCCACAAAGTCCTTTGACATGATCTTAACCTTGGGTTCACTTGGATATTTCACCAGGCCTCCAATGTCTACAGAAAGTGAAATGCTTTCAGAGTGAACCACAGCAGTTGTAGAGAAAGCACATTAACTCTAATTGTTGCAGAGCTCACTGCAGAGGCATATGGACGCCCGGATATTCAGTGTTGTATCAGTACATTTCATGAAACACTGAATTCTAGACACAAAAGATAATAATACTGCTTCAAGTCAAATTCATGACAATAAGATCTCTTGAATGGGAGGAATGCATAAAACTAGTTATAATTATTTTTGGATATTAGTATCATGCCTTTTGAAAATTCAATAGTACAACTTCATGATTTACCTTCAAATGACCTGTTTGTTTGCAATTTTTATAGCGCAAAGGATAATAAAAACAAATGATATCTTTATTGATATCCTAATTTATGTATAGAGATGAGGATCTTAAGGTACTGAATTAACTTAACACACACACACACACTCACAACCATTTTTCTACCTTTACATAATAATAATATTAAATACTATATCTCCTGAAAATGTCTTTGCTGTATCCAAACATATATTCAACTTAAATTCAGCCTTTTCTGAATGAGGCTGTGATGAGTCAAGACCAAGATATTTAAAAGAATAAATTTTTTCCAGCCAAGATTATCTGTCTACTTTTTTTCATATTGAAGAAATGAGTCCCATATCTTTAAGATAGGTGAGACAATACGTGTCATGGAATGTTCTAGTTTAAGGGGATTTAAGAATGAGCTGAAATGACAGTTCCTGAGTACAGTTGTGGGTGATATGCTGAAAGCTTTGCTTATGACCTCTCTTTCAAGCACACACATAGCTTACCCAGTCATTTACTCATAGAGCTATACCTTTAACCTCATTATGACTTGAAGGTCAACGTTTGTTAAAACACCATCTTGCTGTGAGTGAAGTGAAAGAGTGGGAAGACACAGAATTATGATGATCTCAAGTTACTAGTGACTTTATGGATCATGCATGTAGTTTCATGTAGACTAGGCTAGTCTCAAAGTTGCAATGTGTTGAAGGATGACTTTGGAATTTTTTTGAAATGTCTCTGTTTACTCTTCTGGAGTTTTATGTGTTGGCTACCATATGAATTTTGTGGATTTCTAATCACTGAAGCAAGGGAGTCTTGCATTTGAGATAAGAAATCAACCAAATAAGCAATAAGCAGAGGCCCTGTTTCCTTTTATTAAGAATTCTTTCTTTCTTTCTTTCTTTCTTTCTTTCTTTCTTTCTTTCTTTCTTTCTTTCTTTCTTTCTTTCTTTCTTTCTTTCTCTCTTGTATGTGCGTGCATGCATGTATGCATTCATGTGCATACATGTGTGTGTGTCTGTGTCTGTGTGTGCCTGTGTGTATGTGTGTGTGCATGCTTGTGGGATATGTGGGTGTATATGTGTGTGTGTCTCTGTGTGTACATGGGTCTAAGCACCTGTGTATGGGGAAAGACCAGAAGAGAACATCAAATCTCATAGAACTGAAGCTCCATGTGTTTGTGCAGTATAGGGCTTGTTATATAGATGCTGGGTTCTGAATTTGGTCCTCGTGACTGTAAGTCTCTTAACTGCTGAGGCATCTTTCCAGTTCCTAGCTTTTGATGTTCACATTTTATTTCACAAATGTAAGTTATGTCCTGACTTGTGGTAATATCAAATGTCTCTTCAGTCAGATTATTGAGAATGAATCAAAACAGTTTTCTGGCTTCTTGTCAGGATGCATTAGTGTTCTTGACTTGAGTCCTTATAATATGGAAAACACATGCTGTAATCAGGAGGCCTGTGCTCTTCCCATTCCTCCTTACCCTGCATGCCATGGATTCATTTATACATGTATAACATTATTTCTCAGGACTAGAAATCTCTTCAAGACTTTGTTCTTAAACCCTCCTCTTGTCGAAGCATTGTCAGCCTTCCCTTCCTATATTCAGGGCCCAATAAACTAATAGTTTCTTCAATTCTAGCCTGTAATACAGTTCTTGCTCTAATTAATATTTTGTTATATCCATGCCATTATTTTTCTTACCTGCTTTACATAGTGTAAATCCATCTTTGCTATCTTTTACCAACTCTCTCTGTCTCTCTCTCTCTCTCTCTCTCTCTCTCTCTCTCTCTCTCTCTCTCTCTCATCTCACCTTTTAGGTGTCTACCTTGCTTCTCTTTCTGCTAAACATAGTAGCCAAAGCAAGCCACACTGAGTTGACCATGCTGAATAAATTTCAAGTGAGTATCTCAACTCACCAATTATTCTAATTGAGATACCTTATCTCAACTTCATCTCAAGTTGCCAACTTAGGAAAATTTTCAGAAAAAATCTCACCCATCCCATCATCTTTCACCGTCATCTCCATTTTGTCTGATTCCTTGATTGTTGAAATCTATATGCTACTGCCAGTTTCAGCCAGCTCCCTCTTGCCACTGTCCTGCCTCCTCATATACTATACGGCTTCCTACCATGACAGGAGATCTCCTTGAATTATAAGTCAGAATGTACTTTTCTTCCCCAACTTAGTTCTTGACAGGCATTTGGTTGCCACAATAAGAAATGTACTTAAACTATACAAGTCCATTATAAATCTCAATCATTAAATTTCACATCTTAAAGTGTTATTTATTTTACCTATACTTTTTTATTTATTTTACCTAGACTCCTAGTATCCTGTAGGAGTCATATCCTTATAATTATTAAATGTAAATTTCTTGCCTCTCTTCAGATTTGAATATTTCACTACTTGTTCTGCATTTCCACCAGGATAGGGAGGAGTCATCTTCAAGTTAAGACGTTTAAACTGTTTATTCCTCTTGTTCTTCTGTTTCTTGGTTAAGCATAACCCCAAATTCATACTCAGGAAATGATGCACATGCTAGCTTCAAAATGAAGAAAGAAATACCAGCATGAGAGGAGAAAAGGGCGTTTAAGCCAGGTAATATATCCACACACACATGTGTAAAATTTATAATTACCCATTGATATATAGTATACATAGTTAAATTTAGTTAAACAAATTTTGAGAGCTAGAGATGTGGCTCACCTATAAAGAACAGTAATGCTTTCTTCCAGAGGACCTGGGATTGATGTTCAGCATCAACACAGTGCTTCATAACAGCCTATAACTAGGTAATTTCTGATATCCATTCTAATCTAATGTCCATTTCTGGTCTCCAATGTGTCAGGCATATGTAATGCATAGTCACATATTCAAGCGCAATACCCACTCACATAAAATAGTTTAAAATTTTTGAAATGGAATCCCAGTGCTGGAGAGATGGCTCAGTAGTTAAGACATTTCCTGTTCTAACAGACAGCCTGGTTCCTAGTTCCTGTACCCATATGACTATTAACAATTACCTTTAACTCCAGTTCTAGGGTATAAAATGGCTTCCTCTGGTCTCTGCAACCACATGGTGAATATATAGACATGTCTAAGCTCACAGATACACATAAAATTAAAATAAATACATGAATAATAAAGGCAGTAACTTAGACCAAAGCTCTTGTTAACACATTCTTCCAGGGTCCAGTATAGCCCATTCCTTGTGAGTCAGTCTTCTTTGACTATGCTGTTCCCAAGTTCCCCCATGACACTCCAGCATAGTCATTTCTTTTATACTTCCTATTTGTTCTCACAAGTTGTGGGATTCACTCTCTTAATTTCCTTCAGTTTTTAAAATATCTCTCTCTTACTCAAACCTTCCTAAGTATGCTGTGAAAGCACTATGCCCCAGCCACCGCCACTCCTAACCTTCTTTCTCTCTTGCTTATTTTCATACAGGATTATAACCATCAAAGATAAGATACAATTCACTTAATTGTTCTTTCCTTGATTATCCCCTTAGTATTATATTTAGGAGTTATTCATATGTTGCTTTGTCTTATGCTTAGTCTAGTACTAAACTCATAAAAACACCCAATGGATATTTTATAAATAAATGAATGTATATGTAGGAAATGAATAATAATTCTGTCACAGGTTCAAGGAGTGTAAGCAAACAAGTCTTGTATAATATTACTCATGATCAAGAAAATATTATATTGAGCTCTCTTAAAATTCCACGTCCTGTACCGACATTACTCTTTCTCCTTACTCTTTGCTCTTCTATCATACATGATGGCCATTGTGAGGAAGCCAAAATTTCTATATTATTTTGTATTTGTTATAGTATTAATCAAGTCTTCATATTTATTTCATTAAGCTTATATATGAATTTGAGAATCTTTCAGTTCCAATCACTGCTCCCTATTCTCTGAGATCTCATACAAGCATCAGTGCCAGCAATCTTCTTTCTTTACAAAGACTCAGCTGTGAAAGGAAGATGACCCTTCTCTGCTGGAGGACTGCTACAAGGGGAAAATTAGAGAAGTCAGCTGTGGAAAGGTTCCCTGATGACGTTTGCTTTAGAAAACCTTTTGAAATCAGAAAAATCAAGCATATCTCTAGTATATCATGATCTGGTTTGTTGATGTGTACAATATATTTATTCCATTTAATAAAAATCAGAGCAAAATCATACTCTATTTATTATATTTATAATATATACAACATATTAATGTAATACTAATACAATATGTACATTATTTAATACCAAATCAAAGGCCAGGAAAGTAAACTACTGTGGCGTTGTCATTGTAGTACAATATCATCTTTCTTTTCAAAGAGTTTAGAAAGAAATAAAACAAGGCACTAATCCATGAATCCTTTTGCAGATACACTATTGAGACAACACTGTTAATTGTTTTCATATAGAGGAAAGAAACACAATTCAAAAGAATTTCCCATTTCTCCAGATAGATTATGTAGATGATGTAATAAGATAATTTTAAAAGAAATCCATCACAGTTATCAAGTACCATAGAAAGAGACACCATGGCTGGTTTTGGACACAGTGTCAGGTATGTACAGACATTTTGACAAATGGGAGAACTACAGATGGAGCCAGCCTAATGTGCAAGGGCAAGGTTCACTCTTAGATGAACAAGTCCCAGGGAGCACATGCAAAGGGTAAGGATGGGGAAATCACACTAAAGGGGCAGAGGCATGAGGAGGCAACAGAATTCACATTCTACATCTCCTCTGTGCTCACTTTGAAATGAAACATAGAACTAACTGCATCCAGCAAACATGCAAGGGGTGCTTAGCAAATAAAACTACATCAGCAGTGTTCCCTATAGATCTTTATTGACATATTCACACATCAAACACTGCCTCCATAATAGATGATGTTGCATATTGATTAATCAGTCAGATTCTACAATGGGAAAAATCATTACACTAAAAATTAAGGTATCATTGTTATCTGTGGTTCTGTGTGAAGGTTGGCTATTTATTTATTTATTTATTTATCTCTTGTATATTTATTTTCTTATTGTCAGAGGTAGAGGCATGCACGGTCTGTAGAGCAGAGTTCCTTGGAACTCATTGTCTTGCTCTGGCTGGCCCAGAACTTAAGTTGAAATTCCAGTCTCAGTCTCCCAAGCGCTAGGAGCACGGCTTTGAAGTGCATTACTGGGATGACATTTTGATGCTTTTACAACTACACTTCTTTTGTCCAAAAATTATTCTACACAGGTAGCTACATATCTTGATAATGCTAGGTTAATATTTTAAACAAGTCATTGCATGCATACCTTGAGAATGCACTGTCTAATTAAACGAGTTGACAGTGCTACATTAGTGTTTTGAGATTTTTCTCTAGTATCTATTATTACCAATTAAGCAATTCGAGAACTTCATAGTGCAAAACCAATTTAATTTTTCTAAGCCATTTTATTAGTTCTTTAACAATTTCAATCCTGTCATATTCCCATTCACCCCATTCCCCAAACTCTGCCCAGATCTATCTCCTGTTTCACACTCTATGCACTATCATTTTAATTCTTCAAGACCAATTTATATTGGCCAAATATTAGATGTGTGTTCTTTCTCTGAAGAATCATAAACTACTTGAGAATAAACAAAACAAACAAACAAACACCTGTTTCTCACTCTGCCAGAAGCTAAGGATCTCCAACAACTCCATGGATAGGTATAGAAGTTTACAACCAACTCATGTTTTTATGGTGGGATTTAGTCTGGCTTGAACTTGCCCAGGATTATACAACTGTCACAAAAACTGAGAGATCATAGCTCCTACTACCTTGGTATGGAGATTATATTTTCTATTAGTTATCCATTCACTACTTTGATTTCTTATATTCTCCAACTCTCTCTTCCACAGTAATCTGACAGCTCTGAGAATATGTGTGGCATTATAAAATATCTAGCTTCCATTTAGGTCTGAGAATTTAATAGACTCTTATTCCTTGTGCCTTGGGAGTTGTGAGTCTCTGTTTTAATCACTACTGTCTGTATGTAAACATTTCTCAGATGAGGATTGAGAGATCCATTATCTACAGGAATAATGATAAAGTCAGAATGAGTCAGTTTAATATTATGTCCATTTAGTAGCATAGAGTAGTAGGTTGCCTAGTAGGGCTCATGACTTGTCTAGTCACAGGTTCTTAGCCCAGTAATATTGCCAGAAATGGATTACATCTTCTGAAGCAGAGCTTAAATCAGCTTAGGAAGTGGTTGGTTACTTCCATGATGTTGTGTCACATAGTACCATTGTACATACCTTGCCAGGCCAGATATTATTATAGCTTGCAATGTTCATAGCAGGGTATGATCAATGACAAGTTTTCTCCTGCAGTACCTTGCATTACATCATCAATTCTATGAACAAAAGTGATTAAAGATTAATTTCATCATGTTCTAAGAGTCAAAATGTGGTATCTTCATCAATAGGGTCATTTGATTAAGTTATGTGAGGAAATCTAAGAACCATGGCAATACCTTACATAGCTTTGGGTTCTATGGGACCTCATGGACAAACAACTCCAAGGAAATAGCCCATTCCTAGCACTGGGTTTTTAATTAGTTGGCGTCTAGTACCTAATATAGGCATGGTCTCTCTCTCTCTCTCTCTCTCTCTCTCTCTCTATATATATATATATATATATATATATATATATATATATACATACATATGTGCACATATCCTCTATGGGGTACTCTATTTTCTACCTCACTCTCAACTCTTCCCCATCCCAGTTCAAGCCTTTATGTTCCACTGTTACCTTTTAGCAATTTATATCACTGTGTTCTAAGTCCCCCTCAGTAAATCTTCCTCCCTGTCTTACCTTAATTTCATATGGAGTATTCCATAAAGAACACAACTTTTGCAGATTCAAAACTAGCATCCACAAATAAAAGAAAACTTCTGATGTTTGCAGTTTAAGGTTTCTGTAACCTCACTTAGAATGATTCTCCAGCTCCATAAATTTATTCAAAAATTTAAAGATTCTGTTTCCTTAATTGCTGAATTAAATGTGTATATATACCACATTTTCAATATTCATCCATAAGTTGATGAGTAACTACACTGATCCATTTTTGGCTATTGTGAATAAGGCAACAAAGGAATTGAGTGAGCATGTATCCTTATGGTAGGATATGGAGCCCTTCAGGTGTATATTCGAGAGTGGGATAGCTGGGGAGGACAGTAGATCTATTTTCAGCTTTAGGGGAATCTTTCCATTGATTACCCTAATGGCACTAATTTCATTTCCCACCATCAGTGAAGAAAAGCTTTCATTATTCCCTAATAACAACAAGAATGTTTGCCATCTTTTGTTTTTCTTACCTTAGACCTGTTTGGGAAGATAAGTCTCAAAGAAGATTTGAGCTAATTTGCATCTTCCTGATGTCAAAGCATTTTTTACATTTAATGTGTTTCTTAGCCATTCATATCCTGTCTTTGAGAAAATTCCGCTGCTTTATTCTACTTCCACATTTTAATTGTACTGTTTCCCTTTTTTAAAAAAAAATAATGTACTCTAAATACTAATCATCCATCAAATGTACAGCTGATAATAGTGAGGATATTAGGCTGTCACTTTACTCAAGAGATGGTGTGTTTGCTGTATAGAAACTTTTTACTTTCATGAAGCCTTATTTGTCAGGTTTTACTGCTAGTGTCTACACTATGGGACTGTTCAGAAAGTGCTTTCCTGTGCCTCCAAGTTCAAGCATATTTCTTACAACTATCTCAGTCAGAGTCTTGTGTTTAAGTAATTGATACATTCATAAAATTTAGTTTTGTGCAGAAGTAGAGAGCAGGTTTGAATTTTGTTCTCTGTAAATATCACTATACCAGAACCAAAATCTATTCAATACAGTGAAAGCACTGCAAAGATGAAATTTATAACACCATGTATATAGTGCAGAGGACTTTGAGTAACCATGGACTTGAAAGCCTTAGAAGGACAAGAAAAATCAACACTACTAAAATAAGAAAAGATAAACAATCAGTGCCAGGCAGACATGGTAGCTCATACCTATAATTCTAGGCCTTGAGAGGCAGAGAATAGTAGATATCAAAACAGTGAATTCAAAACTGGCCTGGTCTACATTATAAGTTTCAGGACAGCCCAAGTTGCATAATAAAGAGACTTTGTCTAAAAACATTAAAAACTTTAGTGCTGAAATTAATGAAATAGAAATAGAATATTGAAAGAGTCAGTGAAACAAAAAGTAGGTATCTTGATTACATTGACAAGATATAAAATTTAGACAAACCAATAAAAATGAATGAGACAATCCAAATTAATGCAAATAGAGATGAAAAAAATGAGACCTAACAGACACTGAGGAAATTCAATGAAATCTAAGAAATCTATATAGATTTTTAAATTCTATAGATTCAAATTTTCTGTGTAACTTAGATTTATTGTTGTAGAATGCTATCATTTCTCCAATGTGTATTGTTGTATTCTTTGTCAAAAAGCATGTTGCCATAGGAACTTAGGTTTGCATAAAGGGCCTCAATTCTATTGCACTGATCATTTAGTTTGAAGTCATGTCAGTACCATATGTGTGTGTGTGTGTGTGTGTATATATATATATATACATACATATATATATATATATGATACATACCATGATATATGTGTGTGCATGTGTGTATTGTAGTATCTGTGTATTTATAAACTATGAAAGTTAAATGAAGCCTAAATAAATACTTTAAATACACTCATAACACCCAGTGTGATAAAAGCAGTATTTAAAAATATCCCAACTAAAAAATAAAGTAAAATATAAATCAAGTCAATATGTATTTATTACAATGTTTTACCTGATCTTGAATAAGAACTAATACCAATATTCCTCAAACTATTCCACAAAATAGAATATGGAGGACCATTTTCAAATTTCCTTTTCAAAACCAGTATTATCCCAATGTCAAAATCAAAGAACCAATAGCCAAACAGTTTCTCAATAAAATACTAGCAAACCAAATTAAAGGACATATCAAAAAACCTTATCTGTCATAATGAAATCTGCTTCAACTCAAAGATGCAGGAATAGTTCAACATAAATATAATCTACCATGAAAATAGACTAAAGGAGAGAAATCACATAATCATTTCACTATATGTAGGAAAAGCCTATGACAAACATCTATTCATGTTATAAGTAATAGAGAGATTAGGGATACAGGAGACACATTTCAAGATAATGAATGCTGTATATAAGAATCCCACTGCAAGCATCACTGTAAATTGAGCAAAACTGAAAGTAACTCCACTAAAATCAGGAACAAAACAAAGATGGCTGCTCTCTTCCTTTCTGTTCAACATAATACTAGAAGAGTAAATAAGGGAAATAGATTATAGGAAAAAAAAGAAGCCAAAAAATCTTTATTTGTATGTAATATGATTATATATGTGAAGGATCTTAAAGAATCCATCAAAAGAATACCCACTGATGACAAATACATTCAACAAATTAGCAAAATATAAATTTGACAGACAAAAATTATTTGTCCTTTATATAGATACCAAGAGAGAAATTAAGAAAAATAAGATCACCCATTAGTAATAAATTTATCTATTAATTATCTCGGAATAAATAGAACCAAAAAGTGGAGTTGCTTCAGTGTCCTGGTGAAGTTAGTCACATTTTGTGATTGCTCATTCAGCCAGGAAACCCAGACCCAAGGCCAAGTAATACAGGAGGAAGAGGTCAAGATCTTTCCCTTTCAGACAGAAATTGCCCAGTTAATGTCCTTGATCATCAGTATTTTTTATTCGAACAAAGTGATCTTTCTGAGGGAGTTCATTTTCAATTCACCAGATGCTCTGGATAAAATCAGATATGAGAGCTTGAGGGACCCTAGTAAATTCAACTCAGGGAAGGACCTGTACGTTAATTTCATTGCCAAAAATCAAGACCAAACCCTCATGATTGTGGATACTGGAATTGGAATGACCAAGGCTGACTTGATCATTAACCTTGGCACTATTGCCAAGTTAGGCACCAAAGCCTTCCTGGAGGCTTTGCAGGTTGGTGCAGATATCTCTATGATTGGCCAGTACGGTGTTGGTTTTTACTCTGAGTATTTGGTTGCTAAAAATGTAACTGTCACCACAAAGCATAATGATGATGAGCAGCATGCCTGTAAATAGGCAGCTGGGGGATCCTTCAGAGTGAGGACTGACACAGGTGAACCACTGAGTCATGGATCAAACATTATCTTGCATCTGAAAGAAGACCAAACTGAGTATTTGGAGGAAAGTAGAATAAAGGAGATTGTGAAGAAGGATCCTCGGTTTATTGGCTATCCCATTACTCTCTTTGTGGAGAAGGGATGTGATAAGGAAGTCAGTGATGATGAGGCTGAAGAAAAGGAAAAGAAAGAGAAAAAGAAAGAAAATGAAGAAAATGAATCTGATGGCAAGCCTGAAATAGAAGATATTGTTTCTGATGAAGAAGAACAGAAGAAAGATGGTGACAAGAAGATAAAGGAAAAGGAAAAGTACATTGACCAAGAAAAACTCAACAGAACAATGCTGATTTGGACCAGAAATTCTGATGATATTACTAAAGAAGAATATGCAGTTTCACAAGAGATTATCAATGATTGGGAAGAACATTTGGCAATAAAGCAATTTTCTGTTGAAGGACAATTAGAGTTCTGGGTCCTTCTTTTTGTCCCAAGATGTACTCCTTTGCTGGGTGGTGGTGGCACACATCTGTAATCTCAGCACTCTGGGAGGCAGAGGCAGGCGGATTTCTGAGTTCGAGGCCAGCCTTGTCTACAGAGTGAGTTCCAGGACAGCCAGGGCTACACAGAGAAACGCTGTCTCAAAAGAACCAAATCAAGCCCCCCCCCCCCCAAAAAAAAGATGTACTCCTTTTGATCTGTTTGAATGCAGAAAGAAAAAGAACAACATAAGGTTGTTCTCAAAAAATCTTAAAGCTTGGAATTCATGAAGACTCTCAAAATCAGAAGAAGCTTTTAGAGCTGTTACAGTACTACACATGTGTTTCTGGGGATGGAATGATTTCTCTGAAGGACTGCTACACCAGAATGAAGGAAAACCAAAAGCACATCTGTTTGGTCATAGTTGAGACCAAGGGCCAGGTTGCTAACTCAGCCTTTGTGGAATGTCTCTGAAAGGATGGCTTAGAAGTAATCTATATGGTTGAGTCCATTGATAAGTATTATTTGCAACAACTGAAGGAATTTGAGGGCAAGACCTTAGTGTCCATTACCAAAGAAGGATTGGAATCCAGAAGATGAAGAGGAAAAGAAGAAACATGAGAAGAAAAAGACAAATTTTGGAAAATTTGGAAGATATTTTGGAGAAAATGGTTGAAAAGGTGCTTGGGTCAAACCGATTGGTGACATCCTTGTGCTTGTCACAAGCACGTCTGGGTAGACAGGAAACATGGAAGGAATCATGAAAGCTCAGGCCCTCAGAGACAACTCAACAATGGGTTACATGGCTGCAAAGAAAGACCTAGAGATAAACCCTGGTCACTTCATCATTGAAACCTTAAAGCAAAAGGCAGAGGCTGACAAAAATGATAAGTCTGTGAAGGATCTGGTCGTCTTGCTGTGTGAAACTGAACTCCTGTCATCCAGCTTCCGTCTTGAAGATCCCTAGACTCATGCTAACAGGATCTACAGGACAGTCTAAGTATTGATGAGGATCTTCCTACTGTTGATGATTCCAGTGCTGCTGTAACTGAAGAAATGCCACCCATGGATGGAGGTAAGGACACATCACTCAGAAAGAAGTAGCGTAAGCTTCACCCGAACTGTGTTTGAAGCTTGCCTTCATTCCTTCTGATAATAGATTTTTCCATGTTTTTGTTTATTTTTGTCAACATTTAAAATATCTGTGTGGTGTGAAAAGTAAGGGGAAGATAAAAGTTCTACATTTGATACTCTAATACTATAGGTTTGACTTAAGATATAGATAGAACATTTGTTGTAAGATGTAATATAACCCACTCTTAATGTTAACTTTGTGGTCTGAAGTGTTTAGCTGTTGAGCTGGATTCCATAGTAGTAGACTAAATTAAGATGACTTAACTTACATCTAAAATTTTCATTCCCTGTAGTTAATTCTGCATGTACTAGTCTTAGAAGTAAGCAGAAGTTAAAACAGCTTGACAGGGGAATTCCCCAAGTGGCTTGTTTTCCAAAGTACGGAGCACAAAACCCTAAATTTCCCTAGGCCTTGTAACTCAGCAAGGCTTGTAAATGGAAATAAAAGTGCCCAATCACATTCTACCTTAAAAGGTAAATACAGATGAGAGAAAAAGAAAAAAAAAAAGAAAGTGAAAGGGAATAACTGAAGACACTGAAAACAGAAACTGAAGATGATAACAGAGATGGAAAGACTTTGCATACTCAACAGTTGTTAGGATTAACTGTGCGAAAATGGCCACCCTATCAAAAGCAACCTACATATTCAATGCAATCCCTATTAAAATCACAACACAATTCTTCACAGAAGCTGGAAAACAATCTTACACTTCATATGGAAATACAAAAGACACAGAGTACAATAAACAATCCTAAACTATAAAAACCTCTTGGAGACATAACATTTCTAGATTTCCAAATATACCACTGAGCTATAGTAATAAAGACAGTGTGGTACTGACATGACTTCAAACTAAGTGACAATGCAATAGAACTGAGGCCCTATGTGTAAACCCAAGTTCCCATAGCAACCTGTTTGACAAAGAATACAACAGTACATATTAGAGAAATGATAGCATTCTACAACAATGAATTTTAGTGATATAGAAAATGTTAAAATGTTACAAAATAAAGTATAAAGTTTTTAAATTGTGTTGTTTATAAACAAATATGAACTCATGACTTTTTATTTTCTTTTCAAATACATACATTTCCAAACTAAAGAGAAAACCGAGTTATATATTAGTTATCTAATGCTGATAGGAACTAAAAAAAACCCTATTTTAAATAGAAGCATATGCAAGATAAAAACTATCTTCAGAGTGCAATATGCCATGAACTTAATTATGCATGTTCATAATTGTGCGTATATGTGTGTGTGTGAAGAAGGCCTAGAATTATGACATAATAGGAGCACAAAATGAATACAAAATGTGTAATGTATCTATGTGTAATACCTTTGTTATTAATAGAAAACAATGCTTATGGGGAAAGGTTCATTTCCAAAGGTACATTCCAATAAGAATGTAATCAAAGGTAATGACCAAATTATGTGTCTACATCTAGAAAATAATTCATAATGAAATTCAATGTTGAATTAATGTAATTTAATTAAAATGAATAAAGAAATACATAAAATTCTTCAAGGATTTATTATAATATCAGAAAACAGAAAAGCTGATAAAGATCAATAGATAAAAATTTAAAAGGATTAAGACTACAGAAATATATGATAAAAACATTGTTATAACAAAATATGAAATGTAATGTAAGCTATCCAAGTGGTCAATGATTTTTGTTTCTTATAAAGAAAATTGTCTGTACCTAATACAAACCGTTCATATGGGTAAAAAATCAAAATAATTTCATGATGACCTTGACAAAGGAATACAAACATTAAAATAAAATAACAAAACCCCAATCAGTGCTATTAAGTAGGGCATGACTTCTTCCTGATTCCTTAGAGGAAGACCATTAAAGTTGTAGACCTCCTGAGGGCATTCATCATGAGTTTCATGTACATGCCATGGAAAGTGATATAGTAAATAAAGATAACTTCTCCATGTTCAATCAAGGCACTAATAATTAGCAAATAGAACTAATGAATGAAAGAACAATAGAAATCTGATACCCCTCTCTGGACCTACTGATCAAACTTAGAATCACAGGGGCCACACAACAATACATGACATGGATTTTGATATGTACATAATATGCCTTCTGGAATGCTTCTGTGTATATACATGTAAGCACACATGGATGAAACAGCTGTGGAAGTTGGTTCTCATCTATGATGTGCAGTCCAGGAATGGAACTTGATAATACATGAATTTATTAGAAGCATGATACCAGAAAAAGGCTATTTAAAGAGAAAAATTACCTAGCAGATCTAATCACATACTAAGACTTATTTCATGATATAAGAAAACAAAGAACTTTGAAACATAAAGTCTGTCATAATAAATAAAAAAAACATATATTTGAATTATATAACTTTTCCCAAAATGTGATTCCATTTCATAATTAAGCTTAATTAAGATCAAAGAAAGGAGCATTGGAGATGAATTATACAAAATTTAGACTAACCATCAGTGACAGGATGTGACCATTGGCTCAGTCTTTGCTCAAAAATAAAACAATAATAACAAAAATCAAAACTTCAACGTTGATCACTAATGATACTGATAACATTATGTTCATTAGGCATAGAAATGGGCAACTGTTTATGTAACCAATGAGCATTTCAAGATTACAAAATGTAAGTTGCCTGGATGTATAATGTGATGTGTTTTTCCTGGCTTTAAAAATACTTTATAACAAATGAAGAATTTGAATACACTGTGTAAGTGGTACCAAATCTTAATATTCACCAAACTTGAAAGGTGATTTTTGGTGGGATCTATTTCTCTCGCTTAGATTTTTATGTGGGAGCACTAACCTCCAAGATGACTATCTTGAAACATGTGTTTTTAAGCTTCATGG